>NC_053490.1:354597443-354929943 GCF_905171775.1 Rana temporaria | reverse complement strand
ACGTGAAGGTAGGGGGAAGACTCTCCCAATTCCTTCCCAGGTGGGAGAGTATTTCACAGAGCCCCCATATTCTTCAGATTGTAAGGGAGGGTTACAGGCTAGAGTTCAATCAGCTTCTCCCTCCGAAATTTATTCTGACTCACTTACCCAGAGACCCCGAACATCGCAGAGCTCGCAGAACAGGGGGTTGTAGTTCCAGTCCCTGTGAACCAGAGAGGTTTTGGGAGTCTACACCCATATCTTCGTGGTCCCAAAACCATCAGTAAAATTTCAGTTGATTATCGATCTGAGACCCCTGAATAGACATGTGCACAGAATTTTTTTCCCTTTTTTTTTTTTTTTTTGTATCGTTTCGTATCGTTCCGTAGGTTCGTTTCCGTTCGTTTTTCGTAAGACGCCCGTTTTCCTGTTCGTTCCCGTTCGGTTTTCGTACGACGAGATTTTTTCGTATTCTGATCGTTTCGTTACTGTTTTATTTTCGTACATGCGGGATGGTTCGTTATTCTGTTTAATTCATGTTCGTTACTTGTTAGACAATAATTTTCGTCAATGATTTGCATTCTGTGTTTTGGATTCCTTTTTCTGTTCGTGTTTTCGGTCGTGTGTTCGTGTGACATCTATGACAATTTGTTGTGGATGTCATGTGGGCATGCGACTGAAGATACGTACAGAAAAAGGATTTTCGTCATTTTGTACTTTCGTAAATATATCGCGGGATTCGCGGCACTTTCAACATGCGGGTCATCCATATTAACTATTGTTAAGCCCCATACACTTGGTCAGACTTTTTTAACAACAAACATAAAAACGATCGTTTTCCGTTCGTTCTCAGAAAATTTGTTCGTTTTTAAACTCCATCAGAAAACCATTTTTGGGTTCAAAAGTCTGGCCAACTGATCTCCCTTCAGATGAAAATCCACAGAAAAGTTTTTTATTTGGCTTTACTGTACTACTCGGCACAAAAGAGAAGCTGCTTCACTAACTACACTCACTGCCCATTCAAAAAAACGAAAATTGCATCTGTGGCAAGGGATTTGCATTCTGTGTTTTGGGTCCTTTTTTCTTTTGGTGTTTTCGGTCGTGTGTTCGTGTGACATCTGTGGCAAAAGATTTGCATTCTGTTGAATCCAAAATACGAACAGAAAAAAGGAATTCAAAATACAGGGTGCAGGTCTTTTGTTGTGGATGTCGTGTGAGCATGCAACTGGGGATGCGGACAGGGAAAGGATTCGAACAAAATACAGGGTGCGGGTCTTTTGTTGTGGATGTCATATGAGCATACGACTGAGGGTGCGAACAGAGAAGGGATTCAAACAAAATAGAGTGCAAATCTTTTGTTGTGGATGTCGTGTGAACATACGGCTGAGGATACGAACAGAGAGGGGATTCAAACCGGATACAGAATGCAAATCTTTTGTTATAGATGTCATTTTCGTTCTTTTGCCGTTTTCGTTTTGTCGTATTTTCGTCGGATCGTTCGTTCGTATTTGCGGTTGTTCGTTATGCGGCTCAATCGTAATTCCGTAGTTTTCGTATTTTGGTGCTTTAATTTCTTCTTATGTACACATTCTGCGGGTACGAAAATGAACATTTTCGTACGAAAATAACATTCGTACGAACGGGAATGCACATATCTACCCCTGAATACCTCTCTCCTCCACAAGAGGTTTCGTATGGAGAATGTTTACAGCCTCAGGAGGCTTCTACTGAGGGATGTATTCATGGTTACCATAGATTTAAGGGACGCGTATCCATGTCCCGATTTTTTTTTTCGGGGCCATCAGAGGTTCCTCGGGTTCGCGATCACCTCCGCCCAGGGGGTACAGCATTGGCAATTTTCTGCCCTCCCTTTCGGACTGGCCTCCAGTCCAAGGGTCTTTACCAAGGTCCTAGCTGAGGCGATCGCCTTCCTACCCTTGCAAGGAATAGCGATATTTCCCTATCTCTACGACCTATTACTGTACAATCCGAGTCGAGATCTCCTTCTTTCCGACCTAACCACAGTTATGACTACCCTGAAAATCCTTGGGCTGGATTATCAACAAGGAAAAGTCCTGGCGCCTTCCGGAGCAGAGGAAGCTTTGTCTAGGGTTTCTGATAGACTCCCTGGAGAGGAAGCTTTTTTTTTTCCCGAAGACAAGATTCAGGGTCTCATGACAGTGGTCAGGTCAACGATGGAGAAAGAAGAGTCCTCCTTCAGGGACATCATGAGGGTACTGGGTCTAATGACTTCCTGTATCTCGGCAGTCTCGTGGGCACAGCTCCACTCCAGACCCCTTCAATTCTTCCTTCTTTCCTCCTGGGACGGAAAAAGAGAATCCTTAGATGTCAGGGTTCCAGATCCAGTGAAGCTCTCACTAGGCTGGTGGCTCCTCCCACAGAACCTACGGTCAGGTCTCTTTTTGGAGTCAGACCAATCCAGTCAGGATCACCACAGACGCCAGCGCCTGGGGAGCTCATTTGGACGAGCTCCGTGCCCAGGGTTCCTGGAGCCAGCAACAGAAGGGGACCTCTTTAAACTACCGTGAGCTGTTAGCGGTTGGAGAAGCTCTGAAGGCATTCGAGGAAAGAATTCTGGGCCAAGGAGGTCCAGATACTGTCCGACAATGCGACTACGGTAGCCTTCTTCAATCATCAGGGAGGCACCAGATCTCGCACCCTTCTGGAGTTGTCACTAGAGATCCTGGGCTGGGCAGAGCAGAGGATTCCCTCTCTTTTAGCAGTACACCTGAAAGGGACCCTCAATGTGGAGGCAGACTATTTGAGTCGCCATGCCATTCTCCAGGGGGAATGGGAACTGAATACAGTAGTCTTCAATCTGATCTGTCAGCACTTTGGCAGTCCAGAGGTGGATCTCTTCTCCCGCAGGGCAAACAGGAAAGTGAAGAGGTTTTTCTCCCTTTCCTGGGAATTCGGATCGGAGGGGGTGGACGCATTGGCCCAGGTATGGAGGTTTCATCTGGCCTATGCCTTCCCTCCTCTGAACCTAAGTCCTACAGAAGTTAGACCTAGCAGTAGGAAAGTTTATCCTGGTGGCCCAAGAGGACCTGGTTTCCTG
The DNA here is from genome assembly GCF_905171775.1 of Rana temporaria. Taxonomy (NCBI): domain Eukaryota; kingdom Metazoa; phylum Chordata; class Amphibia; order Anura; family Ranidae; genus Rana; species Rana temporaria. The sequence continues at coordinate 354,926,885 of NC_053490.1, read as the reverse complement.
CTTTAGAGCGCAGGTCAGTAGCTCCTCCCCCTCCTTCTCCCTGTTCGGGCGGATCTTCTCCGACAGGGTCCGGTCTTTCACCCAGACCCCGGTTTCTTCAAGCTGACGCCCTGGTGCTTAAGAGGCGGAGCCTGAGGGAGAAGGGCTGCTCCGAGAAGGTAATAGATACACTTCTGGCTAGTAGAAAGGTAGTCACTAGGCGTATTCATGCCAAGACCTGGGGGGGTTTTCTCTCGCTGGTGTTCGGCGAGACAGGTATCCCAACAGGAGACTGCGGCCATCCTAGAGTTCCTCCAGGATGGAGTGGACCAGGGGCTAGCCTCCAGGACTCTAAAAGTCCAAGTGGCAGCCTTATCGTATTTTTTGGATAGATGCCTATCCCTGGATCCCCTTATTAAAAGGTTCCTTACAGCCAGGGATAGGTTGTCCCCAGTTCAGGTTTCTAGGGTTCCGCCCTGGGATCTTTCGATTGTTTTGGATCAGTTGACCAAAGCTCCCTTTGAGCCAATCGATAGTATTCCAATTAGATTACTTACCTTTAAGTTTGCCCTACTCTTGGCAGTCACGACGGCCAAGAGGATAGGTGATATGCCATTTTTTCGTTTGTTTGAGGACAGGGTTGTCCTAAGCCAGGACCCCCTGTACCTTCCTAAGGTAGTGACCAAGTTTCACAGGTCACAGGAGATAGTTCTCCCGTTTCATTCTGGGGATTTGAACAAAAAGAAGGAAGCTTCCTTTCATTGTCTGGATGTTAGACGTTGTCTATTTATTTAGAGAGGGTTAGTGATTTAAGACACTCTACCCATCTATTAGTTAATCTTTCAGGCCAGAAAAGAGGCCATCAGGCCTCCAAGGCCTCCATTTCTAGGTGGATTAGGCAGACGATTTCCCTAGCCTATACCCAAGCAGGTAAAGCTGTCCCTAAGATTAAGGCACACTCTACACGCTCACTAGCAACCTCCTGGGCAGAAAGAGCAGGGGCTTCCGTGGAGCAGATCTGTAGAGCAGCGACGTGGTCAAGTCAGAACACGTTCCTAAGACACTATAGAGTTGGACTACTGTCACCTCAGGACTTGGTATTTGGTAGAAAGGTCCTGCAAGCAGTGGTCCCGCCCTAAGGTAGGCCTGAAGCTACTTGCTTCTCTCTGTGTGCCGTCCTGGAAGACGTCTTGAGAAATGACCAGTTACATTTACCGGTAGCTGTATTTCTAGTAGTCTTGCAGGACGGCAGGCCTACTTCCCACCCTTTTTTAATACATGATTGGTTTGTATTGTCTTGTGGAAATTTTTCCCGTGCACTGGTGGGTCTACTTTATAACTGAGGAGCACAGGGAGGGGCGGGTTTTTAAACCCCTTTCTGATTGTGTTTCCTGTCAGGTGAACCAGTCATCTCTCAGGGTGCCGTCCTGTAAGACTACTAGAAATACAGCTACCGGTAAGTGTAACTGGTCATTCTTTTTTTTTTTTTTTGTTTTACTAGTAATGGCAGCTATTATATATAAATAATTTTTTTCATCTCATTTTTCAGGACAGCACTTGGAGAAAGCGCAGCTCCACCCACTTCCCAGGAAACACTGCAGTCGTTCCTTTAAATCCTGCACACTTCCACTATGGCCTCAGTTGTAGTGTTTCCTCCGGCCATGGTGGAATCGCTGCAGGGAACCAGGGGTGTGCTGTACTCTCTCCAGGTGGAGGTGGCTAAAGGCATACCTGCATGTCGGTTTTCTTCTAGAGGCTGACCCAACATCTCCCCTGACGGGTGGGGGGGATCTTCCGGTGCTTCTTCTCGAGTCCGGCGAAGACACAGGCCGCTGGCGGTGCCGCTCCGGTTAGCTGGACATGGTGAGCCTTAGGAGGTGGCTGGGTGCTGCTCTCCTGGCTTGCGGTGGTCCGGTCTGGGTGGCGGGTGACGTCACTACCGGTGGGGGGCGGAACTTCCGGCGGTGCGCGGCGGATTCCAGTTCCAGCTGCTGGAGCGCAGAGGGGGAAGCAGCCTTGGCGGTGCACTTCCAGTCCTCGCGGCGGCGAGAATGACCAGGAAAATTTGAAATAAAGCTCCCGGACGTCTGCTGCATTCTGGGGATATGGAGCCAGAAGAGTCAGCGGAGGTGGCGGGAGCAGGAGCCACGAGCACCAGCCCAGCCCAGGTAGGCAGAGACAGTGGTCTCCTATGTTTTGCCTGGTGTGTATGTTTTGTGTCCCTCTTTTTCCTCCCTGTAAGGGGGAAGGGAGCCTGCCTCACACTCTCAGGTGACGTCTCTGGGAGAGTGTTTGTGTTTCTTTGGTACAGCGTTGATGGGAATTGGTTGTGTTTTTTGTTCACTGACTGTTGTTTTTAAAATGAGTACTGGTACACAAATGTTAAACAAAATGTTGTTGTCTTTTGTGTATTTCAGAAATCTAAGGAAAAGCTTAAAGATGCTTTACCTTCCCCTAAAAAAACGGTGTGCCACTTGTAAAACATCCCTAAAGGGGTCATGGCACAAACCGTTATGCAAGTCTTGCATCACGGCACTGGTTAGGGAGGAAGCTTCTATTCGTGCACCCTCAGAACAACCCAGGGAGCTCTCTTCCTTCAGGAAGGAACTGGAAGATACTTTTCAGTCATTCCCATTCCTATCTAGACAAGCGTCCGGTGTCGCAGTCAACATCTAAGGCTTCCCCCAGTACCCACACACACTCTGCTAGAAGAGCAGTCAGTGAGTCTGAGGAAGAGGAGCCAGGAAGCATAGCTTCAGGGTCAGAGGAAGATGAAGAAAAAGAGGCATCTTCCTCGCGCTACAAACTGTCTTTAGAGGAAGTGGATGACCTTCTGAAGACCATACATACTACCCTTAATATTAAGGAGGATAGGGCCCAGTTATCGCTGCACGACAGGATGTACCAAGGTTTGGATGAAATTAACCACTTAAGCCCCGGACTTAAATGCCTAAAGACCCAAGGGGTTTTTACAGTTCGGAACTGCGTCGCTTTAACAGACAATTGCGCGGTCGTGCGACGTGGCTCCCAAACAAAATTGGCGTCTTTTTTTCCCCCACAAATAGAGCTTTCTTTTGGTGGTATTTGATCACCTCTGCGGTTTTTATTTTTTGCGCTATAAACAAAAATAGAGCGACAATTTTGAAAAAAATGCTATATTTTTTACTTTTTGCTATAATAAATATCCCCCAAAAACATATATAACATTTTTTTTTTCCTCAGTATAGGCCGATACGTATTCTTCTACCTATTTTTGGTAAAAAAAATCGCAATAATCGTTTATCGGTTGGTTTGCGCAAAATTTATAGTGTTTACAAAATAGGGGATAGTTTTTTTTTTTTTTTTTTTTTTTACTGCTAATGGCGGCGATCAGAGATTTTGTTCGTGACTGAGACATTATGGCAGACACTTCGGACAATTTTGACACATTTTTGGGACAATTGTCATTTTCACAGCAAAAAATGCATTTAAATTGCATTCTTTATTGTGAAAATGACAGTTGCAGTTTGGGAGTTAACCAGAGGGGGCGCTGTAAGAGTTAGGGTTTACTTTGTGTGTGTTTACTAGTGTAGGGGGGTGTGGCTGTAGGAATGACGTCATCGATCGTGTCTTCCCTATAAAGGGAATGACGCGATCGATGCGCGGACACAGTGAAGCACGGGGAAGCCGTGTTTACACACGGCTCTCCGCGTTCTTCAGCTCCGGGGAGCGATCGCGACGGAGCGGCTATAAACGAATAGCCGCGCCGTCGTCCCGGATCGCTCCTGAAGCCACGGGGACCGCCGCATGTACGGGGGGGGTCCCGACCGGACCCCCGACCCACGTCAAGCAGAGGACGTATATATACGTACATGTGCCTGCCTGTGCCATTCTGCTGATGTATATGTACATGAGGCGGTCCTTAAGTGGTTAAGCACCGAACATTTCTAGTACATAAGGTGTTGTCGGACTCTATTAAGAGGGAATGGAAGGACCCAGAGAGGGCCCCCTTCTTCTCCAGGTCTCTTAAAAGGAAATTTCCTTTTGATGAGGATCATGCACAGGTTTGGAACAAAAAAACCTAAGCTTGATGCAGCATTCTCAAAGGTATCACGTAACACCGACTTGGCCTTTGAGGACATGGGGGGGCCTTGAAGGACACCATGGATAAAAGACCTGATTCTCTTTTAAAGAAAGCTTGGGATTCCACACTAACTAACCTCAAGCCTGCTATGGCATCTACGGTAGTAGCCAGGAACCTGGAGCTTTGGCTAGAACAGCTAAAAAGTCATATTGAGGCGGGAACCTCTTGCAAAGACCTTCTAGAGTCCCTTCCAGTCCTTGCAAAGGGCTGTAGGCTACATGGCAGATGCCTCAGCCGAATCAGTGAGGATGTCCGCCAGGTCTTCGGCCTTGACTAATTCGCCCAGAAGAGCATTATGGGTTAAAACCTGGTCGGGTGATTCAACTTCGAAAGTTAGGCTGTGTGGTCTACCTTTTGAGGGGGACCTGGTGTTTGGTCCTGGCCTAGACACTTCAGACAGGAAAAAAGCATTTCCTTTTAAAAAGATGGTGCCTCAGACCAAAAATATTTTTTGTCCTTTTTTTACCAGACCCGGGAGTCAAAAGAAACTAAAAATAAATCTTGGCGGCCCCAGAGGGGTCGAGGGAAGCCGGGGGCCCCCAGCCAGCCCACAAAACCCCAGTGACAGTCTCCTGGCTGTGGGAGGACAACTCCAATCGTTTCTTCCACAGTGGGAGGAGGCAACATCCAGTGCGTTCGTACTCAAGGTAATTTCGGAGGGCTACGCACTGGAGTTTTCAGAAAGCCCACCGTCTCGCTTTTATGTGACACAGTTGCCCAGAGATCAAGAGAAATCTCTGGCGATGATATCACTGATACAGGATTTTCTTCAGCAAAAGGTGATCACCCCTGTACCCCAGCAAGAGCACGGTCTAGGGTGTTATTCCCACGTATTTTTAGTGAAGAAGCCATCGGGAAAATTCAGATTGATTCTGAACCTCAAGATCCTGAACCGGTCCTTTCGATACAAGAAATTTCGAATGGACACTATCTATTCAGTAAGAAAGCTGCTTCCGGCAGGATGCTTCCTTGCCTCAATAGATCTGAGGGACGCATACCTACACGTCCCAATAAAAGTTTCATCTCAACGTTACCTACGCCTGGCAATCAGAACAGGGAAGGGGGTGAAACATTTTCAGTTCAGGGCCCTCCCTTTTGGTCTCTCCTCCCCCAGGATCTTTACGAAGGTAGTGGCGGAGTTATTGGCACCGCTCAGACTGGAGGGAGTGTCAGTGATACCATATCTGGATGACCTCCTGTTCTCCAGCGTAAAAGATCTACTGTACAGGGATTTAAGGAAGACCCAGAATCATTTAGAAGGTTTGGGTTGGATTTTGAACAGGGAGAAGTCAAACCTAATTCCCTCTCAAGTAATCCTTTTTCTGGGCTACGTCATAGATTCGGTACAGGAAAGAATCTTCCTACCAGAGGAGAAGATAGTAAAGGTACAAGCGGCGGTAAAGGGAGTACAGACAAATCTATCAGTGACTGTTCGGGCAGCCATGTCCACACTGGGGCTACTCACAGACTCTATCCCAGCAGTTCAGTGGGCCCGCCTTCATGCAAGAGACCTCCAACAGGCAATCTTACGAAATTGGTCCTACGGAGAATCGCTGGAGAAGCAGTTCAGAATTCCATCTCCAGTAAAAAGGAAGCTGTGGTGGTGGACACATGCAAACCTGAGTCTAGGTCTGTTATGGACCTTCCCCACGACAAAAATCCTTACGACGGATGCAAGCTCCTGGGGGTGGGGCGCACATCTCGAGGGCCAGATGACCCAGGGGTCCTGGTCAAGGGAGGAGTCCAGGAAGTCCTCCAATTGGAGGGAGCTAAGAGCCATTTTTCTGGGACTATGGGCCTGCAATCAGACAATCAGGGACCAACACGTTCAAGTATTGTCAGACAATGCCACTGCAGTGGCATATAGCTCAAGGCAAGGGGGCACAAGAAGCAGGTGTCTCCTGAGCCTGGCCCTGCAAACTATCCTGGGCAGAGGATAACGTTGCATCTTTGACCGCGGTACACCTGAAGGGCACCATGAATCATCTGGCGGACTTTTTAAGCAGAAGAAGGGTGCTGGAGTCCAAGTGGAGCCTAAACCCAGAGGTTTTTCAGAGAATAGACAGGTGGGGGAACTCCTCAAATAGACCTGTTTGCATCTCAAACAAATGCAAAGGCCCCACTCTTTTTCTCCCTCAACAGATTGGACCAAGCAGAAGTCCTGGATGCACTTGCTCAGCGCTGGTCCTTCCGCTTTGTGTTACGCCTTTCCCCCGGTACAAATGATCCCATTGGTACTCGAAGCTGCAGGGAGAGAGGACGACCTTAATCCTAGTAGCCCCATATTGGCCCAAGAGGCCTTGGTTTTCGGGCCTTTTGAAACTAGCGGTAGAGGCTCACTGACTACTACCAGTCAGAAGGGACCTGCTGTCTCAGTGTCCCCTTCTACATCCCGACGTAGGTTGTCTAAAGCTTGCGGTCTGGTTACTGAGGAGCAAATCCTGAAAAATAAGGGCTTACGGAGCCTCTAAGAACACCGTGGCTGGATGGCTTTGCATGGCTATTCACGAAGCTTACAGGGCTATGAGAATAGAACCTCCCACAGGGGTAGTGGCCCATTCAACAAGGGCGGTAGCAATGTCCTGGGCAGAACGAGCTGGGGCTTCTCCGGAGCATATCTGCAAAGCAGCCACATGGACGAGTTACTCCACCTTCAGTCGCCATGGGATGGATTTGCTCGCAGCAGCGGAGCAATCTTTTGGCAGGAAAGTCCTGCAAGCGGTGGTCCCACCCTAGAGTAAGTACTCCGTTATCTCCAAGTGCTGTCCTGAAAGACGAGGTGAGAAAACCTTAGTTAGACTTGCCGGTAACGGTATTTCTATGAGTCTTTCAGGACAGCACCGATAACCCTCCTTTTGTGTTGTAAGTGCTAATGTGTGAGAGACCTGCTTCTTGTGCCCCCTTGCCTTGAGCTATATGCCACTGCAGTGGCATTGTCTGACAATACTTGAACGTGTTGGTCCCTGATTGTCTGATTGCAGGCCCATAGTCCCAGAAAAATGGCTCTTAGCTCCCTCCAATTGGAGGACTTCCTGGACTCCTCCCTTGACCAGGACCCCTGGGTCATCTGGCCCTCGAGATGTGCGCCCCACCCCCAGGAGCTTGCATCCGTCGTTACTTTCTTACTGTGTCGGGGATGGTCTGACGGGAAACGCAGAGATCCATGTTCCTGCTTGGCACGTTCTCCCCTAACAGAACGACGATCTGCCTTGTTTGCATAGGCAGATCGGCATTCTGCATCGCTGTGGGGAATGATTGTGGGTGCCCCGCGAACAGCCTATCAGCTGGACTCGGCAATTGGCTCACCCCACAGAGGCTACTGAATAGAGCAACGTACAGGTACATCGCTTTGTGCAGCCGGGGCCGCCTTGCTGCAGTAAGGTGGTCCGGAAGAGGTTTAAAGCAGGATTCGACAAATTCCGGGCGCCAGGTCGCAGTTGCCCCTAGAATTATCGACCTGGCGCCCGGAGCAGCAGAGCTGCGGCCTATGATTCCTGGGGGACTGGAGCGAGGCGAGCTGCCGGAGATGGATGAGAGAGCATACAGTCACGGAGCCGCCGTGAGCTGTGCAGGGTCTGGGATGATTTCAGCTGAGAGCACAGATAGGCGGCGGGCGCTCCCCCTCCAGCCGTCTCTCACCCTGGGGATTGGACAACAGTAAAGTTAGCCCAATTTTTTTTAATATTGTGAAAGATAATGTTACGCCGAGTAAATTGATACCCAACATGTCACGCTTCAAAATTGCTTGTGTAATGGCGACAAACTTTTACCCTTTAAAATCTCCATAGGCGACGTTTAAAAAATTCTACAGGTTGCATGTTTTGAGTTAGAGGAGGTCTAGGGCTAGAATTATTGCTCCCGCTCTAACGATGGTGGCAATACCTCACATGTGGGGTTTGAATACCGTTTACATATGCGGGACGGGGCTCGTTTTCTGGCTCCTAACTTTTTTAGCTAGCTCCTAGACTCCAAGCAAATTTGTCAAACCCTGGTTTAAAGAGTAAGTACACTGGACCCTCTCCCCATCTACCCTTGTCCAGCTGTACCCAAGGCCAGGGATCATCCACTAGGAGACATTGGGTCGCCACTACACCGGTCCAGGGATTCGAAATCCCTGCGGCTTTATCTCCTAAACGTACCTCGTAAAGGTACATACAGCAGGCACATGGACAGCACAGACAAATCAGAACCTGCCTAGCCCGCCCTGTCAATGGGGGGATAAGAAGAAAGAAAGCCCCAGGGATTTCAAATCCCTTGACCGGTAAAGCGTTGACCTGATGTTGAAATGGGAGTAGCGGGTGCTCACCAGCTTTGGGTACAGCGGGACCAAGGGGGATGGTTGTTGTCTCATACTTTCTGGACACATTTCAGATGTAGCGGTAACCATAGTATCATATTATGCTCCTAATAAACACCCAACCTCTTTTCTTTCCCATCTTTTCCATATATATCCATAAATTGGGTTCTGTGATACTATGTGGAGATTCAAACCAAGTCCTCTTTCCCTTTTTAGATCCCCATCCTGTCCCTCTTCCATTCCATCTAAACTTTAATTTCAACAATTTCTTTCTAAATATAACTTGTTTGACTACCCAGCTCGCAGACGCTTTACCTACTACTCTCATCCACATAAATCATTCTCTAGGATTGATAATATTTTCTTAAACGTAGGTATGGCACAAGATGTCCTTTCCTCAATCATTATACCCTTTACCTGGTCTGATTATAGTGCAGTTTGTATTACCATCTCCTTCCCTGTCCCAAAAGCACAAGATATATCCTGTGTATAAACGATTAAATTTTTACTCGCACATCCCAATCATTGGCTATCAAGCTCGCTGTCACTGACTATCTCACTAATAACACTATATCACTGAGTGGAGAAATATCTGAAGAAGTCCAGATATTTCTCTACTCACTCTTTGGGAAGCCCATAAACCTGTAAGGGTGCCCTTATTCAACCGGCATCAAACGTGAGCGAAAACTCCACCGAGCTTTTTAAACTCATTTTAATTCATGTCATAATGCATTTCAAAACTTTTCCCTCCACTAAAGCTAAACTTGATAGGGCCCGTTTAGTGTTTCACTTGTTTCTTACCGACTCTGCAGAAAAACTTTTATGCAAATTGCAACACCTCTATTATCTCAAGGCAAACAAACCTGATACCCTATTAGCTCAAACCTTGAGTTCACTGCATAAACCCACAACATCTGTGTGACTTAACCACTTCCCTACCTGCCCATAGTCATAACGTCCGCAGGAGGGGTCTTCCATCCTGGGTGGGCATCGTATGATGTCTTGGGCTTCCCGGCCGTCTAGGGGGCGCGTGTGTGCTGTCCGCCAGGCACCCTCGATTGCAGAGCATGACAGTTGATCTGTGTGGGTAAACGCACAGATCCATGCCCTTTTAGGTGAGAGGAGACCAATGGTGTGTTCCCAGTACAGAGGAAAACCGATCAGTCCCCTCCCCCTACAGTTAGAATCACTCCATAGGTAACACAAAAATAACCCCTTGATCGCCCCCTGCCAGTGACATTTACACAGTATTCCTTGCATTTTTATAGCACTGATCGCTGTATAAATGTGAATGGTCCCAAAAATGTGTCAAGTGTCTGATATGTCAGTCATGATAAAAATCGCAGATTGCTGCCATTACTAGTAAAAAAAAAAATGCCCTAAATCTATCCCCTATTTTGTAGACACTATAACTTATTTTTGGTAAAATAAAAATATAGAAAAATACATATATCGGCCTAAACGGAGAAAAATATATACCGTATTTATCAGGGTATACCGCGCGCCGGCGTTTAAAGCGTACCCCAAGCTTAGAAAGGTAAAGGGGGGGGGGGGGGGAAAACTTACATTTATGCCCTGTGTCCATTGGCGGCCTTGTCCGGCATCCGTCTGTGGCCTTGCGCGGGGTCCGTCCAGCCTTGTGGGTGTCTGTCTGCGGCTTCCTTGCACGGGGTCCGTCTGCGGCCTCCATCCAGGTGTCCGTCTCTGTCCAGCGTGTCCATCTGCGGCCTCCATCCAGGTGTCCGTCTCCGTCCAGCGTGTCCAAGAGGAGCCGGATTTCCTGTGTGTTCGGCTCCTCTCGGCTCCTCTCGCGTGGCTGCGGGCGGAGCCGAGCGTGGCCAAGCCTAGCCAAGTGCGCAGTACGTTTGGCTCGGCTCTAGGAGAGACAGCGGGGATCGGCGTATATTGCGCACCCACGATTTCCTCCTAATTTTAAGGGGAAAAAAAAGTGCGTGGTATACCTTGATGAATACGTGTGTGTGTGTGTGTGTGTGTGTGTGTGTGTATATATATATATGTATATGTGTGTATGTATGTATATATATGTATGTATATATATATATATGTATATATGTATATATATATATATATATATATATATATATATATATATATATATATATATATATATATATATATATATATATGTATATATGTGTATATATATATATATATATATATATATATATATATAAATTTTTTTAACTTATCGCAAATTTGTTTATAGCGCAATAAATAAGAACCGCAGAGGTGATCATATACAACCCAAAAGAAGGCTCTATTTGGATACAGTTTTGCATGACTGCAATTGTCATTCAAAGAGCGACAGTGCTGAAAACTAAAAATTTACCTGGGCAGGAAGAGGGTGAAAATGCCCTGTATTGAAGTGGTTACGCTAAATCAAGATGATTATAAAAGTTATCCTGTCAAAATTTTACACACCTTTCGCTTAAATCTTGCTAAATTATACTCCTCAAACTAGAACTTTGATCACACAGCTGCTGATGCCCTTTTTTCATATATCGCACTTCCAACGTTTTCCCATACTCACCGTGAAAACTTGAGTGCCCAATTTTTGCAGCGGAAGTTAGTATGGCTATCAAAGCTTTAAAACCCAATAGGCATCCTGGCCCTGGGTTTTCAGCTTCTTATTACAGAACGTTTTCTGATATTTTAACTCCTATCCTGACTGAAGCCTTTAATTCATTGCTGAAGGAAAACATTCAGAATCTGTTATCCAAACCTAAATCTGATTCAATCTCCTGGACAAATTATCATCCTATTTCACTCCTTGGTTGTAAACTCTCCAAAGCAACTTTAGCACATTGTACTCCTAATAAATACACCTACTTGCTGCCTGTGAAATTCTTCTTGTTTCAATTGCTTGCAATCTGTCCCATAAAGTTTGATTACGTCACCAACGCATGCGAGTTCCATCCTGCGATTCACAGCACACTGTGTGCCCTTTCCCCATCCACAGCATAGCGTTAATGAGTGTTCCGCCATCTGCAGCACACCTTTGCAGCTTTGCAGACTTGCGAGACTGAGCATTCATCTTCATGATTTTGCCCTTGGGATGTCACAGGGGGAGTAAACTGACTACAATCGTCTTGTGAAAGAGGCATGGATAATAAACAATTGTGCAAATGTGTGGGATTATAGCAGGGAATCGAGGAAGGGTGGAAATGAAGTCCAAAGATCAGTCAAACAGTACTTAAAGCGGGGGTTCACCCTATAAACGCAAAAAAAAAATTTTTTTTTTCTTATACCATAAAATCAGGCATTGTAGTGCGAGCTACAGTATGCCTGTCCCGATTTTTTTATCCCCGTACTCACCTTGTACATCGAAGATACCGACTCCCCTCGGGGAATGGGCGTGCCTATGGAGACGGAGGATGATTGACGGCCGGCTCTGGCGCGTCACGCTTCTCCGGAAATAGCCGAAATAGGCTTGGCTCTTCACGGCGCCTGCGCCTGCGCATAGCCTGTGCGCAGGCGCCGTGAAGAGCCGAGACCTACTCCGGCTGTCTTCGGGGAGAGTGACGTGCCAGGGCCGGCCGTCAATCATCCTCCCTCTCCATAGGCACGCCCATTCCCCGCGGGAGCCGAAATCTTTAATGTACGATTGCACTGTGAGTACGGGGGTAAAAAAATCGGGACAGGCATACTGTAGCTCGCGCTACAATGCCTGTCTCGATGGAAAAATCATGTCAGTGAGGGTGAACTACCGCTTTAAGATGGCACTGCCGAATCCCTGAAGATTGTAACAAAAAAAACAACGTAAACAGCGATTATGTATGAATTCTACTATGCAAGGATTGCAAATTTGTTTTCATATGACATCAGATGAAAATCGCGTTGAGTGCAGAGTTTACTTCCTCTTTAACCCTTTCATGACTAAGCCTGTTTCTGACATTTGGTGTTTACAAGTTAAAATCTGTTTTTTTTTGCTCGAAAATTACTTATAACCCCCAAACTATATAAAATGGCGATTATTGCAAAATGTTATGTCGCACGGTATTTGTGCAGTGATGTTTTAAATGCAACTTTTTGGGAAAGATTAACTTTCATGAATTTAAAAAAAATGAAAAGGTAAAGTTAGCCCAATTTTTTTTGTATAATGTAAAAGATGTTACGCCGAGTAAACGGATACGCTTCATAATTGCACACACTCGTGGAATGGCGACAAACTATGGTACCTAAAAAATCTCCATAGGCAACGCTTTAAACTTTTTTTTTTTACGGTTACCCGGTTAGAGTTGGAGGATGTGCTAGAATTATTGCTCTCGCTCTGACGATCGTGGCTATACCTCACATGTGTGATTTGAACACCGTTTTCATATGCAGGCAGGCGCGACTTCCGTATGCGTTTTTTCTTTGTTGCGCGAGCTCGCGGGGAGGGGGCATTTTGAAAAAAAAAATATATATATTTTATAATATTAAAGTGTGTGTGTGTGTGGTGTGTTTTTTTTTTTCCCAACACTTTTATTGCTGTCACAAGGAATGTAAACATCCCTTGTGACAGTAATAGATGGTGACAGGTACTCTTTATGGTGGGTTCGGGGGTCTAAAAGACATCCAATCCCTCCTTTGCACTTCAAAGTATTCAGATCGCTGAAAACGGCGTACTGTGTACTTTTTATAAATCCGGCGCCATTGGCAGCCCAGTAACCTGGAAATGACGGCGCTTGCGTGTTTACATTGCAGAGACTGAATCAAAGCCACTTACGGATTACATTCAGTCTGCGCCTAGACGCTGGAGGCGCGGGATTGCGTCTCCTGGTGGGATGGGAGGCCCGGTCAGAGCGGCGGGGTGAAGAATCATGTACAATAATGTGTGTGTGTGTGTGTGTGTGTATATATGTGTGTGTGTGTGTGTATGTGTAATATATATATATATATATATATATATATATATATATATATATATATATATATATATATATATATATATATATATATAAATATATATATATATATATATATATATATATATAAATGTGTGTGTGTGTGTGTATGTATGTATGTATGTATGTATGTATGTATATGTATATATATGTATATATATATGTGTATATATGTATATATATATATATATGTGTGTGTGTGTGTGTGTGTGTGTGTGTGTATATATATATATATATATATATATATATATATATATATATATATATATATATATATATATATATATATACATATATATATATATACTGCGATTTGCATTTTTATATATTTTTGGCCAATTTGTTGTTGGGCAGATTAAAAAAAAAACGGAGTTAGACTTACCGGTAACTTTTTCTAGGAGTCTTCCAGGACAGCCTCTGAGATGTATGGCTCCTCCCTCCGGAACAGGAAACGCATGTACCCAAATCATAAAAGGCGGTCCTCCAGGCCGCCTCCTCAGTTTAACCAAGAATTCTTGAAAGGCTCTGAAAAGACATAACATACTAGTTAGAAGGCCAGCCTGTGTTTGTGGGAGGGGTCTGAGAGTACTTAAGACTCCCTCCCTGTCAGGGCTGGGTTTGCCGTCGGATTCTGGGTTGGCGCGGCCGGAGCACGTCACTTCCGGCCTCCGTACAGAGTAACAGTTGGCCGCAGCGTGGGCGTTCCTCTCCCGGGCACCGTCGGGGGACCTCCTGCCCGCCCCCCCCCTCTCATCCCTGGGTTACATTTCCATCAGCCTCGTGGGGGCCGCCTGCCCGCTTCTGGAGCTCATACGGGGGGGGGGGGGGCGTCCATCCTCCACACACCCACCTCTCCAGGGCTCCATCTGGCAGCAGGGAGCCGCCCGCTCGCTCCCCACTGTGATCACGCTGGTGGGGAGAAGGTTTGTCATCCATCCATCCACCCTTCACTGAGCTCATTCTCGCGGGGGCGGCCCGTCCGCTTCTCTTTGTGTCGCACACGGGCTGCATGGGGGGGGGGGCGGTCCACCCACATCTCCAGGGGTTAGGCTGGCAGCGTGGGGGGGGGGGGGGGGGAGTCCATCTTTTCCAGTGGTCACGCTAGCTGCATGGGGGGGCGATCCACCCATGTCTCTACGAGTCACGCTGGCAGTATTTCATTGCATGAATTTATCATAGCGTCCTGTGCAGCCTTTTCAGCCTCAGGGGTTGTCATAGCATTAAGCTCCAGGGGTTTCTGTCCCAGCATTCTGTCATAGCATGCATGTCTGCCGTCTCAGCAGTCTGTAATAGCGTTTCTGTCATTGCATTTTCAGTCTCAGCGGTCTGTCAGCGTTTCTGTCATTGCATTTTCAGTCTCGGCAGTCTGTATAGCGTTTCTATCATGGCATTTTCAGTCTTGGCAGTCTGCAATAGCGGTTCTGTCATTGCATTTTCAGTCTCGGAAGTCGGTCATAGCGCTTCTGTCATTGCATTTTCAGTCTCGGCAGTCTGTCATAGCGTTTCTGTCATTGAATTTTCAGTCTCAGCAGTCTGTATAGCGTTTCTGTCATTGCATTTTCAGTCTCGGCAGTCTGTCATAGCGTTTCTGTCATTGAATTTTCAGTCTCAGCAGTCTGCAATAGCGTTTCTGTCATTGCATTTTTGTCAGGGCACTAGTTCTTTTGCCCACGGGTTCGCGCACATGCGCAGAAGAACGGCACTTCCGGGCACGTCTATGCGGCGCGTCGGGTGCGGGAACACGCGCACGGTACACGCGCACGCAGCTCCCTCAGAGCCAATCAGAACTCTGACCACCCTATTTAAACCTGCCTTCGACACATGACAGGTTGCTGGTTTGTCATCAGCTCCTGTATGTGCTTTACCTCTTGAACTTGCCTTTGACCCGGATTGCCTGACTTCCCGATTGGATACCAGACCTCTGCTTCACTACGGATTGCTGCCCTCTTTAACCCCTGACCCCGGCTTGGATTTTGGACTTGTTGCTCTCTTTGACCCCTTACTTCGGCTTGTACCTCGGACTTGTTGCTTTCTCTGATCCCAGAACCCGGCTTGCATCTCGGACTTTGCCTTACTCTTCAACCATTGTTTTCGGCCTGTCTTGGACTGGTCGCCGGCTGCCTGAGCACCCTGTGGTTCCTGATTCCTCACCTGCTTATCCTCACCCGGACTACAACCCAGCTACCCGCGTCCGGTACCAGTGCCTTCTGGTGCTTTCCTCTGTCTGTTCCCATCTCCAGAGGGAGGTCAGCGACAGTTCGCAAAGGTGAGCCGTCCGCAGCATCTCGGCCTCGTTAAGTACGATCTCTGATAGTACAAACCAGCCAGATGTCTGAGGCCGACCGTGTGCGCTCACCTTTTGAGACCCTATGCCAGCAGGTCTCTGCTCTAACCGATGCGGTTCAAAAACTTCAAGAAGGTTATCTTCAAATGGATGGTCGTCTACAGCAACTAGCCACCCCACCAGGTCCATCTGCTGCACCCGCAGCTCCTTCCACGGGGCATTCCGCTTCACAGCCCTCTACGGGCCCAGCAGTGATGATCACGAACCCGGAACCCCGAGTACCCACACCTGAACGCTTCTCAGGTGACTGTAGGAAGTACCGAGCCTTCAAAAATGCCTGTACCCTGTATCTTGTCCTGCAACCCAGAACTTTTTGCTCAGAAGCGGTGAAAGTGGGGTTTGTCATCTCCCTTCTCTCGGATGAACCACAGGCCTGGGCCCATAGTCTAATGGAGCAGAGAAGCTCCGTTCTGGACTCCATTGATGCGTTCTTTACTCACATGGCCAAGCTCTATGATGACCCTCTGCGCTCTTCCACTGCTGAAACCACCCTCCACAATCTGAACCAGGGCAGACGGCCTGGGGAGGATTACACCGCTGAGTTCAGGAAGTGGTCCACCGATACCGGATGGAACTAGGTGGCCTTAAAGTACCAGTACCGCCAAGGTCTCTCCGAGGCCCTCTAGGATGAGCTGGCACGGTCCGAAACCCCCGCTACACTGGAGGGGTTGATCCAGTCCGCCACCCAGTTGGACCGACGCCTGCGGGAGCGGCGTTCTGAGCGTTTCCAGACCACTCGTTTCAGCTGGGCCCGCCACGACTGCCTTCAGTACCTTCACCTCCTTCTGTTCCATCGAACACCTCTTTGCCGGACCCAGAGCCAATGCAACTTGGCCTAGTACGATCACCCCTCCCTCCTGAGGAAAGGCTACGTAGGCGGCAAGCAAACCTTTGCCTCTATTGCGGTGGGGACGGCCACTTCTTGCGCAACTGCCCGGTGAGACCCAGTTAAGTTGAAACCAGCACTAACTCTCAATTACCATGTCTCGCATCTACCACAGACTTACATTGTGCTTTTCCTTTCTCTGCAGCTTCCGGAAGGGGCAACCCGCCTACCAGTAATCATTGACTCTGGAGCATGCAGCTGCTTCTTGGACTCTGCCCTGGCCCAGAAGCTGCACATCCCCTGCCGCACTAAAGACTTTCACCTTCAGGTTCATCTGGCCGACGGGTCTCTTCCCCGTTCCGGACTAGTCACTCAGACTCTTCCTCTGCATGTCATCTCTGATCTTGGACATCAAGAACACCTTCGGCTGGACCTCATCCCATCTCCCATGTTCCCCATCTTGGGTCTTCCGTGGCTACAGGTCCATCAACCATGTATCAACTGGCTCACCAGAGACATCAGTTTCACGTCCTCTTACTGCTCTCAGCATTGCCTGCTACCTCCTCCTGGCTCCTGCTCCACCCTCGTAAGCCCACTGGAAAATCTTCAGCACGTCCCTCCTGCTTATCTGTGGTTTAAAGAGGTTTTTGACAAGCAGCAGGCCGACTGCTTACCCCCACATCGGCCATATGGCTGCCCCATCGACCTCTTGCCCGGATCTGAGGTCCCCTTCGGCCGCATTTTCCCTCTTTCGGAAACTGAGTTGAAGGCCCTCAAGGCCTACATCGACGAGAATCTGAAGAAAAAATGTATTCACCCCTCCTCCTCTCCCGCTGGGGCTGGGACCTTGCATAGACTATAGGGAACTAAATAAGGTCACTGTTAAGAACAGGTATCCACTGCCACTCATCCCAGAGTTGTTTCAGCGTTTTCGCTCGGCCCGCATCTTCTCGAAACTTGACCTCAGGGGAGCTTACAATCTCGTTCGGATTAGGGCAGGGGACGAGTGGAAGACGGCGTTCCGATCTAGATTCGGACATTTCGAATATTTAGTCATGCCCTTTGGGCTCTGCAACGCCCCTGCCACATTCCAACACTTAGTCAATGACATCTTTCGCCAGCACTTGGATGACTTTCTTGTCGTTTACCTAGATGACATTCTGATCTTCTCAGCTACGCTAGAATTGCACCGGAACCATGTTAAAGTCCTCATGATCCTCAGACAACACAAATTGTATCTCAAAGCGGAGAAATGCGAGTTCGAGAAAACCTCAGTACAATTCCTAGACTTATTATATCCACCGATGGGGTTGCCATGGACCCCCAGAAGGTTAAGGCAATTCAGGAATGGCCAGCTCCAACTGACATAAAAGGTGTCCAACGTTTTATTGGCTCCGCCAATTTCTATAGGAGGTTCATCATCGGGTTCTCCTCCATTGTCTCCCCCCATCACCAGGCTTACAGGTCAAGGAAGTCGTTTTCACTGGTCACAGGAAGCTCAGGAGGCCTTCACCAAGCTTAAAGCAGCGTTTTCCTCGGCACCCGTTTTACTTCATCCAGATCCAGCACTCCCGTTCATCCTGGAAGTCGACGCCTCGGAATCCGCTACTGGTGCGGTTCTATCTCAGAGACAAGGGCCAAAATCTCTCTTGCACCCAGTTGCTTAAGCCTCCCGGAAACTTACTCCGCCGGAAAAGAACTACGATGTCGGGGATAGAGAGTTACTTGCTATTAAATTTGCATTGGAGGAGTGGAGGTACCTGCTGGATGGGGCAATTCACCCTATCATGATTTTTACCGACCACAAGAACTTAGAATATTTGCGATCTGCTAAGCGTCTAAGACCCAGGCAGGCCCGTTGGGCCCTCTTTTTCACGCGGTTTAACTTCCACATAACTTATAGACCCGGTTCAAAGAACGGTAAAAGAATGTTCCCAGAAACCCCCAGTACTTCAGAACCCAGCACCATCCTGAACCCTCAACTTTTTTTTGATTTCTCAGTCAGATTTCCTCAACTCTCTCAAATTGGCATCTCGCCAATGTTCGGATCCGGATAACTCGTCGCTAGAAAAACGAAGATTTGTGGTGGTCCCGAGATGAGATCTTCGTGCCAAAGGAAGTAAGGCAGCTGCTTCTGGGTACCTTCCATGACCTCAAAATGGCAGGCCATTTTGGAGCACGCAAGACCTCTGAACTAATCTCCCGGTCCTTCTGGTGGCGACGTGACTGCAAAGCCTATGTGGCCTCCTGTGTCCGTTGCCAACGCAACAAAGGTCCTAACACCAAGACCTGAGGCCTACTTAAGCCGCTACCCATCCCGGAACGTCCATGGGCAGACATCTCAATGGACTTTATTGTTGACCTACCACCCTCTGAAGGGTTCACCACGATCTTAGTCGTGGTTGACCGGTTGTCTAAAATGGCGCATTTTCTGCCCATGGTTGGCACGCCCTCAGCTTCTGATACGGCCAAATTTTTTTTTTAAAGAGGTCGTCGGGCTTCATGGAGTACCCAAAAGTGTTGTGTCCGATAGGGGTACACAATTCACGTCCAAGTTTTGGAGGGAACTCTAAGTCCCTGGAAGTGAAGATTTGTTTGTCCTCGGCCTATCATCCTCAGAGCAACGGCCAAACGGAAAGAACTAATCAAACTAATCAAACCCTGGAGCAGTACCTCCGTTGCTTTTGTTCAGTCTCTCAGGATGATTGGCGATCCCTATTGGCATCTGCAGAATTCGCATACAACAACCGGGTTCCATTCCTGAAACACCCGTTCCGGCCGTTCAAGAACGGATAACTTCCATTCAGCAGAATTTCCTGATGTTACAAAGGGTGATGCAGCGGGCTCAGGAGGACTATACAATTTTTTACGACAGAGGTAGGCAGGACTGTCCCACTTTTGAAGTTGGAGAGAAGGTTTGGCTATCCGCCTCTAACCTTGAGCTACCCATCCCTTCACAAATGTTGGGCCCGAGATTCATCGGTCCATTCAGGATTAGGCGCAAGATTAATCCTGTGGCCTTTGAATTGGCATTACCTGATTCATACCGGATTCATCCTGTGTTCCATGCTTCACTGCTTAAACCTCTGGTCCCGGATCCTTTTCAAGGGAGAGCAGAGCCTCCGCTTCCACCAGTAGTGGTTGAAGGAGAAAAAGAGTTTGAAGTGGAAACTATTCTTAACTGCAGGAAAAGAGGGAGACAGCTCCAATACTTAAGTGGAAAGGCTATCCCCCGGAGGACAATTCATGGGAGCCTTCCAGGAACATTCATGCCCCCTCGCCTAATCCGGTCTTCATCGTGAACACCCTGAGTTGATGGCTAGTTTGGGCGTCCGGAGTCCGCCCCTTGGGGGGGCACTGTCAGGGCACTAGTTCCTTTGCCCACGGGTTCGCGCACATGCGCAGAAGAACGGCGCTTCCGGGCACGTCTATGCAGCGCGCGCGCATGCGCGGCGCGTCGGGTGCGGGAACGCGCACACGGTACACGCACGGGCACGCACGCGGCTCCCTCAGAGCCAATCAGAACTCTGACCACCCTATTTAAACCTGCCTTTGACACATGACAGGTTGCTGGTTTGTCATCAGCTCCTGTATTTGCTTTACCACTTGAACTTGCCTTTGACCCGGATTGCCTGACTTCCCGATTGGATACCAGACCTCTGCTTCACTACGGATTGCTGCCCTCTTTAACCCCTGACCCCGGCTTGGATTTTGGACTTGTTGCTCTCTTTGACCCCTGACCTCGGCTTGTACCTCGGACTTGTTGCTTTCTCTGATCCCAGAACCCGGCTTGCATCTCTGACTTTGCCTTACTCTTCAACCATTGTTTTCGGCCTGTCTTGGACTGGTCTCCGGCTGCCTGAGCACCCTGTGGTTCCTGATTCCTCACCTGCTCATCCTCACCCGGACTACAACCCAGCTACCCGCTACCGGTGTGCCTTCTGGTGCTTTCCTCTGTCTGTTCCCATCTCCAGAGAGAGGTCAGCGCCAGTTCGCAAAGGTGAGCCGTCCGCAGCATCTCAACCTCGGTAAGTACGATCTCTGATAATTTTCAGTCTCGGCAGTCGGTCATAGCGTTTCTGTCATTGCATTTTCATTTGCATCTTTAGTCATAGCATCTTGTTCAGCGTTTTCAGTCTGTGTTGTCGTAGTGTTCATTCTCCAGGGGTCCTGTCCCGGCATTCTGTCATTACATTCATGTCTGCCCCAGGTTTGCTGTCATTACGTTTCTGCCCCCAGGTTTGCTGTCATTACGTTTCTGCCCCCAGGTTTGCTGTCATTACGATTCTGCCCCCAGGTTTGCTGTCATTACGTTTCTGTCCCTGGGTTTCTGTCATCACGTTTCTGGCCCCTGGGTTTCTGTCATCACGTTTCTGGCCCCTGGGTTTCTGTCATCACGTTTCTGGCCCCTGGGTTTCTGTCATTTCATTTCTGCCCCTGGGTTTCTGTCATTTCATTTCTGCCCCTGGGTTTCTGTCATTTCATTTCTGCCCCTGGGTTTCCGTCATTTCGTTTCTGCCCCTAGGTTTCCGTCATTTCGTTTCTGCCCCTTGCGTTTCTGCCCCTTGGGTTTCTGGCATAGCGTGTCAAGCTCAGCGGTTTTTCGCTTACAATTTCTACCTCAGGTTTTCTATCATTGGTTTTGGCCATAGCGTGGCAGTCTCAGCGTTTCTGCCCCAGTGTGCTAATTTAGCATTTCGGTCCGCACATTTTCTGTCATAGTGTTTCTGCCCCTGGTGTCTGTCGTTGCATTTCTGCCTCAGCATTCGCACTACGGCCCCCACGTTTTCTGTCTGGGCACTACGGCCCCCACCTTTCTGTCGTATTTCTGTCTGTCATTGCATTTCTGCCTCAGCATTTCAGGCTCAGTGTTGCTCTCATACCATTCTGCCCCAGGTTTCTGTCCTATTATTTCTTGCCTCAGCATCCAGGCTCAGCGGGTCTCCCATACTATTTCTGCCCAGGTTTTGCCATAGTGTTCAGTCTCAGCAGTCCCACGATTTCTGTCCCCCTCAATTTCTGTCATAGCATTTCTGTCCCCACGATTTCTGTCTGTGTTTGTTTGTCTTGGCGTTTTCGTCTCCGTGGTGACCATGTCTCATTGTACTTTGTCCACGTTGCATCTGGGTTGATTAGCTAGTGCTCACATCTCAGGATCTGTCACGTCTACAGATTCTTACGGGCTGAGGTTTCGTTTGTAATTGATTGCTGACCACAATCTTCTCGCCTGTTTACATACGTCATACGTTGCACGTTCATTCATTACACCTATACGATTACCCACCACCGTCCGTGGGTACACTAGCCCAGGGGTTGACAAATTTGCTTGGAATCTAGGAGCCAGCTAAAAAATTTAGGAGCCAGAAAACGCACCCCGTCCCGACGAGCTTGCGCGCAGAAGCGAACACATACGTGAGCAGCGCCTGCATATGTAAACGGTGTTCAAACCACACATGTGAGCTATCGCCGCGATTGGTAGAGCGAGAGCAATAATTCTAGCCCTAGACCTCCTCTGTAACTCAAAACATGCAACCTGTAGATTTTTTTTAAACTTCGCCTATGGATATTTTAAAGGGTAAAAGTTTGTCGGCATTCCACGAGCGGACGCAATTTTGAAGCGTGACATGTTGGGTATGAATTTACTCGGCGTAACATTATCTTTCATAATATTAAAAAAAAATGGGGATAACTTTACTGTTTTTTATTAAAAAAAGTGTAATTTTTTTTCCCTAAAAAGTGCGCTTGTAAACCGCTGCGCAAATACGGCGTGACAGAAAGTATTGCAACGATTGCCATTTTATTCTCTAGGGTGTTAGGATAAAAAATATATATAATATTTGGGGGTTCTAATTAGAGGGAAGAAGATGGCAGTGAAAATAGTGAAAAATGACATTAGAATTGCTGTTTAACTTGTAATGCTTAACTTGTAATACCAACGGCCACCACCAGATGGCGCCAGCTCACATCTGGTGGTAATAACTTGTGTAGCGCTGACATTCTTGTATATTGATGTGTGTTTGCATACTTAAACATAGCAATGTCCATAGACGTTGTATTAAAGTATTTGGAGCCATCTATTGACCAAATACTGGTAATGCAGAGAGATGTTTTGTTTAGGATTTTGGTTGCCTTGGAGACGAGGAGAGACCCAAATACTGGTAATGTAGAGAGATGTTTTGTGGAGGATTTTGGTTGCCTTGGAGACGAGGGGAGACAGGAGTGTAAACAAAAGGCTTCTGGATGCTGATGCCGAGCTGCTGGGGAGCGAAGGCTGAGCTCGGAGAGCTAGAGGACAGTGGCCGGATTGCAGAAACAGAGAGACACTCATCCGAGCATCAGAGAACCGGATCCATCCAGCGGAGCTGAACAGAGCTGACGGAGAAGCAAGTTGCAGTCACAGGACCCTGAACAAAAGTTACTACCCGGAACTCCGATCCAGTGGGTGAGTGGGTCACGACCCACAGTTTGCTAAGTTTACACGCAGGTAGACTCATATACAGGCCTCACTGGGATTTATAGTTCCACAGAGGAGCAGAGGAACTGAAACTGAGAAGGCTTGAGGCCTATCTAATTTGACGTTTCAAGCGATTTTAAAATAGTTGTTGCAGTTACACCAGGAGCATTTTCACTTCAATTTGACTCATCAAAACTGTGGATTACAAATCATTTTAGCTAGCGAAGAAAAGAAGATCCAAGACCAAGTACTTTAAGTGAGATCTCACGCATAGCTAATAAAGTAGGGGGAGCTCCCAGGTATAAAATGTTTATGTATACTGTTTTCAAATAGCTTATGTTTAAATCAATTGTGCTGTCGTCTTACGTTGGGATGACAGCACAATTACTGTAATCACTTCTTTGCATATTTCACAGTAAAATATATCTCTGGTTAAGTATCCAGTTGTTGTGGCGTACTGTTTTTCTCACTCCAAGTGCAGTCAGTGGATCCTGGGGTTATAATACAGGTATTTTGTATTGTCTTACATTGTATTGTATTGCATTGCATCACAGCTGTGCCAAGGGGATTGAGCCAAGTTAGTGGGGTTTATTGGTAGAGTGCAGGCCCAAATTAAACCAGCAGCTCCTTCGGGGGTCAGTGCTACACTTGTAATACCAACGGCTCACCACCAGATGGCGCCAGCTCCCAAAAAAATAAATGACACTTTCTAGTCACCATGGCGACCTGGCGCCCGCGATTTGTCGATCCCTGCACTAGCCCTGAGTGTTCAGTTAAATTGCCTGTGTCTGCGCGGCAGGTTACTCAGGCTCACGTGCCAGTCACACTGGGTGGGGGTGTCATCGGGTTCATTCATGCGCAGCGGTCTTGATGTTATGGTCATATTCTCATACATAGGTAGGCACATAGGGCGTTGTTGTTTCATGCCTGTTTTTCTGTCTTGTCTACGTTTTGTCAGCGCACCCCCAGTTCCTGCTCTTCTTCTTCCATTTCTGCCGGCCATGTCATCATCCCTTTGGGTCCGGTCTATCAGACCTTTTAGTTATGACTGAGCCATGGGTGTTCCTTGTCGGAGGTGGTGGTGGAATCTCCCATCCCGGATTCTCTGACGTCCCTTCTGTGGGTACTTTCAGCCAAGTCTATCAGGTAGGAATGGGTTCTGTGTGTCGGCATGGTTCCATGTTAGGTTGTTGCTGCCGTAGCGCATGGGCCTCGTCCTTCTGCTACGTCAACATATTCATCAGGTATCCAGCACTTCAGGCTCCTGCCAGGTGTCAGTTTGTTTTTTGCACCTCACCCGCTCATTTTCCTATATCAAGGATGGGTAGGCCAGGGGTTGGGGGGTTCCTCACGGAGCTACGTCTCTGGTGTCCGGTTGTAGTATTCATTGTTAGGTATTGTTGCAGGGGCTTCTCGGGCCAGTTCTGGTTCAGTTGCCCCCAAGTATCCTCTCATCATAAATGCTTCAGGCTCTCGGCTGGGTTGTCGCAGGCAGCAGGCTCGAACCAATCTTTCTCGGGGGATTGGTCGAGTTCAGGGCCGCTTCACGCGTTCGGCAGGAGCTTCCTCCTTTCACAGGTCATGAGTCAGTAGCTTCTCCGGTCATAACGGCTACTTATCGAGTATACTTACGGTTGCCATCCAGGCGCGTGCTGCTTTTCTTGGTCGCTTATCTACCCCTCCTCACCTAAATATGTGTCTTTTGCCCTCTTTCAGGCGTACCTACCAGCAGGCCAAAGGCACACTCCAGGCCATTGTTTATTAGGGATATCGCATTCCTTACTCGAAGACTCTGATTACAAACATAACGTCAGTACACACATCCAACACCAGTTAATATAAACACCGGGTGACAAAAGAGGCTGTCCTGGAAGACTCCTAGAAAAAGTTACTGGTAAGTCTAACTCCGGTTTTCCCCTTTCGTTTTCCAGGACAGCCTCTGAGATAAGCAAGGAACTTACTTTATCAGGGTGTGATCACTGCCTGGAGGACCTTTTCATCCAAATGTCTGTTCTTTTTCAGACATCAGATCCAGACGATAATGTTTGGCAAATGTAGAGTAACTGGACCATCCCTCACTGCCCATGAACTCGAGACTGCCCTAGTCGAGTGTGCCTTAACTAATGGAGCCTGAACTCCTAACTCATAAGCTTCTACAATTGCCATTCTAATCCATCTGGCAATGGAAGATTTGGAGGCATTGTACCCTTTGCGACCCCCACGCAAAATTAACGACAAGAGTCTGACTTTCTAAAGCTACTGGTGACCTCTAAGTAAACTAAAAGGCATCTTCTAACGTCTAACAAGTTCAGAGATGCTTCCTCTACATCCGAGGTAGAACAAAAAGTCGGTAGGACAATGTCCTGCGTCCTATGAAAAGTAGACACTACCTTGGGGAGAAAACTGTTGTCTGTCTTCAGAATAACCCTGTCTTCTAAAACCAACAAAAAGGGCTCCCTAATCGAGAGTGCCTGCAAATCACTCACCCGTCTGGCTGACGTGATCGCTACCAAAAAACAGTTTTCAGTACTACCCACTTTAAGAGAGATTCCTCCAAGGGTTCAAAGGGACAGCGCTTTGAGAACTAGAGAGAGATCCCAGGTGGGACAGGTCTTCGCCCTCACCGGCCTAGATCTTGCCAGGGCCTTGAAAAAGTTTTTAATAAATTGATTCTGCTGCAGGGAAGTCTGGAGAAAGACACTCAGTGCTGCCACCTGTTCCTTTTAGAGTACTAGGAAAAAGACCCAATTCTACACTGGCTTGCAAAAAATCTAATACAGCTGGAATTCCTGGATGATCAAGCCCTTGCTCCTCCAACCAAGAATTGAATATTTTTCCAAATTTTGGAATAGATTGCCCTGGTCACTGGTTTTTGGCACTCCAGAAGAGTTTTATTCACTCTCTCTGAAAAACAAGCTGTTCCTCAGATACCAAGCTGTTAAACCCAGCCTCTCTATCTGAGGATGTAGGATGGGACCCTGGGAAATCAGATCCCTCCCGATCGGCAGATGAAGCGGTGGACGAATGGCCAACCTCTTTAGGCTGGCAAACCAAGGTCTCCTTGGCCAGAAAGGTGTTATCAGGATGAGGTCTGTCTCTGACAAACTTTTGAAGGACCGCTAAATCAATCTCACTGGAGGGAAGGCATAACAGAGGTTGAAATGTCAAGGGCTGGCAAACGCGTCTATCCTTCTGGCCTGATCCCATGGATGAACCGAGAAAAACTAAGCTACCTTCTTGTTCTTCCCTGAGGCAAAAAGGTCCACCTCTGGCTGTCCCCATTCCTGCACAATCTCTGTGAACACCTCTTCGTTGAGCACCCACTCGTCCTGCCTTACCTGCTGACGACTCAAAAAATCTGCCAGCGAGTTTTGTGCACCTTTTTTAGATGGAAGGTTGATATAGAGGACAGGTTCACCTCTGCCTAGGATAGAATTTTGTTGGCTATGCTTTGTAGAGCGGGACTTCTGGTCCCCCCTTGCTTGTTCAGATATGCAACCGCCGCCGCGTTGTCTGTGCAAACTTGCAGATGCTTTCCCTGTATCTTTGCGTGGAATGTCTCTATCGTCCTCAAGATTGCCAAAAGTTCCCTTTGGTTTGAGGATCGACTTGCCTCTCTTGGGGACCAGGCCCCCTGGGCCATGGCTTCTTCCAGATGGGCTCCCCACCCCCATGCACTGGCATCAGTAGTCACCACTGTGGCTGTAGGTTGGGTCCAGGTTAAACCTCTGTCTAGGTTGTGATGGGCCCGCCACCACCACAGAGTCCTCTTGACCCTGGATGAAAGGGGCATCTGGATGTCTAGATCCTGTCTTCTGCTGCTCCAATAACGAAGCATAAGATCCTGTAAAGGGCGCTGATGGAATCTCGCCCAGGGTACCGTTGGGAAACATGCTGTCATCGGACCCAGCACCCTCATTACCTCTCTGACCGTTGCTACCTGACTGGACTGCAGCTGGGCCACTGCTTGATCCATTTTTGAAATGTTTTCTTTGAGGAGAAAGATCTTCCTCTCCACTGAAAAAGCCCTGTACCCCAGGTACAGGAATTCCTGAGACGGGTTCAATTGAGACTTGTCCTTGTTTAGCCACCCGAGAGAAGAAGGGGAAACTCTGTGCTTCCCGCAAGTCCTTCTCCAGTTGCTGAGCCGATTTTGCCACAAACAGGAGGTAGTACAAATATGGAATTACGGTAATGGCTTTGACGCTTAACGGGGCTAAGGCTTCTGCCAGAACATTTGTGAAGATTCTGGGCGAGGAGGACAGACCAAATGGAAGAGCTTGGAACTGGAAGTGCTGTATCGCTGAATTCACTCTGACCCTGAGGTATTTTTGGAATTCTGGATGAATTGGGATGTGTAAGTAGGCATCCCTGAGATCTAGAGTCGCCATGTGACATCCTGGGAACAGTAGTTCTGAGACTGTAAACACCTGCTCCGATTTGCCTCTAAGCCACTGCCGCGCCCAGAAACCGGAACGATGTTTCCTGGCGCCCTCTGATGACGCGATTCCGCCGGTCTGCTTGCATCCCTTCCCTTTGGTGGAATGCAGAAACTCCGCCTCACAAAACCCAGGAAGTCTAGCGGCCGCACACTGGTCTGGCGTCTCTCACCTTCCCACCGGCACTGAGGTACTTTGTAGGCATGGGGGTAGAAAATCTGCCGTCACTCGGGGTCCCGCTCTCACTGAGCAACAAAACGACAGCGGTGACTTCTAGCTACTCTCTCTTCCCCATAGGTCAGAGGAGTACTGACAGGTTCACCAGGGGCTCTCCCAGGACAGTCCTGAGATCTGGAGCTTCCCAAAAGCTTCCAATATGTGCTCCTTCCTGTCCGGCAGGAAACGCAAAAAAACTTAGGAGGCCTGGAGGACCGCCTTTTATGATTTGGGTACATGTGTTTCCTGTCCCGGAGGGAGGAGCCATACATCTGAGGCTGTCCTGGAAGACGAAAGGGGAAAACACAAATTGCCGCAAAAATGCATTGCATGCTTTTCTGCAGCTTCTCCGTTGAAGTATATTGAACCAAAATAGCACTGTTTTGTGATTAAAAAAAATTAAAATAAAAAAAATGTTCTTGCCCTTTCCAAATATGCAGCAGCTGAAAAAATCATGGATGTGGACATGGCCCGTAGGAAACCATGTACAGTAAATGCACTGTAGTAGAGGTCGACCGATATGGGTTTTTCTCTGGTCGATGCCGATATTTGGAAATCGGGGCGGCTGATGGCCGATATGTGTTGCCGATTTTTTTGCGGCCGATATTTTAGGCCGATTATTTTTTATTTTTTTCCCTCCCCTCATCTCAAAAAACCTAGGGTGGGGAGGAGATAATTGTTTAGGGTGGAGAGGTGGGGTGCAGCCTATCAGTGCCCATCAGTGCCACCTCATTAGTGTAGCCTATCAGTGTCCATCAGTGCCACCTCATTGGTGTCCATCAGTGCCAACCAGTGCATCACCTCATCAGTGCCAACCAGTGCATCACCTCATCAGTGCCAACCAGTGCATCACCACATCAGTGCCTACCAGTGCATTACCACATCAGTGCCTACCAGTACAGCCCAATGTCCTTCACTGCCACCTCATCAATGCCCACCAGCGGAGCGCTCCAGGCTCCGTTCCATCTCCTAGCACAAGAAAGCTCCATTTGTCCCTGGCCCTGACGTGCTGCCCCACCTCTGCCTACAATCCCCAGAATGCAGAGCAGGCCTGTAACAGCCAATCGGCGGCCGCTGCCAACATCCTCCACTGGTCGGAAACGATTGGTTATACATGATATGTGGATTGTTTTACATTAAAGTGAGTGCAATATTTTTTATTAAATTCTTTATGGAAAACACGACACTGTTATGCATCGTTCGCTTTTCCCTGTAACATTCGGGAGAAATGTGGTGAAACATTCCCGATTGGATCCCTGTTCAGGATTGTTTTTATATTGCATGGCTGACCTTCCTTGTGTGGGGGTCCATGGTGCCATCTTTCCATTGAAACATTCTGTCTAGTGCCTTTGCTGACCACATTTCTTGAGCACTTTAGAACTACTGTATATTGAAAGGACTTGATAGTCCTTTCCTTAGTGGGGAATTGGATGTCACAATCTGATTATTGTTTTAGCGCTGCAGTTTTATTACATTTTGTATATCTATACCTCTGCCTACAAGCCCCAGAATGCAGCGCGGGCTGGTAACTGCCGGCCTGCGCTGCATTCTGGGGTTTGTAGGCAGAGGCAGGGCGCGCAGCACGTCAGGGGACATTTTTTTTCCAGAGTGGAGGATGTTCGGCAGCTGCCGATTGGCTGTTACAGGCCCGCTGGTTGGCTGCCGCCTTCCTGAAAAAGTCAGCAGATGGCAGTGAGTGGGCCCCTCCTCCTCTGGGTGTAAACAGAGAGGAGGGCCGCCGCACTGGGTGTACCAAGATGGCCACGGCTCTGGAGCTAGGCCGAAGCCGCGGCCTTTCCTGATGCTGTGACCGCTGCGGCAATCAGCCTAATTTTTATGAAAATCGGCCGATGCCGATTTTCTCCAAAACGGCCAAATATCGGCCTGCCGATATATCGGTCGACCTCTACACTGTAGTGTGTTTCTGCAAAAAGCACAAAAAAGGTGTGACCCAGACCTGAGATGTTTAGTAACATAATGGGGTTAAAAAAACTAAAATTGGTACAAAAGAGCAAATAATCGCTACAGTAAGGGGTTAATTTTTACTGTGGGGCAGTGAAAGTAACATTTACAGTAGCAATTTGCTCTCTTTGTACTATAATGGGCTCATTTTAGTTACCCCATTATGTTACTGGTCGGTTAATCGATTATGAAATTCATCGATTACCATTTTCATAATCGATTAGTAATCGATTAGTTGTTTCGGCCCTAATTGCCTCATTGTATTTGTATGTCCCTGTAATTGGCTAATATATATGACCAGATATGATTAGGCTTAAGGCTATAATGTTGGCTATGAAGACCGACACAGTTGCTAGGTACACACATTGTATTTTTCCTTCAAAGTAGGAATATCACATTCTAACAGATATCAGATACAGTCTATATCAACAATAATAATGAAAGATACTTGACACTCCTCTCGGTAACCTTCACTGGCTGTGCTCAGATGTAAAAGAGAAACTAGGTCCAATATGGCCATCAGAGCAGAGTCCCAGGATGACATTGACACAGCCTCATGGTAGGCTTGCATCGAAGAGAGAATAGACTAAACTCTGTTCCAAACCCTTTTTACAAAAACTCACTCATTCAAACTTCCCTCATTGCCAACCCCCTATGCCTTCTGTGCCAATCGATGCACTTCCAAGACAGTCTCTCTCTATGGGGGGCGGTATTACAGTCCATTGTCGCAAAACTCTTTCCAGCTTATCGCACAGCTGGAAACAAGCCCTTTCGCTATGCAAACTGCCTGGGGCCATTTCCTCTGTAGCTTCACTGCACGTGTCGGCATGGCTAACCTTGGTTGTAAAAACAGATATTAGGAATATACCAGGTTGCCCCCAACAGGGGGGATGTCCCCTCCCGCTCCTCCGGCATAACAACCGAGCGGCTTTTAGCTGCATCGGTTGTTATGCCTGGATAGCCAATCGCCGGCTCTAAACAAACGGTACTGGGATGATGCCTGCAGCTGTGGGCATCATCCCGGTATAACCCCCAAAACCCGAGGACGCATATATGCGTACACTCAGCGGGAAAGGGTTAAATCATGTGATAGGTGAGCTTATTCACCATGTTCATGTTGGGATTATCCCATGATGTCAAGCAGGTGACAATGTTCACAGAGCTTCTTTACTTGCTCATGCAGCCAAATATAGACGTTTACCAGCATTTTTTCCCTCTCCCTATTCGAATAGCTTTTGACACAGCCTATCTTCTGTACACTCTTCAAAAATCAGGGTTTGGACCCCATTTTTTTTTAAGTGAATTTTTTTCCCCTGATACGATAAACTGACAGCATATATCAAACATGCTGGTTTTAAATCTGACCTATTTCCTATTGGAAGTGGCACCCGCCAAGGATGCCCTCTTTCCCCACTTTTCTCCCCCCTCACCTTCCAGGACAGCTACTTGAGAGATGATTGTCTCCGCCCTCTACAGGAAACACAAATCCAGATACAATTTAAAAGGCCCCTCCCTTTCCTCTGTCCCTCAGTTCTTTTGTGTTTCCAGATCCTCCAGGAGCACCGACACTTTTTTGTTTTTCTTGGTCTGGTAACTGTGGTTGGCGGACCCCCCTTCTCTGGCGTCATCTAGTACTGGTTGTGGCCAAGTCCTGGGTGTTTAGTCCCTGTACTTTCTCTCTGTGTGGCAACCTTGTCCTCCTCGTGCTTAGCCGAGGTGTACCAAGATGGCATCGGAGGACTTCCGGTGATGCTGCAAGATAACGCCGGAACTGGAAGTCGCGTGACGCACTTCCCAGCGCCGTGTTTATAAGGAACACGGTGTGATACACTGAGGACATGCTGCCTGGGGGAACAGTCTGCTGAAACGACGGACAGGCACATTTTAGCAGGACAACAGCAGCCCATCTCTCCGGTCGATCTCCACTCACCTTATGGAGCTTGAGGACAGGTCTGAGGATGGAGCACCCGCTCGGATTAAACCAGCGGCAGCCTCCGGGTCCCATACTGCCTCCAAGGTAAGCCCTCGTCTGTGGTTCTACAGCAGGGGACCTTTTCTTGTATGGACCTTCTTTGTTTATGGAACTGTAGGGCCAGGCTTTCTGATGGTTATAAAAAAAACGATTTCTCCTATCACCTTCCAGGACGGCACCTGAGAGATGATGGCTCCTCCCCACAGGAAACACAATCACTTGACATTTTTCTATAAGTCCCCACCCTTCCCCTTGATCCTCAGTATTGATTGTGTTTCTCCCGAACACATTGTCACGTTTGTTTTGTTATAAAAACCTAGAGACCGGGGAGGGTCGAAGGTACCCCTGTTGAGACAGGTTCTAGGGAGGCCGGGGAGGGCTGAACTAACCTGTAGGCTTGTCCAACTTGCAGGTCGCCCCAGGCGTGCACCAGTGCTCTGAGCTGCGGGGAGGCTAGCCATCGCGCTCCAAGCCTCGCTGAGAGAAACAGGAACCGCATCAAAGGAAGTAGGCTTTTGCCTCACAGCGCAACCCGGAGGGAACGCCTGGAGAACAGCGTGGGCGGCCGAAGGGTCGGCTCGCGGATAACCCTTACAAGAGGTACCGACAGCCATGGACCCAGCCAAACCTCCTAATGGAACAGGAGGAGATGAAGGCAAATGTGACTGCAGGCAGATCCAGGTTGGGGTACAGTGAGTACATATCCCCCTTGGAAAAGGAGGAGGGAAGGGAGTGAGAGTCCTGGACTTCAGGGTCTGAGATTCTGAAGCCAGCCAGAACAGGACTGTTTTTTTACTTCTCACCTTATCCTTTCCCCTCCCCAGTACAAACCTGCAGTCCTGGGGGAGGACAAAGTAATATTTATGCATATGTGTATATCTCTTGTCTTGCAGAAACCCCCAAGCGGATCCCAGGAGACCCCAAATAAACAGTCTCCTGCCGCTACAGGGCATAGCTCCTCTAAAAATAAATATGTGGGTATTGTAAGATAAACTCCCACTCAAAGCCCTGTTTGCTAAAGAACACATAGAGGAAGCTAAGGCTAATAACTTGAAAGGGACTCCTGCAATAATGGGGTATCTCATCTATGCAGACGGAAAGGCCGGCAAATGTCAAAACTTTTCATGAAGCCGCCAGGCAGTCAGTAACATAAGGTCTGACATAGAGGAGCTTATCCCTAGAGAAGACATTTCCTCCCAGGAAGGCCTCGTCCGAATGGAATCTAGTGCCCTTCCCCCGCTCTGTCATTCCCTCTAGTCCAGGTAGAGGAAGCTAAGGAGGACAGGGAGGATATGGAAAGCCAAGCTGAACAGGACTCGCCCTAGAGGGTCTGGTTAGACTCCTGCAGGCAAGACAGGCCTCTGAAGAGATTATAGAAATCCCTAGAATGATCTCTTAGTGGGGACTGAGCAGGCTCAATCCAGGGTGTTGTTGTTTCACTTCATTAACCACTTCCAGACCTTAGGTGTTTTTCAGATTTGGTGTTTGTAAGACTAAAACAGCTTTTTCTGCTAGAAAATTACTTAAAACCCCCAAACATTATATATATTTTTTTTCTAACACCCTAGAGAATAAAATAGTGGTCATTGCAATACTTTTTGTCACACCGTATTTGCACAGCGGTCTTACAAGCACACTTTTTTTGGAAAAAAATCACTTTTTTGAATAAAAAAATAAGACAATAACTTTGGCCCAATTTTTTTTACATATTGTGAAAGATAATGTTACGCCGAGTAAAATGATACCCAACATGTCACGCTTAAAAATTGCGCCCGCTCGTGGCATGGCGTCAAACTTTTACCCTTAAAAATCTTGATAGGCGACGTTTAAAAAATTCTATAGGTTGCATTTTTTGAGCTACAGAGTAGCTCTAGGGCTAGAATTATTGCTCTCGCTCTAACGATCGCGGCGATACCTCACGTGTGATTTGAACACCGTTTTCATATGCGGGCGCTACTCGCGTATGCGTTCGCTTCTGCGCGCGAGCTCGTCGGGACGGGGCACTTTAAAAAAATTATTTTTTTGTTTTCTTATTTATTTTAATTTTATTTTATTACTTTTTACATTGAAAAAAATAATAATAAATTTGATCACTTTTATTCCTATTATAAGGAATGTAAACATCCCTTATAATAGAAAAAAGCATGACAGGTCCTCTTAAATATGAGATCTGGGGTCAAAAAGACCTCAGACCTCAGATCTCATAATTAGACTAAAATGCAAGAAAAAATAAAAAAATAAAATGAAACTTCATTTTTTCAAATGACAAAAAAAAAATTGTCTCTTTAAGAGACTGGGCGGGACTGACGTTTTGACGTCACTTCCGCCCAGCAGAGCTATGGGGACGGGCGAAGGAGATTTTTTTCTTCAGTCTCGTCCCCAGTCACCAGCCGAACGGCCCCGATCTCCGCCGCTACCGACGGCTCCGGTAAGCGGCGGAGGGTGCGGGAGAGCGGCGGGAGGGGGGGCCCTCTCCTGCCACCAATAACGGCGATCTCGTGGCGAATCCGCCGCGGAGACCGCCGTTATCGTGTACCGGACCACGCACACTAAAGATCGATACCTCGGTTGTGGCAGCAGCTGCTGCCGTTGCCGAGATATCAATCTTTAAAAATAGGACGTACATCGTCGTGCGCAGGTCTGGAAGTGGTTAATTCCTAAAGGATTAGAGCCAGCCTGCCATGAGTCTGACAGACAGCTCACAATGGTGCTGTTGGAGGTTTAGCCTCAAAGTTACCTCCTAAACTTTTAGGATAGGCCCAGCAAGGGGGCATCTTAGTGTGTATATTACCTTTGCAGGGGTTGCTTATTGGTTGCAAACATCTCCCCAGGTTCCAACCTATCACTTCTTTCTTACACTGCTGCTAGATCTGTCAGGGTGTAAGAGTTGATCAAACCTCTTGTGGCTAAGGCAACAAACCATTTAGGGCGGTGTGAGAAGCATAAAATGCTAGCCCTGCAACCCTTAATTGGGAGTTTCTCTGGTGCAAACCTCTGTGCTAAAGCTATGAAAATCAGCCATACAGGTGTCTGATTGCCTCCAGCCTAAGATTATGGTCACCTCTTCATGAGAGACCTAATTGATTTCTGAGTCTGTGCTTGTTAAGGCCTTAAAGGCTTGGACTCGCTCCCACCTGTGTGTGGACCAGCTACACCTACTCAGACCTATGCAATAGTAGGATAGCAGCTACCACTACTGTGGTATAGTCACACACCTCGGATTTCCATTATTGGAACTACCTTGCTCCTTCACCGGGAGGAAGGATCATTATCTGGAAGTCAGGTTATACCAAGGACAGATTGTTGGTCTGTCCACACATCAGAGATGCACAACATGAGGAGTTTTTTATCTTGTGTCATTTCTTATATATAAATATCCTATGACTCACCAGAAATGCCTAAAATTGATTAGGTAACGGTGCACTGTTCCTTATCAAACACAGAACATTGAATTGTCGGCCGCACACTATTGTTCAGAAACATCCCACATTGAATTACTGTTGGTAAAAATTTCTGTCCGATACATGACTGTATACTATTGCTCATGAGAAAAGCATGACATGGATT
The DNA here is from genome assembly GCF_905171775.1 of Rana temporaria. NCBI lineage: Eukaryota > Metazoa > Chordata > Amphibia > Anura > Ranidae > Rana > Rana temporaria. The sequence goes on along the minus strand of NC_053490.1, from coordinate 354,891,799 downwards.
TGTCGGTGACACCTCTATTATATAACCGCACACTATTGTTGTTCAGATTTTTTATGTTTATGATTACAGTTGCCCTAGGGTGGTAATCAAACACCCGCTAGTAAATAAGTGCCACATCCTTAAATATATAGGTGTGTAGAAAGACATTTAATATTAAACTAGGAGAGATTGGACTTTGCAGGCACAAATTGATAAAATTATTAATGTTTTAATTAGAAAAATACAAAACTACAAAAGAAGTGGCAAATGCACTTGATACAAAAAAAGAAAAGAAAAAAAAAGAAAAAAATATAACCAATAATGTTAACAATAGAACTCAAGTCCTATCACTCTCTGAAAGCACCGCTTTATAGCCACAGGGCTGGATGTATTGAATACACTTGAAGCGCTGGGTGGGGTTGTAGCTTCAAAAGATGATACGGGATGAGTTCTTTTTAAAAATGGGGTTCAGCTCGACATGTTTCGCGACGTCGTCGCTTCTTCGGGAGCTTCTGAATGTTAAAAGACAATATAATGTTGCCATTAGATATGCATGTATATAGGATATAGAAATATTATTAAACAAAACGCCTATACACATAGGCCTCCAAGCGACTAGAAATGCATTGTTCACTTATTTCACTGTGTTATTTATTTAACCATATGTTGATTTCATTTTTTTTTATTTATTGTTTCACTGATGTGAGTGCTGCTTAATATCTCGTTTGACACCTGATTCATAATGGGTAGCATTGTATTTGCATATTTTATTTTCACATTGAATTACTGTTGGTAAAAATTTCTGGAGGTTACATGTCCGTACCCGATTGCTTATCAGAAACGCACAACGTTGAGTTACTGATAGCGACTTTTCTGCTGGTTATATGTCTATACAATTTTTCTAATCAAAAACGCATAACATTGTATTATTGGTAATGATATTTATGAATTCAGATATGCACTGCTTTAAGGGTCCTTTTTGCTAGTGACATTTCTGTTGATTAGATGACCCGACAAGGTTGCATTAAGTAATACTTTGAGTTGTCGGCAACATTCTGTTGGTCATATAACTGTCCAAGTTTTCTAATCAAAATAATGCACAACTTTGTATTGTGGGTTCAATGACGGTATACTATTACTATCCAGAAACGCACAGCATTGAGTGTTTTTTGCTAGTGGCGTTTCTATCGGGCTATATGTATTGAAAAAGTGGATATTGCCACACTTATCAGGGGAGAAAAGGGGGGGGGGGGAAGGGGGTTGAGGAGGGGTGGGGGTACAGCTGCGGCACTGAAAGGTGTATCAAACCATACGTAATTGATAATGGGGAGGGTAGTGCTGCGCTAATAGGTAGTGGATGGACAGGTGTATGGACAAGTGAGGGAAGGAAATGGAAGATGGTATAACTGAGATTAGGAGCAGTATAACCAAAATGGCATAAACAAAAAAGTAAAAATGATCAGTGAACAATACTGGTGCAAATCATATAACTCCACACGTTTCTCTTGATGTGATAAAATACACTATGAAATAAAGTGATGTATAGTGCAAAAAATTGTGTGTAACACAACGCCCAAATATCTGTGATGGGTAACGGTATTAAGCTGGTGGTAAACAGTCCATAAACAAGGCTTGAGCTATGTCAGCAAAAAATATATGAATAATATTTTAAAAGTCCAAAAAATAAGAAAAAGTGCTAGTGTAGGTCCGCAGTGTGAAGTGGAAGGGGGATGGGTATCCAGTGATCCTTTTAAGATGAATGAGGATGTCCCCTTACCTTACTGCTGTAAGGTAACAGCATATAGATCCAACCACATTAAATGGTTATCCAGGTGGGCTCTGATCCAGAAACGACAGGTCCTCCTTGGAAGTCTCGTCCCAGATTGATCAGTATCTCGCCCCAAAGAAATAAAGCATCGATAGTGTGATACCGTTTTTAAAATTTTAATTCTCGTAAATAATAGACATAGTTTAAAGTACAATTAAGCATGTAAAAAGAGGGGCAGTCTGTCGCCAACGTCACCTCCGATACCTCTCAGTGGACTCAAAAAAGTCCACTGAGAGGTACAGTATGCCGGTCTTACATTTTTTATCCCCGTACTCACTGTGCTATGGATCATTGAAGATTCCGGGGAATGGGCGTTCCTATGGTGAGAGAAGGTGATTGACGGCCTGCCCTGGCACGTCACGCTCCTCCGGAAATAGCCGAAATAGGCTTGGCTCTTCACGGCGCCTGCGCATAGCCTGTGCGCAGGCGCCGTGAAGAGCCGAGACCTACTCCGGCTGTCTTGTAATGATGAGGAGGGTGAACCACCGCTTTAACACTCCTTGGTGCTTGGAGTGGATCACGACCTCAAACACTGGATATTTACAGAATACTGTATTTTGTTGGAGTGTGGCACTCATGTGTTTACCCTGAGAATATAGGGTAAAATGTGTCTGCGTGTTATACGCGGGGGGTGGTGAAAAGTTTTTCTTTCCCCGACACCTTTGTCCTTTTCTGTTATATACCGATAAATGCAGTGGTTACTCGCAATTTCGTTACAGGCTCCTTTCTGCGTAGTTTAATATATCGACTCGCAGGGCTATAAGGAGCCTGGGGTATATAGAACAATTGCACATCTGACATGTCAGCATTCAGATGGGAAGATACCCAGAAGTTGGGAATGACCATGGTGAGACCTACTTGCAGAGCAGCCGTTTTGACCTGTCTAGCAGTGTGCGTCGGAGACAGGAGTTGTCCACGCGTATTGGCGGGCGCATGAATGAGCCACGCCAAGGCATCCTGTGGTCCTGACACTGTCCAATAAGTGTCCTCGCTATAGAGTCACATGCATTCCGATGAATGGAGGTGGGCAGGTGGACTGAGGGGAGCCACCCCTCCTTGAAGGTGCAGGAGCACACCAAACGCCTTGCTTGGTCACACACCTGTCCAGTCATTTGAGTCAAGGGAATAGGCTTCCCTTAATCTAGTATCCTTGAGTGGGTTTATTTCTTTGTTTCACCATGACTATGGCAAACAAAAAGGGGACCCACAAGGATTGTCCGTCAGGAGACCTTTTTTCTTTCTAAACCACTCTCCTGAATAGGCTAGTGGCTTAAAACCAGATGTTTTTTTCCTTGGTTGATCAAAGTAGTTCCTTGTTTCACAGAACAAATCTCTGATTAAACTTTTGATGGTCCTATGCAGCAGTTGCAGACATTATCGACCACGATGGCTAGAATTTTGGCACAGCCAACCTTTCTATCTTAAAAAAATACTCAGGCTCTCAGAATTCTTTTCTTTAAGAGCGTGTGCCACCTAGACCTTGCATCCAAAGAGGAGACAAGGGCATAGGTGGAGCAGACCTGCAGGTCAATTACAGGATCCAGCTAGGTTACCTTCATCACACACTAGTGAGTGGAGGTGGTGAAATAAAGTCAGATTCTGACATTTAGCAGAAAGACCTTGCAGGCAAGGTTCCCACCCTAAAGTAGGCCTGTTGGTTACTCGATTATCCTCTCAGGTGCCGTCCTGGAAGGTGATAGGAGAAAACCTACGTTAGACTTACCGGTAACGGTATTTCTACGAACCTTCCAGGACGGCAGGCCTACTTCCCGCCCTATGTGGAGGGAAAAGATAAGCTAAACGCTAGGTGGTGAGTACCTATACGGAATAATGTCCCTTGTGAACCAGTTCAGGATTACTTTTATTCATACTGAGGATCAAGGGGAAGGGTGGGGACTTATAGAAAAATGTCAAGTGATTGTGTTTCCTGTGGGGAGGAGCCATCATCTCTCGTGCCGTCCTGGAAGGTTTGTAGAAATACCGTTACCGGTAAGTCTAACGTAGGTTTTCTCTTATTGTCCGTGGACGGACACAGCCTTCAAAGTCTTGACATATGAGTTATGTTCCTGTTCATAGAGGACTAGGCAGAACATGTTATGTATTTAAATACATGTTACTTTAACAGAGTTGAACAGCCCCAGTCCCTCCGGACATAACCCTCCTCCCTGCAGCATGCAGCCTCCGTTTTTTCTGCCTAGCAGAGGAGAATGACGTGGCTCCCTTTGGGCCCAGTGCACTGAAGAAATTTTTTATTTTATTTGGTTTTAAGATTCTTTTATCAACTGCCGGCTGGGCGACAGGCTGGATATATAGATCCTTGTAGTCTAACCAGTCCGGTCAATAAGCGCGAGCACACCTTAGCTAAGCGCTGGGTCTGCCACGACATACCCTATGACTCCTAGCATGGCCGGTGGGCTTTTTGCTTCAGGGCTGTGTCTCACTCACAGTGGGCCGGGCCGACATCGGTTGTGGGTCTGTCAGGGACGCTCCAGCATGTCCTTGCAAGGATGGGTAAGTACAGTTCCTCCTGCCTCGGCAGGATGGAACAGCCAGGCATTCCCGGGATTAAGGAGTTCTCCTGTCCTCCCTTTCCCTGCTCTGTTGCCCTTTCCCCTCCTGCCCTGGACCTGCTGTGACCGGGGTGTACCTGTGGGGTGCCGGGGTCTGCTTTCTGTGAGATGGGTGGGGGGGGGTTTCTATCTCCTGGGAAGTATCTAGCACTGGCTTTTTGAACGGAGCATAGCTCAGATTTTACCTCAGTTTTTTTTCCCTCACACGCTGTGTATACAAGGAAGGCGGGCAGCTGTGCTGAGCGGTCTCCCTCTGGGTGGTAAGTCCCCTGGGTAACCACCCCTTGTCAGTGCAGCAAGTAGGGTGGACACAAGTGTTTTCACTTGGTCCCTGAGGACTGTCAGTTTGTGATAATGAAGTCAGTATCTGGCCTTTCTTCCCCTACATTGCCAGGGGCTGCAAGCGGTGCACCTGCGGTTCCCATCGATACACTGTCAGCAGTCCTGGAATCATTTGTTGCCAAGGTGGAAGCGGCGTGCGGGCGTAAGGGGTCTAAAAAGCGCCCCTCCCCCGCCATTTTCTGGGAATGCTGTGACTCCAATTCGGGCCTGGCTGCAGCTCGGGACCCCGGTTCTGGTATGTCAGAGAATGCAGACCAGGACCTCCCTGGTGAGGCGGACCCCCTCGTCCGGGTCAGTGCAAGACAGGGCACTTGTGAGTGCACTTATTGATGCTGTGAGGGAATCTCTCAAGCTGGAAGATGCAGCTGGGACTTCCACAGAGGGGTCTGTCTCCTTTGGGTCACACAAATCTAACCGCTCAAAGTTTTCTCAAATCGCCTTTCAGGACAACCTTGGAGAGAGCGCAGCTCCGCCTCTTCAGTAAGAAACACCTACAGGCTTTAAATCCCTCCTCTTCCACCATGGCTTCAGTTATTGTTTCCTCTGCCATGGTGGAAACATCAGGTTGGAGCCAGGGAGCTGCGCTTCTCTCCAAGGCTGGAGGACAGGCTTTCCCTCAATGTTTTTTTTTTTTTTTTTATGGACATCCCAGCTCCCCCATAGTACCTGGAAAGGGGGGTGCTCCGGAGTCCCCAGTCTCGCCTGCTCACAAAAGCATTAGGACCCACAGGAGACTCGGCATCCTGCGCCCAGAATCCGCAGGTTTTGGCTCCGGTGGTCAGATGGGTGCCGCTATCTAAAGCGCTGTTCCGCATGTCGGTTCCGGGTCCCGGCTGGCGGATGACGTCACGCCGGCGACGCTGTGTTTCCTGTGGGGGCGTGGCGCTTGTGGCTCCATGTGCCTAGAACGCAGGGACTAGGGGGCGGGTTCTCTGACCGACGCTTCCGGCCTCAACCGATGATGCGGAGCCCAGGAAATTTAAGGACCCAGCGTTTTTCATGCTGTCTCTCTACCAGGATGGAGGAAAGAGCTACAGCAATGGCGGATACAGGCGCCGTTAGCACCGGTCAGGCCCAGGTAAGAGGTGTACATTGGTGCCTTTTTATTTTTATCCTTATGGGCTTTTTGTGTGGTTTTCTTTTTATTCATTCCTCCCTATGGGAGCCTGTGTCTGCTTTGACGGAAGCTTTTGCTGGGCTGTCTCTGCAGTGTTCTGGTGGTTGCTGTGTTACTGATGGGGCACTTTACTTTGGTGGTGGTATTTGCACGGTGGTGTTTTGCGGCTAGATAGAACTTTGGATGAAGTTATTTTATATCTAGTTTAAGGAGAAAAATTTGAGTAAAACTAAACCACTAAATCCAAGTCAAAGGAAGTGTCCCTCCTGCAAAAAATCCTCTTAGAGATTCTTGGCAGAAATCAATGTGTAGATCATGTATTAAAGAGCTGGTTGAAGAGGAATCTTCTCAACAAATTTAAGACCTATTTTCCTCAGTCCGTGAACTTTCAGATTGACTCCGTTAAGTTTAAATCTATATTGGCACAAAGTTCGGTTCAAACTGAGCCCCAGCAAGCCCACAAGCTTCCACCTCCAAGTCAGTAGTGGGGGGGGGGGGGGGGGGGAGGGGAAGTGCAATTTACAACACCCTGGATATTCAGGAGGGAAGAGTGCAGTTGTTTGTCCATGATAAAATGTACCAGGGCCTGGATGACTCCAAACACAGTTTTTCCAGTCCATAGGGTGCTATCGGACACAATTAAAAAAGAATGTAAAGATCCAGAAAAAGGTGTGTGTGTGTTTGTTTGTTTTTTTTTTTTTTACCCAAATCTCTTAAAAGAAGGTTCCCCTTTAAAAGTAAAGAGTCTGAAGTTTGGAATAAGAAACCTAGAGTTGATGCTGCTTTCTTGCAGGATTCTCGACAGACGCATCTTGCCTTTGAAGACATGGGGGTCTTGAAAGATGCAATGGACAAAAGGGCAGATGCCCCCTTGAAAAAAGCATGGGATTCTGCATCTGCCAGCCTCAAACCAGCTATGGCCTCTACAGCGGTGGCAAGGACCCTAGAATGCTGGGTAGAGAAGCTTAAGGGCCACGTTGAGGCAGGTACCCATAGAAAAGATCTCCAAGAGTCTTTTCCTCTAATGCTTAATGCAATTAAGTATATGGCTGATGCATCAGCTGAATCAATTAAAATGGCAGCCAGATCCTCAGCGCTTGTTAATTCAGCTAGGCGTGCAGTCTGGCTAAAAACTTGGTCAGGGAATACGGCCTCCAAGATCAAACTTTGTGGCATACCTTTTTCAAGGGATTTCCTTTTTGGCCCAGATCTGGAAACAGTCTTGGATAGAACTGCCGATAAAAAGAAAACTTTCCCCGCCAAGAAGAAACAAACCTTTTTAAAAAGAATTTTCGTGGTGTTCACCAACCCTACAAAAATAGGGAAGAAAACAAAAAACGTTGGGTTCCCCAAAGGGGTAGGGGCGGAGTTCTCTTTAGAGCTCCCCCAGACCAAACCCCTAAAGATAAGTGACAAACCTACTCCAGTGGGAGGAAGATTGTCCATCTTTCTCCCTCCAGTGGAGTCAAATACCCACAAGTCCATTTGTAAGGAACATAATTTCACAAGGTTACAGGCTGGAATTCTCGGAATGTCCGCCAAGCAGATTTTATGTTACAGCCCTCCCAAGACAAACGTCTAACAGATGCAAACTCCTGGGGTTGGGGAGCCCATCTGGAGGGTCAAACTGCACAAGGCACTTAGTCCAAGGTAGAGGCAAGAAAATTGTCAAACTGGCGAGAACTGAAAGCCATTTTTCTGGGTCTCCTTGCTTTCCAACAAGGTCAAGGGACATCTACAGATTCTGTCAGACAACACAACAGCAGTAGTCTATGTGCTCAAACAAGGGGGAACCAAGAGCAAAGGTCTCATGGAGTTAGCCAGTCAACTTCTGACCTGGGCAGAAATAAATGTGACCTCCTTATCAGCAGTCCATTTAAAGGGATCACAAAATCTGCTAGCAGATCTTATAAGCAGAAGAGTGGTGGAAGCAGAATGGAGTCTGAACCAGGAGGTTTTCACCATAATCTCTTAGGAGTGGGGACATCCTCAAGTGGACCTGTTTGCAAGTCAGCAAAATACAAAGGTTCAGGAATTATTTTCCCTTCACAGGGATCCCCCCGATCAGGCAGTAGGCATAGACGCCCTAGCACGCCCCTTCCCACTAATTCCTCTGGTTTTAAGGAAGTTCAGGGAGGAAAACACCAACTTACTCCTGATCACTCCCTTTTTGGCCAAAAAGACCTTGGTTTGCAACACTTCTGAACCTGGCCACAAAACCTCCCTGGAAATTATCATGCAGGAAGGATCTATTGACACAGGGCTCTGTGTGCCATCCGGAAACAAGCAGGTTTCATCTAAGTGCTTGGTTTCTGAAGAAGACCTTCTAAAATCTAAAGGACTTTCCGATAAAGTGGGTAACTAGGTCCATCTACCTCAAAGTATGGAAGAAGTTTAACTCTTGGTGTTCTTCCAAAAATCTTGAAATCAAGAGTACTATTTCAGTTCGGGAATTTCTTCATGAAGGAATGGAGAAAGGTCTGGCAGCCAGCACCCTGAAAACGCAGGTTGCGGCTCTTTCAGTTTATCTTGAAAAACTTCTGTCCAGAGAAGCTTTAATTTCTAGATGTGTGTGTTTGTTTTTTTTTTTTTTTTTTTAGGGCTCGGACTCGAAACAGACCTATAGCCCTCAAAGTTTTTCCTAGCTGGGACTTATCTATTTTTTTTACAGGGTCTCACGGGAGTTCCGTTTGAACCCTTACAGAATACAACGTTAAAAAAATTTAGTTCTCAAGACAATTTTTTTAGTTGCCATCACATCAGCAAGGCGAGTCAGTGAACTCCAAGCTCTAGCCATTACAGAACCTTTTCTTAGAGTACTTTCAGACCGGGTGATCTTTCAAACGGACCCAGCCTTCTAACCGAAAGTGGTCTCAAATTTCCACCAGTCGCAAGAAATTGTTTTTCCCACCTTTTCCTCAGTTCCTACTAACGCAGGAGAAGAAGCTTTCCATACACTAGATGTGAGGAGATGTTTCTTTTAGTCACCAAGGACTTCAGAAAATCAAATGCTCTTTTTGTGGTCTTCTCTGGCCCCCGCAAAGGGGGAAAAAGCTTCTAAGAGTACGCTCGGCAGATGGCTCAGACAAGCGATTTTCAGAAGCATATCAAGCGAAAGGAGAAATACCTCCCTTGGGTATCGCTGCTCACTCAACAAGGTCAACGGCAGTTTCCTGGGCCGAGAGGGCCGGTGCTACGCCTGATCAGATCTGTAAGGCTGCCAATTGGTCCAGTTATTCAACCTTTATACGGCACTACAGGTAGGACTTGCTGTCTGCCGCAGATCAATCACTAATTTTGTGCGAAACGTCGGCTGTTCCCCTGTTCCTGTTTTTATGATTTGGTGATGTATTTGCTGTTTATTTTAATAAAAGAAAACCTGGACGTTTTTTTGGAGTGCGGCTATCCATCTTTCATCCACTTTTTTTAAGTTGCTTTGTTATCCCCTCCAAGGTTGTCCTGAAACGCGATTTGAGAAAAAGGTAGTTGGACTTACTGGTGACGGTATTTCTAAGAGCCTTTCAGGACAACCGCTATTTCCCTCCCTAAATATATATTAAAACTGGAGTTGGTACTCACCGGTAACTCCTTTTCCGGTAGTCTTCCAGGACAGCCCTTGAGAGATGGAGTCCCTCCCATCGACCCAGGAAACACATTGCCAGCAGTTCAAAAGGCGGTCCCTCAGGTCCCTGGCCAGTCTTCACCAAGAACCAAAGGATGGAACTGCAAAATAGAACTACAACAGGTTAACATGTTAATTTATCAACATAAATGTAAAGGGTGGGAACATGCTGTCCCGGAAGACTACCGGAAAAGGAGTTACCGGTGAGTACTAACTCAAGTTTTCCCTAGTCGTCTTCCAGGACAGCCCTTGAGAGGATCCCCAAGTACTCACCAGATTAGGGTTGGACTACAGCTTGGAGGACTTTCCTCCCAAAGGCTTGATCCTGGCTGGACAATAGATCCAGTCTGTAATGTTTTGTAAAGGTGGAAAAACTTGACCACGTGGCCACCTTACAAATCTGCTCCGGGGAGGCACCAGCTTTTTCTGCCCAGGATGTTGCAAGTGCTCTTGTGGAATGGGCCTTAACACCCCCTGGAGAATCTTTACCCACCATTCTATAGCTTTCTAGAATAGCTAACCTAATCCACCTAGCTATTGTGGTTTTAGATGCTTTCTGACCTGACCGGAAAAAAGAACAAAGAAAGAATCTGTCAATCTGAAGGAGTGTGTTGTATCTAAATATTCTAGAATACATCTTCTCACATCAAGGAGATGGAATTGTCTCTCCTTGTTATTAGAAGCGTTCTGACAAAAGGAAGGTAAAATAATATCTTGGGACCTGTGAAAATTTGATGTCATCTTTGGCAGGAACCCAGGGTCTGTCTTCAGAATGATTCTGTCTTCCAAAATTTGAAGAAAAGGCTCTCTGATTGAAAGCGCTTGAATTTCACTAACTCTGCGAGCTGTAGTAATTGCTACTAGGAGCACTGTTTTCAAGGTAAGCAGTCTGAGAGGCCTCCGAGATGGGCTCAAATGGAGCACCCAAAAAAGCTTTTAGGACGACCTGACAGGTCCCAAGTTGGAGTTGCTTTTGTTTTAGTTGGTTTCTGTCTGGAAATTGCCTTACAGAATCTAGAGATAAGTTGATCTTCTTGTAGACGTCTTTCAAGGTAAACACTTAAGGCTGCTCTTTGTACCTTGATGGTACTCGGGGATAATCCCTTGTCTACCCTGTCTTGTAAAAACTGTAAGATGTTTTTAATGCTCATGTTGGATTCCCCCTGATCTGCCATCCAGGAATTACATTTTTTCCAGATTTTCCCATAGATGGCCCGAGTAACCGGTTTTCTACTCTGGAGCAGGGTTTGGATCACCTTTTCTGATAGGCCTTTGTCTCAGAATTTCTTCCTCAGTAACCATGCTGACAGGTTCAGCATGGGTATCTGAGGGTGTACGAGAGGTCCTTGTGACAGAAGGTCCTGCCTGTACAGAAGTCTCAATCGTGGTTTATCTGTTAATTTTAGTAACGTTGTGAACCAAGGTATCTTGGGCCAAAACGGTGCCACCAGGATCAGACATCCTCTACTAGAAACTTGGACAAAACTCTCGGAATGAGATGAAGTGGTGGAAATGCATAAGCTAGACTGAAGGTCCATGGGATTTGTAATGCATCTACCTCCCAAGGGTGATCTCCTAGGTATAGAGAGCAAAAATTGGGAACCTTGGCATTCTCCTTTGTCGCAAACAGGTCTATCTCTGGGTACCCCCAGTGACTCGTTATGAGCTTGAAGGCTTCCACATGTAGAGATGACTCTTGATTCTACACCAAATGTCGGCTCAAAAAATCTGCAGTGTTGTTCTGCTCGCCCTTCAAATGAATTGCAGAAATGGATTTTGGGTAAATCTCTGCCCATTGGAACAATTGTTTTGCTACCTCTTATTAGGTGAGGACTTCTGGTACCTCCCTGCTTGTTCACATAGGCTACTGCCGTCATGTTGTCTGATCGGACTTGAAGATGGTGACCTTGTAGCTTGTCCTGAAAGGCTAGTAGAGCTCCTAAGATTGCTGTTGACTCTTTCCAATTGGAAGAGGACCTTCTTTCTTCTGGTGTCCACCTGCCTTGTACCCAGAAGGTATTGAGATGGGCTCCCCAGCCCCAATTGCTCGCGTCCGTGGTCAGAATGGACGTGATAGGAGGGACACAGAGAACCCCCTTGTTTAGGTTCTCTCTGTCCTTCCACCACCAGAGCGAATGCTTCACCTTGGTGGGGATCAATACTGAGTCTTCCAGATCTTTTCCTTTTATTTGTTCCAGCAGAAAGTTCTGAAGATCTCTCTGGTGGAACCTGGCCCATTGCACCGCTGGGTGACGTCATTAGCCCTAAGGCAGACATGACCTACCTTCCCGTGCAATCTGGACTGGTTTGAAGAAAGGACATCCTCTGATGTATATTGGAGATCTTCTCTTCCGGCAAGACAATCTTTTGGTCTACCGACAGAATCCTGTACCCTAAGTACATGATATCTTGCGTTGGAGTCGTCTTTGATTTCTCCAAACTGACAATCCACCCCAAACTGCTTAGGTTTCGCTGCGTCAACTCTGTCTTGACAGAGTTGACTCTTTGAATGGGCCATGCGGAGTAGGTCGTCCAGATATGGTATGACTGATACCTACTGGAGTCTCCAGGGAACAAATGCTTCCCAGAGAACCTTTGAGAATATCCTTGGAGAGGATGACAGACCGAAGGGCAGAGCTCTGCACTGAAAATGATAAGTCTTTGACTCTATCTGAATTGCCATGCGAAGGAATTTCTGGCATTCCTTCCTTATTGGGTTGCCATGAATACTTCTTTCTGCAGAAGATTCTTTACTGAATAAATAGACTCCATCCGAAATTTCTTGTAACGGATGGAGAGATTTAGGGGTCGGAGGTTCATAATTAGTCTGAACTTCCCTGAGGGTTTTTTTTACTACAAAAATGTGAGCGTAAAAACCCTCCCCCTGTTCGTGCATGGGGACTGGTGTCAATACCTCTTGATCTACCATGTCTCCTATTAGTAAGGGTAAGGCCTTGGCCTTTTCTGAGTGACTGGGTAACTTTGTCACTAAGAATTTTGATGCTGGCTTGCTGTGGAACTCTAGAGCATAACCTCTTTTGATGTCCAGAACAAATTTGTTCGAGGTTGTTCTTTCCCACTGGGGAAGAAAGTTCTTTAGTCTTCCCCCCACCGGAACCTTGATGTCACTGTGGTTTGGGGTCAGGACCGGGGCGATTAAAAAGTATGCCCCCTCTCCCTCTGCCTTTTTGTCCTGCCCAATGCTTTTTGGGTTTAAATTCTTTCCCCGTCTTTTCAGCTTCCTTGGGGGGGACGAAAAAATTTCATCTGAAAATTCTTCCTTTTCTTTCTTCTTGTCCGCCCTTCTCTCTCTAAGGCGGTCTCTAATTGGGGCTCAAAGACTAAGGCCCCGTACACACGAGAGGATCTATCCGCTGGAATTTATCCGCGGATCACTTTCAGCGGATAGATCCGCTGGTGTGTACAACCCAGCGGATATTTATCCGCGGATATTTTTTGGGCCGATGGTTTTCCAGCGGATCAGAATTTCTTAGCATGCTAAGAAATCGATCCGCTGGAATCCAGTCCAGCGGATTGATCCGATGGTCTGTACAGACTCACCGGATCAATCCGTCCGATTCCATCCCTCGCATGCGTCGTAATGATTCGACGCATGCGTGGAAGTCCTTATATATTACAGCGTCGCCGCGGAGGGAATTCCGCGCGGATTGTGATCTCATGGTTAGTACAACCATGAGATCAAAATCCGCCAGAGGATTTTGCCGTGGAAACGGTCCGATAAATCCTCTTGTGTGTACTAGGCCTTAGTCTCCAGTGAAAGGGACACTGCATAACCTAGATTTTGATGCTGTGTCACCAGCCCATGTTTTCAACCAGATGGATCTTCTAGCCGACACAGAGCCGCAGATTTAGCTGTAAACTTTACTGCATCAGTTGCAGCGTCTGAAATAAAATTAGTTGCTTTAAAGAGCATTGGGAAGGTCTTAAGTAGGTCTTCTCTAGGGTTACCTGCTTTGAGGTGTTCCTCCAGCTGAGATAACCAGAACTCTAGATTCCTAGCCACACAGGAAGTAGCCAACGCTGGTTTTAGCCCTGCCATAGAAGCGTCCCAGGCCCTTTTTAGGACAATGTCAGTTTTCCTATCCATTGGGTCCTATGGAGTACGTCCCGCCACCACACCTAGCCTATAACACCAGTACAGGGCATGCCCCTCGGCCTACCTGGGCTAAGCTGGTGCCTACGTCCTCCGGAGTGCTCTGGGGATTAGCCTCCATGGTGCCCCGTTGCTCCGTATCCCGCCGCTAGTCCGGTATTGCTGGATGCTGGTCAGGGATTGTAGGCCCAGTGCAGGCTTTTTTCAAACTCCACGCGCCTCGCAAAACCCGGAAATTTAAGTCTCGGCGCACAGTGATGACGCGATTCCGTCGGACGTACGTCGCTCAGTGTCTCTGACCGCAATCGCGGGAAAGACAGAGATTTTTGAAAGTGGAGATCCACTTCCCCTCCTGGGGGAACCGCGCCATACTGCCCACTGGCTCACATCGGCAGAAGTCATTTGTGGTCCCTCAGTGCCTGGTGGTCCGTTACCCTTTTGATGACAGCCTTTTGAAAAAATGGGCTTCTCCTCCGTAGAGTGTTACGCCGCCTGATTTGGCTGAAATGCTGGTCTGCTGACCAAGCATCCAAAAAAGCCCTGACAGATTTAATCTTCAAAGGTGGGAGACTTTTTGGTACCTCGCTGGACGACATCATTAAGGATGTCACTGGAGGTAAGGGCACTCTCCTCCCTCAGTCCTTCAAGGGGAAGGAGCCGTGCCCTTTTCCCACACAGAAGCGGTATTTTCGTCAGTCAGGGCCCGTGGGTAGACCCTCCCAGGCTGACGAAGGGGGACAGAAACGTACCTGGGTGCATAAGCCGAACAAACCGGCATCCACACCCACCACCACATGAAGTTTTGCCCCCGCCCGACTCGTGTGGGGGGACGGCTTTGCAGGTTCACAGCTCGGTGGACCTCCCTGCTCTCTGACCAGTGGGTCTGCGAGGTGGTCTCTTCGGGGTACAAAATGGTTTCTTTCCTGTCCAACGAACAGATTCTGACCAGAGGGGGGAGGAGTTACAACAAGGCGCCTAGCAGTCCGATGCTGTGAACCCCAGGCGGTTCTCACCGAGCGGTCATGTTAAAGAGATTTGAGTGTCCGAGATAAACCCGCCCATGCCCCTACCTGCTACTCGCTGTTGTTGCTGAAAACTTGGATGTTTACGTTGTGCCCCCACTGTCCGTTTCAGGACTCTGTGCCTTGCTAATCGGCTCCTGGATCTTTCGGCCCCCTGTGGGTACGCTGCCTGCCTTCCCTGCTTCGGGCTGTGAGCCTGTGACGTCCCGCTGTGGGCTGCCTGGTGTCGCTGTGCGGGGGCGGAGAGGAGACTCGGCTGGAGCTGACACCGCCGTCTGCAACAGTTGCCGTCTGCAGCAGTTGCCGTTTGCTCAGTGCCATGAGCCTGAGTGCAGGAGGCTGGGAGACCCAGTGAGGTGGAGCTGAGTCTGGCGATCAGGAGGTCGGAAGAAGAGCGGGAAGGCGACTCTTGGATAAGCCTGGGAAAAGCGCTGCATGGTCTCTCGGGGTCCCTTACTTCCTGGAAGGGGATAAGGAGCTGAAGGAGGCTTGCAGAGCCAAATCAAGCTATACAGCAAACCAGATAAAGCTGTACAAAAGCTATATATAGTTCCATATAGCTCCTTAACTTCTATTGACTCTCATAGATCAGTGAGACTGAGTAGAAACTTTGCGGTGCCTATAAAAGCTTGGTATCGGGTTGGGGGGGAGATCAGGAGGAAGATCTGCGATGAGCCTGAGAAGCTGTAGCCTGCAAACGCATACGGAAGGTCTGTGATTCTGTCTACGGACTTGCTGCTGCTGTAATACACTAAGGAACTTGGAAGCCCCTGTAGAACAGACTGAATTTGTTTATTTTTTTATACAGCTATACATTGGAGGGCAACTAGGTGCCCCCCCCCCCTTTCTTTTTTTTTTGGAGACCGGGAAAAATTTTCATAAGTCCCCCTGAACCAACTTGCCTAAACCATTTAAAGTGACGGATTGGGTTTGTTTCTCTGTTATCTCCATTTATCCTGTGTGAGCCCCTGCTTGTAATATCCTTGAGTTGCGGGGGGGGGGGGGGGGGCGCATATATACGCATTCTTGTTTTTCACTTATAGGGGGCTTCTTCTTTCTTCTTGCTCATGCCCTGCTATTTTTGAGCTGCAGGCTGTGTGTTTTTTTTTTTTTTTTTTCGGTCAAATAACTAAATAGGTCATCAACAGGCCAGATATATATTATTTTGTGTTGTCACTTAGAATCTTTTTAAGAGGTCTGTGTACTTTGGGTAGTTCTGTATAGTGCCCTTAAGAAAATAAGCTAATTCCGACCGATAATGAGAAAAGTGAGCAGGAGGTAAACTCATAGAGTGAATAGGAATTTTCAGATAGGAAGGAAAATGGGGAGAAGAGGAGAAAAAACGAATGGAAGTAGTAACTCAATAAAAACGTATTTGGTACAAGATAAAGTAGATCAGAGGCTGGAACAAGCAATAGAAAATACAGAAGGAACAACTCTTTTATTAGAACAGGAAAAAAATATGGACTTGGGAGAAGAAGGGGCTCAACAGCAAGATCAACATCAAAAGAAAATGGAGAAAGAAATGGATAAGCTCCAGGCACTCCCCACAAAGCAAGATATGGTAGAGATGATGGCCCATTTAGAAGGTATGATTAAAAAAGAATTGGGTGCTACCTGAACGGATATACAAAATGTACTACAAAGAATGGAAGAATCGGAAGCCCATTTGGACGCTCATAAAAACGTGATCCTGAAGTTACAGGAAAGGGCAGAATCGGAGTGGGTTGAAATGAGGAGTATCCGGTATAAGTTAGAGGATCAAGAGAACCGTAATAGACTCAATGACTTGAGGATACGTGGACTACCGGAGTCAGTTGGAAATGGTAACCATCCGTGAACTGTTTAACCACTTGCCCACCGGGCCTATTCTGGCACTTCTCAAATTTTTTTTGCTAGAAAATTATTTAGAACCCCCAAACATTATATATATATTTTTTTTAGCAGACATCCTAGGGAATAAAATGGCAGTCATTGCAATACTTTTTGTCACACCGTATTTGCGCAGCGGTCTTACAGGCACACTTTTTTGGGGAAAAAAAATCACTTTTTTTAATTAAAAAATAAGACAACAATAAATTTTGCCCAATTTTTTTTATATATTGTGAAAGATAATGTTACGCTGAGTAAAATGATACCCAACATGACACGCTTAAAAATTGCACCCGCTCGTGGCATGGTGTCAAACTTTTACCCTTAAAAATCTCGATAGGCGACGTTTAAAAAATTCTACAGGTTGCATTTTTTGAGTTACAGAGGAGGTCTAGGGCTAGAATTATTGCTCTCGCTCTAACGATCGCGGCGATACCTCACTTGTGTGGTTTGAACACAGTTTTCATATGCAGGCGCTACTTGCGTATGCGTTCGCTTCTGTGCGCGAGCTCGTCGGGACGGGGCGCTTTAAAAAATGTTTTTGTTATTTATTTTTAATTTAGTTTATAATTTTTTACACTGAAATGTAAATGTAAACATCCCTTGTAATAGAAAAAAGCATGACGGGTCCTCTTAAATATGAGATCTGGAATCAAAAAGACCTCAGATCTCATATTTAGACTTAAATACAAAAAAAGAAAAAAAAAATGTTTCTTTAAGACGCTGGGTGGGACTGACGTTTTGACGTCACTTCCGCCCAGCAGAGCTATGGGGACGGGTGGGGATGATTTTTTCCTCACTCGCAACCCCAGTCAGCTGCCGAACGGACCCGATCGCCTCCGCCGCTACCGACGGCTCCGGTAAGCGGCGGGAGGCCCCTGGGAGGGGGGGGGCCCTCTCCCGCCACCGATAACGGCGATCTCGCGGAGACCGCCGTTATCGTTTACAGGACCGTTGGCACTAAAGATGGATACCTCGGTTGTGGCAGCAGCTGCTGCCGTTACCAAGATATCCATCTTTAAAAACAGCACGTATTTGGACTATGGGCCGGTGGGCAAGTGGTTAATAAAATATTGAAGAGAGAAGTAACAACTCCCATGTCGTTTGAAAGAGTGCATAAAGTGCAGAGAATAACCACCATCAACGGATATAGTGAGAGATGTGATGGCGAGCTTCTTAAACTTTGAAACAAAACAAGTCACACAGGGCTTGAGAAGCTCTGCACCGATTGAATTTATGGGTGCCGAGATCTTGGTTTTTACAGACCTATCACAAGAAACTCTGGCTCGCAGAAGGGCGTTGAAACCCTTGATAAAACAATTACAGGAACAAAAAATTGTTTATAGATGGGGTCTCCCAGCCTGTCTAACAGCAAAGAATCAGGGGGTTTCGGCCATACTGCGATTCCCAGAGGATCTGAAGGGTTTCTGTAGTAAATTAGATGTGCCAATGCCACAAATAGAAAACTGGGGGAAAAAAAGCAATCAGAGTGGAAGAAGATAAAAGACCAGTCATGGAAAAAAGTTTAGAACCTTGAAGCATTAAGAAAATAAATAAGAATTATTGGTAGCGGGGGGCGTGGCCTGGAGCGGCATGGGATAGGACGCTAGTCTGCAGAGCTCCGCCGGCCGTTTATCCTTATTGCCTTATCCTGCAATCCCACCCGAGATTTTCCTCACTAAACCGCTCCAACAGACCCCGGATACCTCGGTAACCATGGCCCCACCGAAGACGAATAAATCGGCTGGCCCAAAAATCGACCAGTACCTCCGTCAGGAGAAGGACCCCCTGGCGCAAGATGGCGGCACCACGAGGTCGGAAGACGCCACGACCGGCGCGGACAATAGCCAAGGTGCTGCTGGCTATTACCTCCTGCCAAGAGGCTGTGGCGACCTGCCAAACTACCCTCACGGCAAAGATCGAGGAGGTAAAGGTGGACATCTCGCTGGTGCGCCAGGACATGCAGAGGCTGAAAGAGAGAGTGTCCGAGGCAGAGGTGAGACTGGGCACAGTGGAGGACTCCCTCCCCCCCATCCAGCAATCCTCCGAGGCAGCTGCAAAATCAACCAGCTGCTGCAGAAGCAGGACGACCTCGAGAACAGAAGTCGCAGGTGCAACTTACGGTTTGTCGGTCTCCCTGAGGGGGTGGAGGGGAGAGATCCACAGGATTTCCTGGAAAAACTGCTCCGGGATGCCTATGGCAGGGAGGCCTTCTCCCCCATGTTTGCAGTAGAACGGGCTCATCGGATGTCGGGCAGGCAGCCACCACCTGGGGCGCCTCCCCGCACGTTCATCGCCAAATTCCTGAACTACAGGGACAGGGATGCAATCCTCCGGCTGAGCAGGGAGAGGGGCAACATCCCCTTTGACAACAAGATGGTGGCCGCGTATCCGGACTTTTCGGCTGAAGTCCAGCGCAGGAGGAAGACCTTCATGGAGGCCAAGCGACGCTTACGGATCAAACGTGAAGTACGCCATGCTGTTCCCGGCCCGACTGCACGTGGAGGGTGAGGACCGTGCCTACTTCTTCGAGGATCCGGAGGAGGTGCTGGCCTGGATAGAGCGGCAGGACAGACACAGATAAGTACTCGGCTCTCCCTGTCCCCTGTTGTATTACCGATAATGGCGCCTGGGCCCTGAGGCATTGTTTTGGCCACCCCTGCAGGGGTCCCGCGGCCCTCAGCCGTCCCCATGTATGGGAAGATCTCCCCCCATCCTTCCCCCTGTTGTGTGCCCAGTCCCAACATATCCTGCCCCCCATGGCTGCTCTCGGCCTGGGGTCCTCTCCCCTCTCTGCGGGCTGCAGAGGGCTCCAAACCGCATCCTGACATTGCTCTCCGACACCCGGAGCCCCTGCGACACCCAGGTTACCCTTACAGCACATAGAGATCTAAGACCCGGTACCGCCCGCACGACTGGATCCCCCCCTGAGAGGACGAGCAGCATACTGGGCCGAATAGGGGGGACACGTTCTCAAACCTGTACTATTGAATACTGGTCTGATGTATCTGCTACCTAACACACTTGAAAATCTCCACGTTCATTATTCACCCCCCCTTTTTTTTTTCCTTAACCTTTTTTTTTTTCTATTTTTTCATTCGATTTTTCTTGTTCACCATTCTCCCTCTCCCGGCGGAGGGAGGCACACTACAAAAGGCACGCAACGGACAGCGTGTCAGGTCCTGGACCGTGCATGTGCATGCAGCGGAATTCCGCCCCACTCGCAGCAGCCCATTATCGACCATGGGGGACGTCCACTGCGCAGTTTCACCCTGGATGGCCCGGCTGGATACTATCCGGGACTGTGCTGGTGGTCTCCCTGTGTATATTCTGGCTAGCTAGAATGTTCTCTATTACTATGCAAAGGGTGCTGCTCTTGCCATGTTGGCAGTTTTGGGTTCAAGCCCGCACCAGTTGGGGAATGTGCAGGGCGGGGTGGGGGGAGGGAGGGATGCAAAGGTACTGGGTTGTTGATGGTTCTCTCTTGTTATGTATTTCATTTGAGCAAAACGTACATGGGACAAGTTTTAACTGTGTTATTGTTGGCATGTGGGGATGTGTACAGCGGTGGTCACGGGGTAAAGAAGTGTGTAATTAAAAGTAGTCTGGATCCTGGAGTTCATAGCCTCCCCTGGTATATCCCATGGCCACACTGAAGCTACTAACTTGGAATGTCCGAGGGATGAGGGATTCGATCAAGCGCTCTGCAATATTTGCAATACTCAAAAAACTAAGGGCAGATGTCGTAGTCCTAGTTGAGACACACGCGGAGGGTCTAGCCCAGCGAACGCTTAGAGGATAAGTACATACGCGGACGACACACTTCTATATCTAGACGACGACTCCACGGACTCCCTCTCAGTGGCTCTGACACTGATAGAGCGCTTCGGCGCTTTCTCGGGACTCAGGATCAACTGGGACAAATCCCAAATACTTCCATTAGATAGCTACCCGGTGACCAGGGACAGGGCCACTCTCCCATTACCAGAGGGTGGCTGACATTAAATATCTAGGGATTCGAACAACCAGGGATCCGGCAGACTATATTACGCTGAATGTCACGCCATTGTATGAAATGCTAAAGTCCAGAACACAAGCTTGGACCAGACTCCCGCTAGGAGTCTCGGGCCGCGTAAATCTAATAAAGATGGTCCTGCTGCCCAAGATTCTCTACATGGTGTGGCACTCACCGGTATACCTAGTGCTCAGGTGCTTCAGGCTTATGGAAACTATCCTAAAGCCATTCGTGTGGGGCACCGCGAGACACAAACTCCCCTGGCACAGACTGAAAAACCCGACTGACTTGGCCGGACTGGCGCTGCCCGATCTCAACGCATATTATCTGGCTGCCCAACTGTCACAACTTTTCCACGTGGACAAGGTTGACAGGACTAGGTTTCTTCGCCTGCTCTGCCCGGCATGGACTCAATCGCTAGGCGATCCCCTGGTGGCTATAACGGGGGGGGGTCAAAGATACTTGAGGGACGATACTCCCTGATGTACCATTACCGGAGGGTGTGGAATATAGTGTCAGACAGACTGAACATATCGCCCCTGCATGGATACACTTCCCTGTGGCACAACCCTGCCCTACCGGAGTTGGAGCGCATTCAAGATACCGAGGTATGGAGCGCTAGGGGAATCTACTACTTGTCCCATGTCACCAGGAGCGGAAAACTGAAACCCTTCCCGGTGTTACAAACTGAGTATAATCTGCCAGATCACATGTTATTTCGTTACGCCCAACTGCGACATGCCTTTAGGGCTCAATTCCCTCAGGATGACCTAGCCCTGGCCAATAACCCCCTTATGGCCGCTGTCAGGTATCCAGACCCTAAAAAGCTGATCACCCAATTCCACACCATGATTACGCTCCCGAGGGCGACGGTGTCAGCTTACGCCCTGAAGCCCAGGTGGGAGGGGGAGGTGGGCCCAATGGAGGATGATGAGTGGAGCGATGCTCTAGACGCATGCAAGCTGGTATCCCCAAAACTGTCAGACCGCCTTACGCAAACCTTCATCATAAACAGGGCCTACCTTACACCCCTTAGGATTTCTAAGTATAAGAGACTGCTCTGCCGTATGCCCAATGTGCAGTCGTGAAACGGGCACCTTTTTCCATTTACTGTGGCAGTGCGCTACGGTCCAGGCCTTCTGGGAGCAGGTCGTGAAATTTCTCCATGACAAAATGGGATCCCCCCATTACGCTACAGCCCAAGATATGCCTGCTGGGCATTTTTCCAGACACTGAAATCAATACATTTCTTAAGATTTTTCTGCATGAGACACTTTTTATAGCCCGAAAAGTAATAGCACGAGTCTGGATGAGGTCGGAACCCCCAGAGTTGTCCCACTGGCTGGCAGAGGTCAACAGCACGCTGCCCTATAAGAAATTGGTGTATTCGCACAGGGGCTGCGCGGCCAAATATGAAAAAATCATGGGAAAATGGCTAAATTCATCTGCAACTTGCTCCCGAGAGGGATAACATGACCAGGAAACCACTGAGCGCATGGGAGGGCATGGGGGAAGGGGAGGGGCGCGGGTTGAAGGATCACTAACCCTGCTGTGCTGGGCCCGCATCGTGGGAAGACTAGGCATAAATGTTGTTGTACCCTCTGTCACCTATAGTCGAGATACCTAAACTTGTACTTTGTCCGTGAACACTTGTTGTATACTATGACTGTACGCCTTCTACATGCCCTGTATGTTGCTATTTTGCTCAATAACAACCTTTTTGATTGAAAAAAAAAGAATTATTGGTAGCAGGGCGGGGGATTAAGAGAAGGGGTGTTCGCTCGGGGAGCGTACGGTGGGGGTTGGCGATGCCCCTCCGATTTACCGGGACCATCTCTGTAGTGGGGATGAGGTCCGGGCGATCGGGAGGTCATATAAGGGCCCCTAGAAGATGCCCCATCCGGCTGGGTGCCTTGTATTTAGGCGACGGCTGGATGGGCCAAAACATTGATATTCAATGTAGTGGGGGAGGGGAGAGGGGGGGGGCATGAGGGAGGTGTTATGTAGTATAGACATGTTTTGTATAGTGTTAGTTGAATGAATGGGTTGACCCTGGAAAAATACAAGAAATGTTTTTTATCTCTAGGGTTATAAAGAGTCGGCAATACAAGCCATATTTACTTGAGAAATGCCTCCCTTAACTACTAGCCGACCGCGCACCGTCATTCTACCGCGGCAGGTCGGCTCTCCTGGGCGAGAGCACATAGTATAATGTCCTCTCTTTAAGCCGCCACTAGGGGCGCGTGCGCGCCGCTCGCCCCCGACTCCCGTGCGTGTGCCTGGCGGGCTCGATCGCCGCCGGGCACCCGCGATTGCTCGTTACAGAGCGGGGACCGGGAGCTGTGTGTGTAAACACACAGCTCCCGGTCCTGTCAGGGGGGGAAATGCTGATCTTCTGTTCATACAATGTATGAACAGATGATCAGTGTTTCCCCTAGTGAGGCCACCCCCCCCCCCCACAGTAAGAACACACCCAGGGACATACTTAACCCCTTCCCCGCCCCCTAGTGTTAACCCCTTCACTGCCAGTGGCATTTTTATAGTAATCCAATGCATTTTTATAGCACTGATCGCTATAAAAATGCCAATGGTTCCAAAAATGTGTCAGAAGTGTCCGCCATAATGTCGCAGTACCGAAAATAAATCGCTGATCGCCGCCATTACTAGTAAAAAAAATATATTAATAAAAATGACAAAATACCCCCTATTTTGTAAACGCTATAACTTTTGCGCAAACCAATCAATAAACGCTTATTGCGATTTTTTTTTTTTTTAACGAACAATATGTAGAAGAAAACGTATCGTCCTAAACTGAGGAAAAAAAATGTTTTTTTATATATTTTTGGGGGATATTTATTATAGCAAAAAGTAAAAAATATTAATTTTTTTCAAAATTGTCGCTCTATTTTTGTTTATAGCGCAAAAAATTAAAACCGCAGAGGTGATCAAATACCACCAAAAGAAAGCTCTATTTGTGGGGAAAAAAGGACGCCAATTTTGTTTGGGAGCCACGTCGCACGACCGCGCAATTGTCAGTTAAAGCGGCGCAGTCACGAATCGCAAAAAGTCCTCTGGTCTTTGGGCAGCAATATGGTCCGGGGGTTAAGTGGTTAAAGATGGTTACCTACAATGTCGGGTCTAAACAGCCCTGGTAAACACCACCAAATACTGCAGGAATTGAAAGGTTGGGCAGCAAATATAGTTTCTTGCAAGAGACTCATTTTAAGTATTCATCTAGGGTGGGTTTGAATTCCACAGGCTTCCCAGTGAGGATTCATGGATACTCCCCCCAACAAGAGATCAAGGGGGGTGGCTGTGGGTTTCGATAGGAATACTCCATTTATTTTAAAAGCAATGGAATCAGATCCTGAAGGGAGGTTTTTATTTGTAAAGGGATATTTGTTTAATAAAGAATATACATGAGTAAACATCTATTGTCCTAATGTTCACCCTAGCTTTTTCTTAACCACTTAAGACCTGGACCTTTAGGCAACTAAAGGACCCGGACAGTTTTTGCGATTCGGCACTGCGTCGCTTTAACTGACAATTGCGCGGTCGTGCGACCTGGCTCCCAAACAAAATTGCCGTCCTTTCCCCCCCCCCCACAAATAGAGCTTTGTTTTGGTGGTATTTGATCACCTCTGCAGTTTTTATTTTTTGCTCTATAAACAAAAATAGAGCGACAATTTTGAAAAAAGTGCAATATTTTTTACTTTTTTCTATAATACATATCCCCCAAAAATATATAAAACATTATTTTTTTTTGCTCAGTTTAGGCCGATACGTATTCTACCTATTCTTGGTAAAAAAAAATCGCAATAAGCGTTTATCGATTGGTTTGCGCAAAATTTATAGCGTTTACAAAAAAAAGGGGATAGTTTTATTGCATTTTTTTTTTTTTTTTTTACTACTAATGGTGGCGATCAGCAATTTTTTTTCGTGACTGTGACATTATGGCGGACACTTCGGACAATTTTGACACATTTTTGGGACCATTGTCCTTTTCACAGCAAAAAAAGCATTTAAAATGCATTGTTTACTGTGAAAATGACAGTTGCAGTTTGGGAGTAATCCACAAGGGGGCGCTGAAGGGGTTGTGTGATTTTATTTGTGTTTACAACTGTAGGGGGGTGTGGCTGTAGGTGTGACATCGATTTGTGATTACCCTATAAAAGGGAACACACGATCGATGATACAGTGAAGAACGGGGAAGCTGTGTTTACACACGGCTCTCCCCGTTCTTCAGCCCGCGGGACTCCAGCGGCCATCGGGTCCACGGAGCTTCGAACCGGGTCGCGTGCACGCAACCCCACGGCTGGGCTTAAAGAGCCATGTATGTGGATGTGCCCAGCCGTGCCATTCTGCCGACGTATATCGTTGGTAGGGGGGTCCTTAAATGGTTAAACAATATATTCAAAAATTTGGGAAATTTTAGAGAAGGTAAAGTGATTATGGCAGGAGATTTAAATTTTGTTTTTGATCAAAGTTTGGATACTCAACCTATTTCTCTCCGGTCAGAGGGAAAACATTTAAGGACAGTCAAACAAAAATTACACCAGCAGCATTTAGTGGAGGCTTGGAGAGTCCTGTACCCGAGGGGGAGGGACTTTACATATTTCTCCCAGGTACATTCCTCAAATTCAAAAATAGATTGTGTTTCTAGACCATCAGCTCTTAGAAGTCTTAATAAAGGCAGAAGTGAAATCTATCACCCTCTCCGATCATGCACCGGTTGTGGTCAGCCTGGAGCTTAAAGATATACCGGATAGGCAAAGATCCTGGCGGTTGGACAAATCACTCCTATATGATCAGGCTATAGTGGATGATTTGGAAGGGGAATTGTCTCTTCATAGAAAATAATATAGAGGGTGGCCGGACGAGGATGGTGATGGACGCTTTCTGGACGAGCTCTGTCTAGCAGATTGTAATCTGGAGCCATCGGTTACCGGTATTACCGTTTTAATTACAAAAACACCCCATCCTGTATCAGCGACTTTACCTGATCTATAAAATACCTTTCTTGAGGAGTTTCGATACAAACTCATCCATTGCTGTGACTCGGGGCCTCCTCTTCATACAGTGGCGTCATCGCCATTTTGAGGCCTACAGATTATCGGACAGCCCCGGACTCGAGTACGGATCGCTGAGCCCATTAAGCTGCATCCACCCCTCCGTCCACCCGGGATACACTGCTATAGGCGTCGGAAGTGACAGGCGACACTCCCTCACCTCCCTCAGTCACTCAAGGCCCGTGGTCTCTGCCTACCTCCGGAGGCCTGGCGGCCATCTTGCTTCACCCACTGCCTCAACTCTCATATACCCCTTTCTCCTCAGGGCTCAATACTGCTTCCCCTACATCCTTCAAGGTGGATAGGCCATTTCTTTATTTTATGGCATAATACCCTTTGATGGTTATATGTAACAGTTGAAAAGGTGTCAGAGGCCAGGACGGGAGGTATATGGATATGCTCTGAGGAGGCTATGTGACATCCCTCTTTTGTAGACTCTGCACGGACAAGAGATAATTATATGTTGTATAATAGGAATCCAAAACCATTTTAGGATCTCCAAGTGCTAGAAATACATAAACTGAGGTGATAATTAATGTACTTGACCGCTGTCCTCATATAATTTACCTCAGGAGACTGCAGCTCAGTGTGGGGACAGAGGCTCATAATCCAGCAATATATTTACAAGGGCCTGATAGTTTCTTGAAACACCTTCTCCTCAGAAGTCTCATGTAACTGTTTGCAATTTATGTGATTCATGTTAACACCCTACAGTGCAGGATTTAAGACCCGGTCTATTATTGATATTATCAATATTTGATACCTAACGGGTAATCTTTCCCTTACTGAATTGCTTTATTACTATCTAGCTACCTGAATGCAGGAATTGCCTGGTTGTGATGCACTGTGAAACGCTTCCATTGAGGTAACAACGCCATCTTGTGGTATACACGTTTATTACAGCATAAAACCATTACCCAGCTATTCACTTACAGGGCACTGACAGTATCTTATTAAATCTAGTTGTCTGGACACCATAACATTTCACTATACAAATGGACCATAATACCTCGGTTTTGTGAAGATTAAAGGAACAGGACTGTCAATGTCAATATGAATTTCTGACAACTTTATAGTGTTTTTTTTTTTTTTTTTCTCGTATATTTTTTTTTTTTTTTTTTTTATATTTTGTGCTATTATTTCTTTCTAAACTGGATTATTTATTCATATGCCCTGACTACCTGACTGAACTAGGAAACTGTCCGCTGATATCAAAGTCAGGCTACCGACTGGATACAGTTCTCAGTGGCTGTCATATACACCGTCGGATTATACTATGATTATCCCTGTAATGGGAATTCACTGAGGTATTCTTACACACCGTCCGAAGTCTGTCGACGAAAGAAGCAGATTTGACTCTCTATACATTAATAGGATATCTGAATGGTATGAAATTTATGGCATTCCCATAAAGATGGTCTTTTCCTTTACTTATGTACTCTAAGCTGGGTTTAGGCTGTTCGCAAGATTTACTTCTGCTGACTGATAATTGTGGTAAGAGAGTTCTACCTAAGGGAGCTGGTATAGGAGTACACTGCAGATTTCGCAATACATTGATATTTGAATACTGTTGTCAGATATTTATTTTAACACTTCATATATATGAAGGGGAAACAAAGTAAAAAAAACAAAAATAGAATCATAAAAGTCTCTTTATGATATAGACTCCCCTCCTCTTACAAGCCCTCAGACATCTGTTGGAGATACTGTGTTCGACGGACAAGTCTCGTCACTTCTACTTCCCACCTCATCACCCCCTTCTCTGGGTTCAGCAAAGCTTCTAAATTTATATCCTTCTACAATTGGGGGAGCTCTCACAACTACAATGGCTGACCACATGATTCCTATTGAATCCGTCTCTCAGGATCCTAAACAGGTAACTGCAAATACTGAACATGTTCCGGAAGCTTCTTTCAATGTTGCTGAACTGTATAACAAAATATCTGAAATGATGGAAAGGGGTTTAGCTCTTACTGCTGAGAAAATCACTAACGATATCAGGGCTGACTTTCATTGTCTTGGCAACAGGATTGATTCTATAGAACATAAGTTAGATGCTAACGTTTCGAAAACTGAACAACATGATAGCCATATGCATTTCTTGCAAGATCAACTGGAGGCTGCTCTGGATAAGATTGATGATTTAGAAAACAGGTCAAGAAGGGAGAATTTTAGGGTCAGGGGTCTTCCTGAATCCATTGTGGATGTCCACTCAGCAATACAGGACATTATAAAAATCCTTCTACCATCTATACCTACTCCAAAAATGGAATTAGACAGGGCTCATAGATCATTGGGTCCACTAAGAAGAGATGGTTTACCCAGAGATGTGGTGGTCAAGCCTCATTATTTCTCCACCAAGGAGGACGTTATGAAAAGATCTAGACAACAGGAGAATCTCCAATACAATACAATACAAATATTTTCTGACATTTCTCCATACACCATCCAGAGAAGAAGAGCGATGAAACCGTTATTGTCGGCCCTCATGGACAATGACATCAAATACAAATGGGCCTTTCCCTTCGCCTTAAAGTTCAATCATAATGGCAGACACCATGTGATACATAATCTCCGCGAGGGTGAAAAACTTCTAATTGATCTAAAAATTATCTCTCTTAAACCAGCTATGGACACTACTTCACCTCAACTACCATCAGGCAAGAGGACCACACCTACTAGTCCAAATCTGAATCCTTGGAACAAGGTCAAATACAGAAAAGTTGGAAAAGACTCCATCACCTGAATATTGAATAGTCTTACCCAGGAAGTATCTCTCAGGATTTTTTTTATGTCACACAGTGTCCGAGATGATTTATTTTTTATTTTTTTAGGAGAGAGGGAAAAGGGAGAAGGGAAATGATTTATTTATTTTTTTCCCCTCTTATTTTTACTATTTAATACGGAGGAGGTTACTTCTTCATTTCTGAAATATATAATATAATATAATACATATATAGTATGGTTTTCCCCCTTTCTTTTTTTACCCCTCTCTCCTTATTTATTTTTTATGGTCCCTATTAATTGAATGCCATTGTTCTTGAAAAAGTTTTTATGATGTAAAGTGTAATCTGTCGACGACTGACGACGGTGAGGTATTGGACCTCAACTTACCTCTTGGAGCGACACTTTGTCGACCCAATGGGTAAGAATATAGTCCATTTAAGGGACTATGCTAATGTTTTTCGTTTGAATGAGGGAAGGAGACCCTTTCTCTTCCCCCATTCTAGGTCACGATTTGACCCTGCACGATTTAGTGACTTGTTGTGCAGTATGTTTTTTTATTCTTGTCTTTTTGCCTCTTCTTTCTGTTTCCCTTTTTTCCTTCTCGCCCTCTTCTTCTCTTTAGCCTGCCTGCCATTGCTCGTAATAACGGTGTTACAGATGATATCCTTGCGGTCCTGCCTAACCATAGTAGTAGACAAGACTTATGGCTGGATCAAATGATGTATCTAAACCCCTTAGTGTTGTCACTCACAACACTCAGGGGTTGAATTCTCCTATTAAGAGACGCAAAGCTCTTCAAGTTTACAAATCTCTTCATGTAGATGTGGTTTTCCTTCAAGAAACCCACTTCCCTAAACGATACAACCCCACTTTTATGCATGCTCACTATCCATTATTTTTTCTAGCTAAAGCGGAAAACAAAACTAAAGGTGTGGCCGTTTTGTTCTCTAGATACTGTAATTTTAACTTGATCAAGGAATATGGAGACCCGGAAGGTAGGTTTATCTTGATAAAAGGTACTCTTGACGAAAAAATGTACACATTCGTTTCTTATTATGCTCCTAACAGAGGTCAAAAGCGGTTTTTCACTCAGATGCTTGATACCCTCTGTCCATTTATGGAGGGAATTATTGTTATGGGAGGAGAATCTAACCTGGCTTTCGACATTGGATTGGACAAATCCAAATCTAAAGCCGATAAGGTCATCAGACCGACTAAAATTAGTTTACAAGTAGCACGTATTTTACATCAAAACAGACTGACTGATATCTGGAGGGAATTAAACCCAAGAACTAAAGACTATACTCACTATTCTAACCCCCACCAGTCTTACTCTCGTATAGATCATATATTGATATCAAACCATCACGTCCCGGCAGCCATTAAATCTAATATAGTTGATGTTTCCTGGTCGGATCACTCAATGGTTCTTTTGTCACTAAGGAGAGAGGATACATCTCCTAAAGTATCTCATTGGACACTTAATAGATCTATTTTGAAAAATCCTGTCCTAATAATGGATATTGAGCAATCCCTTCTAGAATATTTTGAACACAATGATACAGATGATATATCCCCTGAAACTTTGTGGGCTGCTCACAAGGCTTCTATCAGGGGCAAAATAATACAATTGGCCGCTAACCTCAAAAAACAGAAGAACCTAGAAATAAAAAGACTGGAAATCAACTATTTAGACCTGTGTAGAAAACATAAAACTGATCCTCATAACTTTCCTACTCAGGCACTTGATGCGGCCAGATCTGCTCTGAACCTGGTACTTACGACTAAGGCGGGGGAAGATATAAAATGGACTGGAGCTAATTTCTATAAATTTAAAGATAAAATAGGTCCAATGCTAGCACATAAATTGTCACCTAGATTTCAATCAAGAACTCTCCCTAAAAAAAAGATGATTGACGGTTCATTCTCCCTAAACCCTAGGAGAATAATGGAGGCCTTCCATGACTTTTATTCTAAGCTTTATACCTCTACTGAGGATTCTTCTTCAGAGAGGATATATGATTTTCTTAGCAATCTGAATCTTCCTAAATTGTCTGAAATACATACAGAGGTGATGGAGGCTCCCATTTCAATTGAGGAAGTATCGACAGTGATTAAACACCTAAAATTAGATAAAGCCCCGGGACCTGATGGATTTTCGAGTTCATATTACAAAACATTTTCAAGCATTTTAACGCCCTATTTGGTGAGATTTTTCAACCACATGACCGGGGGAGATCCTATAGAAAGACAACTCAATTTGGCTTATATATCGGTGATCCCTAAGCCGGAAAAGGATCATAGCCTGGTGGAGAACTATAGACCGATATCTCTTATCAATAACGATCTTAAGATACTTACTAAAATAATGGCCAATAGGTTATCTTCTTTCATTGGTCAATATGTTAGTAAAAATCAAGTTGGCTTCATTACTGGGAGGCAAGGTCCGGATCAGGTTAGGAGAGCTATTGATCTGATTTCTATACTGAACTCAGGATGGTCTGGTGATACTGGTCAGAAGGGTATGCTTCTTTCCATAGATCTTCAGAAAGCATTTGACTCAGTGTCTTGGCCTTTTTTGTTCAAGGTGATGAACCATTGGGGGTTTGGCGCAAAATTCCTGGGTATCCTGTCTGCACTTTACTATTCCCCTGAAGCTAAAGTACGCTTTCAAGGTATTTTTTCAGAATCTATCGAGATCCGTAGAGGTACAAGGCAGGGATGCCCTTTATCTCCCCTGATATTTGCAATTGTGATTGAATCCCTGGCTATAGCTATTCGTGAAAATGCAAATATCAGGGGTGTTCGATGTGCCAAAAAGGAACATAAGTGCGCCTTATTTGCAGACGACCTTTTACTTTTTTTGACTGCACCAGAAACATCCCTGCCCGAAGTATACTCTCTTATGGACGAATTTTCTCTGGTTTCAGGTCTTGCTGTAAACATAGCCAAATCCAGGGCCCTCAATGTTTCACTTACTGAGTCCACTGTTTCTCTACTGAAAGAACGTTATAGATTCAAATGGGACGCCTCTTATATTAAATACCTAGGCATTAATTTGACCCCCAATATTCAGAATTTATATCTAGCCAACTATCCCCCTATGTATAGAAAACTTGAGAAGGATCTGAAAGACTGGGGTACTCAGAATATAGGTTGGATTGGTAGAATTAATTCGGTCAAGATGACTCTTCTCCCTAGGCTTCTGTATCTCTTTCGATCATTACCTATACCGATAATCAAAAGTCAACTAAAATCCTTTCAAGGCAAAATTACCAAGTTTATATGGAACAACAAGGGTCCACGCCTTCCATCTCGCACTCTCTATAACTTATCTGAACAAGGCGGTCTAGGTGTGCCTAATTTGATATGGTACTACCAATCAGCGAGATTAGCGCAATTATCAGAAATTTTTCTTAAAAATGAACGTCCTGATTGGATAGACATCGAAGAACAGGCGATTCCGAATCTAACGATAGAGGATTTAATGTGGAGTCATACCAAGAAAAGGCCTTCTATATTATCTCCGACTCTATCTCAAACTTTAGTTTTATGGGATTCACTTAAAAACAATCCCTCTCTAATCTCTAAAGGTAGGCCTTTATCGAATATTTTCATAGACCCATTCTTTACTTCTAAAATTGATAAAGATTCCTTTAAATGGTGGCATGATAAGGGGTTGTATCGTATAGGACGCTTCTTTTCTCGCTCGGGTCCCCTCCCCGAGCAACATTTTATTGACAAGCTAGACCTTCCTGTTTCAGAAAAACTAAGATTTTCTCAACTACATGACTACGCTCAAAGCCTATGGGATAACGACTCGATATCTGGACTTTTGACACCCTATGAAAGTAAATGTGATCAGGGTTTGTCCAGGAAGGGGAATATTTCAATTATATATAATTCACTTGCTACTAATGACACCAAATTGCCGCATATGCTGGCATGGGAAAAGGAACTTAATAACGAATGGGATTTGTCGGACTGGTATAAGAATTATACCAGATCCATTAAAGGTTATGTGAATGTCTCTCTTATAGAAGCGAACATAAAAATGTATACTAGATGGTATTTAGTTCCCATCAAACTGACCTCTATGTATCCGACAACTTCTCCCCTATGTTTCAGAGGCTGCCATGGATTGGGGTCTATGATACATATTTGGTGGGAATGTCCCAAAATTCGGGGTTACTGGAATAAGGTGTTCAATATAATCAGACGAGTCACAGGCTGTAACCTGCATCAATCTCCTACTATTGCTTTACTTAACGGAATGTTACCTCTAACTTCTAAGGTTACCAGAAAACTCATCTTATATATTATGACGGGTGCCAGGATTACACTCGCAGCTGCATGGAAAAAGACTAATGTTTCCATCCTATATATGAAAAGAAAGGTCACATGAATTATGGAACAAGAGAAAAGGGTCTGCTCCATGTTGGATAAGTCTACTCTTTTCTATGAAATCTGGGAACCTTGGTTGGAATACATGGGGATAACTTATACTCCGTGAAGGTTTTGATGACATCAGTGTCTTATGGACGATGCTGGTAGATGGCAGGCAGGCTAATTTTCTATCTCTCCTGATTTTCTTCTGGCTTTCTTTTTTCACTTCCTCTCTTGTCTTTTGTCACTCTTTCTTTTTTTCTTCTGATTCTTCTTAGGTTTTATCTCATTATTTTATCTCTGGGGATAGAATCCTTAAGATTTTTGGTCCTCAGTTTGTTTTATTTTGAAAAGATAAGTTTTTGTTTAAGTAATTGAAGGATTCTACCAAACCTTTGAAATAATTAGATTTGATGGATTCCGAAAATTTGTTTTCGGTTATCGGAGAGTTCCAGTAATAGTTATTGGAGGGAGGGAGGGAGGATTGGAGGTTTTGCTCAACCTCTTGGACACAAAGTTCCCGTTAGGGGTGTCGGAGAGGTTGATGCACTCCGGATATCTTATCCTTTAATTATTCTAAGTAATTGAATCTGGTACACTCAATTAGTTTTATCCCTTATATAACTTATTGTGTGATAACGCTAGACCTAGGAATTCCTTGATATATGAAAATATTCTGTTTCTCTTTCAAGTTTAAAGTATTACTTTGAAATAGTCTTTTAATTTAGCTTATGTGAACTGCCTTACTTTCACCACATGGTGTAGATCATATAGGATGGATAGATATAAGTGGCAGTTAATAAGACAGGAATGATTATTATGAATTGAAATGTATTTAAATTATTATATTTCTGCGTGCTATTGACTTATTTCTTGCTAATTTAATACAAATGTATGTATTTATTTTATTGAAAATAAACTTAAATTTGAATGAAAAAAAAAGAAAATAATATAGAGAATATCTCACAAAATGTCCTGTGGGAAGCTCATAACGTTTTCATGAGGGGGAGATTGATTGCAGAAGGGGCAAAGAGGAAAAAAAATTGGATAGCCCAAAAACAATCATTGCTACAGGAAATTTAAGAGTAAATGACAGGGAGGTAATGGCTGAGCTGACGGGAAAGCGGGAAGCTTTGAGAGATCTGTTGGAGTTAGATACTAAACAAGCTTTTACTAAAATGGCCAAAAAGCAGTATAGATTCTGCAATAAATCGGGAAGATTGTTGGCGGGGCAGATTAAACCTAGAAGGAATCCTAATTATATAGCTAAGATAAAAAATAAAATCGAGATGAAACCTTCTACTAGGGATATTGATAACATTTTTATGGAGTACTATCAATTATTATATAAAGTAAATGACCTATAGGACCCTGGGGATGTACAAGATGGAAAAGATAAAATAAGAAGATATCTGAAGGGAATAAAACTGCCGGAAATAGCAGATGATGATTCAAGGAGATTAGATACGGATATCTCTAGAGAAGAAATAGAGCAGGCTATTAAAAATAGTAAGGCAGGGAAAACTCCCCGTCCTGACGGTTATTCATCTCCTATATTTTAAGAAATTTATTGGAATTCTGTCCCCTTATTATCATTTGTATATGAATTCTATAGGGGGAGGTCTTGAGATACGAGGAGAAGCCCTAGGCGCTTATATATCCCTCTTGGCAAAAGAGGGAAAAGACCCTACAATGTTCTCTAGCTTTAGGCCAATATCCCTGATTAATGAGAATATGAAAATTTATGTGAGGATATTGGCCAAGAGACTAAAGCTTCATATGCCAGAACTTATAGGGGAAGATCAAGTGGGCTTTGTCCCCGGTAGAGAGACTAGAGATAATATCCTAAAAACAATCCTAATATATGAAGCAAAGAAAAGTAAAAGGCCAGCCTTGTTCCTATCAATAGATGCCGAGAAGGCTTTTAATAGGTTGGACTGGGATTTTATGTTGCAGACTCTATACAAATTTGGTATAGGACCCTGCATGATTAGATGAATAGAGGCCTTGTATTCTAACCCCACGGCCCAAATTCAAGTTAATGGAACCCTTTTTTAAAGTTTTAGGCTCTTCAATGGGACACGTCAGGGTTGCCCATTGTCCCCTTTGCTCTTTGTGCTTTCATTGGAGCCCTTTTTAATATCTAGAAGAGCCAATCAGGAAATTCAAGGCATAGAGGTTGGGGGTCAAGAATATAAAATATCCACTTTTGCAGATGACATCATGGTGTATATAACAAACCCTATGAAAAAACGAGAGTGCCAGTTCATCTCCCCACACATAGAGAAGTAGGCCTTCCATGTATGAGGAAAAAACCTACGTGAGGTAGACTTCCGTGCAGGCAGCACGGTAGAGACCACCGAGCCCAATAGGCCTCGGTCCTTAAGCCCCTGGCTCTCAACAGCCACGCCGCTAAGGCCGGTGGCTGTGAAACAGGGTGGAAGACCGGACCCTGTAACAGAAAATCAATTCCCAGGGGAAGACGCTAGGGGGCGTCTGCCACCAGACGCACCTGGTCCGCGTACCAGAAGCGACGTGGCCAATCTGGGGCAATCAGGACCGATAGAATCCCTACTTCTACTCTGCGCAGCAGGCGAGGAAGAAGCTTCCGAGGAGGGAAGGTGTAAAGTAGGCGACAGTGACCCCAAGGAGCCACCAACGCGCCTGACGCGTCCGCCCATGGGTCCTTAAACCTGGCCACGAACCGTGGCACCTACCGATAGAGACGGGATGCTAGAAGGTCCTTGGCCCAGTGCATTGCGACTTAGGTAGTCGGCTAGCCAATTCCGTATTCCCGGAATGGAGCCGGAACGGACCCTTCGGCCCACCGAAAGGATGCGCGCGACCCCCGTCGCTGCAACAGAACTCTGTGTGCCTCCCTGATGATCAACCTACGCCACGGACGTG
Organism: Rana temporaria; assembly: GCF_905171775.1. Lineage (NCBI taxonomy): Eukaryota > Metazoa > Chordata > Amphibia > Anura > Ranidae > Rana > Rana temporaria. The sequence goes on along the minus strand of NC_053490.1, from coordinate 354,856,229 downwards.
GTGTTATCGGACAGGATCCTGACCGGTCGGCCCTGTAGATCCAGGGACCACCTGGCAAGGCAAAGCTTGATTGCTCGGAGCTCCAGAACTTTGATCAGTAGGCAGGACTCCTCCTGAGTCCAGTGCCCCTGGGCTGACTGGGTGCCCCAAGCGCTCCTCCCCAACTGGAGAGGTTGGCATCTGTCGGGACCACTGTCCAGTGGCCTGCAGAAAAATGACTTTCCGGCCCGAAGCACCGGAAACGCCAGAAAACCACACCAGGGGAGACATGATCAGATGACTCAACTGAATCTGGTAATCCAGAGATGACGGAAGCTAGTCCCATCGTGACAGCAGTTCCCTCCGTAGTACCCTGGCGTGGAATTGGGCATACGGAACCGCCTCGAAAAAGGCTACCAACTGACCCAGAACCTTCCTTCAGAATCGCAGAGATGACTGCTTCTGGGTCGGCAACTGCTGCACAGCAGATAGCAGAGTCTGAAGTTTTTCCGTTAGGAGAAAAACACTCCCGCCCCGGAGGAATCCAGGACCAGTCCCAGGTATTGCAGTCCCTGAGACCGAACCAACCCTGATTTCAGGACAATCCAGAAACCAGCCGAACACTCGGAGAGCCTGACACGTGATAGACACGGCTCCACCAATGCAGAGCTCGAAGAAGCTCGTAGGCGAATGTCGTCCAGACATCCCATGATAACAAACCCCCGCTGTCACAGCCGGGCCAGTATCGGGACGAGCACCTTGGCGAAAACCCGCCGAATGGGAAGGACACCATTGAAAATGGTCCCCCCCGACCGCAAAGCACAGAATCTCCGGTGGTTTGAGGATATGCAGGTACACATTCATGACATCCAAGGATGCCAGAAAATCCCCCTGATGGAGTGCCGCTATTACCAAGCGAATCGACACCACCAAAAGTTTGCACCTTGACAAAACAAACAAGGGACTTGAGGCCCAGGATTGACCGGGCCCCATCCTCCGTGGGGACACAAACAGAATGGAGTAAAAACCCCAAGACCGTTCCAACGAGGGAACTGGCACAATCACTCCCCTGACCATAAGGTCCTGGACAGCCCCTGACAGAGTCAACCGGCGAACCGGAGGAGGCCAGAAGACGGAGGGAAAAAACCTGTTTGGCAGACGAGAGAAACTCAATCTTGTACCTCAAGGAAAACACTTCGCAATGCGAAGCCAGTCTCCTACCCGAGACACGGGCGGGAGCAGACCTTAAGGCGGAAGCAGGTATGTCCGCAGACTCGTTAGGCATGCGGTATCAGGTGCGCTGCTACCCTGCTGCAGGGATTCAAGCACCATGTAGACCTACCCCCACCGCACAGGGCGAGCGAAAAAACGCTCGGAGGTAGGCAAGGAGGGTCCTTGCACAGGGCGAGGTCCCTAGCCCTTCCCAGACTGTGGAAACAGCATGCGCTTACCACCCGTGGCATCCTCAATGATGCCATTCAGGGAAGTCCCAAAAGGGACCGTTCACCCTTAACGGCCATCACCAAGGCCCCCTTAGAGGTCATTCTTCCAGCTCCTGCAGCAGGAGCTTCGCCCTTTTAGTCGGGGCCGGCCTCACCGCCGAACCCACCACCGTGAATAGGGCGGGCCACGGCCTCCACTCTCCTATCAGCAGGATCCTGAAATGCAGGAGCCCCTTCCACATCTGGACACAGGGGGGTCCACTGGCGGAGGAGAGACCTCCTGGTCTGCTGGTACTGACACGGAGGTGTCTCCGCCACATCCTCAATTTTTAGAGTCTCACGCACCGCAGAAAACAAGAGCTCCAACAAATTCTTGCCAGCAACTGACTGCAGCAGAGTCATCCTCACTATCCATAAGGGTTAAACCCGCAGCCTCTGACATAACAGAACTAGAAAAAAAACGCGATTCTGTGTCATCCCCAGAAGCAGGCTCAGGGAGGGGGCACTTTTTTACCCCCCATCCGGGCACTAGCTGCTTCAAACCTGGCAAGAAACCCAGGACAGCCAACATAACAGATGTGGCAGGGGAAGGGGCGTTAAGGGTTAACTCAGGCATAGCTTGAGAGGGAGACCTGGCTCAGGTTCCATAGTGTCAGCGCTGAGTCACCCACCCTGCAAGGCAGGACAAAAAAAAACCCCACTGGTCACCTCCTTGCTGCTATTGCAGAGCATGGGGGCCCCTGGTATTCACCACCCCACCCAGCTGCAGAGGGAGCTGAAAACCTGAGGTGTGCTCTGATGTGCTGGCTGTGATGTTTCTGTCACCTCAAGGAAGAATCGCAGCGTTTCACAGCACTAAAACTGTTACAGTACTAATACTGGTAGAAGAGACCAGAGGCTGTGCTGAGTCACCTCAGGGAAGAATCACAGCGTTACCAAGGAGATTTCCAAGATGGCCGTCGTCTGAGGTAAAAATCAACTCGTAGAACACAGCAGCACCCCCTAGAGTAACAACACAGTCCCCCAACAACACACGGGCCCCGGTGGTAATAAAGAAAACCCAGGAGGCCCCCCTTCACAGCCACTACCCAGTCAGAGGAAAGCAGGGCGGACCCTCAGTCGACCTCTCCAAGGAAAACACCAGCCAGACCACTTACCTGAGTAAGGGGCCACTACTTACCCGTCCTGCGACTACCCGGCTGGAGGTATCCCAGACAGAACCAACGTCCGCGAACGGCATGGCTGTCGGCCAGACACACTGTGACAAGGCCATAAAAGACCGGTCATATGTGTGCCCTAGAACCGAAGTTCCCCTGGAGCAACGGGGCCTGTCGTGGACGTCCCAAAGCCGAGCTGAGGGCCGGCACACGCTCGAAGGCCGAACATGGGGGAACAACAAGGGTCGAGGACCCAGCCTGTCACCCAGTCGGCTGTTGATAGAAAAATTGCAGGATTCAAAAATGCAGGAACAAAATAACAAAAAAGCGAGAAAAATCGCAAGAAAAAAAACTCCAGAGTCCAGGAACTCCAGAGAGAGCCTGACCTCCTGTCGTTAGGCAGAAAACAAACTGAGGCTGCTAGAGCAGGGTGTGGGTTATGCCTGGGGGAGCCACGCCCCCTGGGAGGAGCGGCATGAAGGAAAGGTTTTTAACACCTTAAGTGCTGTAGAATTCTGCCTAAATCTCTTGGTAGGAAGAAGCATAACCCTAAGGTCAATGAAGGCTGTGTCCGTCTATGAACGAAAGAGAAAAAACTATTTCCCACCGGGGAAAGATAACAAATTATGTCTAATATGGACTACATCGTCCTATTTGAGATTAAGGGATGTTATGAGGGGGAATGTCCTATGTTCATTAACTGAATTACGTGAAAGATATGGGTCGACTCCATGGGAAGTCTGGAGATATAAACTGCAACATTTTGTAGGTTCCCTCCCAAAACCCCTTCGGGGGGTTGGTAGGTTGAACTCATGGGGAAAAGTTAGTTGATCAAATGAGGATAGATAGGCATGGAATTTCTACTATTTATAAGTTGTTGATGACACATTTAGAGGGAGGAGCCGTGTGTCCAACAGAGAGTTGGGAATTAGAACTGAATCAGTCACTGCCAGAAACAATGAGAAGTAAAGTTTTAGATTATGTTCACTTCACATCTGTCGTTAAGGTGAAAAAACATCCGACGGTACCGCCCCCCCGAACCCCCGTTTAACTTGCCTCACCCCTTGAAAGTCCCGCGCGCGTCCTTGTGACTTTCTTCGGTTACCAGCCTTGCCGTTGATTGGCTAGGCTGGACGGATTGATAGCAGCGCAGCTTTTGGCTGGCGCTGCTGTCAACCACATCCGATGGCGCGCCGGGGCCGAGTGATAGTCGGCGGCTATGCCCGCCGCTGTATCACGGGAGCGCGCCTGCAAAAGCTTTCCACCATGCGAGCTCGCTCTCATGAAGGTGGAAAGCTTTTGCGTGGAGGAGCCGAGACCGCCGCTGAGGGACCCCAGAAGACCGGATTCGGGGACACTCTGTGCAAAACGAGCTGCACAGTGGAGGTAAGTGTAACATGTTTGTTATTTAAAAAGAAGAAAAAGAATCTGCCTTTAGTGTTCCTTTAAGTGGTATTATGTCCCAGCAAAACTACACATGATAAACCCCCAGGTGTCACCTTTATGTTGGGAGTGTGGGGAGGTGGGAACTCATGCCCACATTTGGTGGCAGTGTCCAGTGTCCTAAAATAGTTATACTGGGTAGAAAGAATAAGAGTTATGGAGGAGATAAGGGATCTAAAAATGGAGATAGAACTTGGAGGGGTTGGGAGGAGTTTAGACAGTCTCTGGTTTATGTAGGCTATATGAGTAGGGAAGGCAGTACCTAAGGAACTTTGGTTAGTTTAATTTAGGAGTTGTAGGCCTTCCCCTCCCCCTTCCTCCATATGGATGTGTGTGTGTTTTTTTTTTTGTTTTGTTTTTTTAATAAGGTCCGTAGGTTTTGAGGTAAAAAGGGATATTTTTGTCCCCTTAAAATTAATAGAAATGCATAGAAGACACAAGTTGATTGATAAGATATGGGGTAAATGCGCACGATGAACTTTAAATATAGTATGATAGTATAGGTGGGTTCCCCCCCCCCCCCCTTTCTCTTTTTTTCTTTTTCCTCTCACAAGGTTAGTAGGTTTTGGGGTAAAAAGGAGTGTATATGTGTGTGTATATATGTGTATATGTGTGTGTGTGTGTGTGTGTGTGTGTGTGTATATATATATATATATATATATATATATATATATATATATATATATATATATAAATATAAATAAAATGTACAGTGTGTGTGTTAGAGCTGCACGATTAATCGCGGAGAGAATCTCGATTCTCCCCGCGGGATGACCCGCGATTCTTCTAGTGTTCACCGCTGGTTCCACGTAACCAGTGTGGAACGCAAATGGTGCCGATATCGGAACCGACGTCATCAGCCTGCGCCGCTGGACAGATGCCTCGGCTTCGCTCACAGTTCTGTACAACTGTAGTGTGTATCCATGCGCCACCCAGTGGTTGCCGGCGGTACTGCTTCTGATGTATTAATCTTTCTCGCAGTTCTGTACAACTGTAGTGTGTATCCATGCACCACCCAGTGGTTGCCGGCGGTACTGCTTCTGATGTATTTATCTTTCTCGCAGTTCTGTACAACTGTAGTGTGTATCCATGCGCCACCCAGTGGTTGCCGGCGGTACTGCTTCTGATGTATTAATCTTTCTCGCAGTTCTGTACAACTGTGTATCCATGCGCCACCCAATGGTTGCTGGCGGTACTGCTGATATATAAAAAAAGAGACCAGTGATATGTCTAATGTTAAAGACCATATAACTCCAATAAAAAAGCAGAATCAAAGTTTGATTCTGCTTTTTTCATAGGAGTTATATGATCTTTAACATTATAGACATATCACTGGTCTGTTTTTTATATATTAATATTTTCAGATAAATCACAGGTTTATTTATTTTAAAAAAAAATTCTGGTGGGGGGGGGGGGGGTCTGGCATTAAATTTTTGAGAATCGTGATCTTTAGTCTAAGCAAAATAATCGTGATTCTCATTTTGACCAGAATTGTGCAGCTCTAGTGTGTGTGTGTGTGTGTGTGTGTGTGTGTGTGTGTGTGTGTGTGTGTATATAATATATATATAAATGTAAATTTCTCAAGTCGTCTTCCAGGACGGCACCCTGAGAGATGACTGGCTCCACCCTTCCCCGTGCTCCTCAGTTCTTGATTGTGTTTCCCCACAGCGAAAAACGATTTGTTTTTTTCTTGACCTAAGGCCTGGGGCTGGTGGTCCCCCCCCCCCCCCCCTGGGAGCTGGACCGCAGGCACTGGGTAGCTTCTGGGTCTAGTCGGTTTTTGTCCCTCCTAGGGGGTGCCTTCTTACTCACGAGGGGCCTCACTGAGTGAGCTAGAAGAACCCCCCTGAGTCCTGGAGTCTCCTGGGATAGTAACTCACTCTCTCTCTCTCTCTCTCTCTCTCTCTCTCTCTCTCTCTCTCTCTCTCTCTCGGCCTCCGCCCTACCTTGGAGGTTTGTGGGGCAGGCTCTCTCCGGTGGTTCCTGTCGGTCCCTGTGTGGTCTGAAGCTCCGGTGAGGTGGCATTCGGTCCCCCTTTCGTTTTTGGCGCCAGATTCTGGCGTCTGTGCACAGGAGCCGGCCGGCGCATGTCGATGTCATGCGCGCGTGTCACTTCCAGCTCCGCCAAGATGGCGGCCTCCATCGGCTTCAGCACGCCAGATGACTCGCGTACACCGGAGACACACAAGCACACGCAGCAGCTGAGAGAGAGGCGCCCTTGTCCTTCCTCAACATGAAGCAGGAGGACCGGCCGCTCTTGGCTCTAGCTGCGGAGGGGGCCACTGGGGGTGAGTCTACCTTTTGTGCAGGGGGAATGGCGGGCTGGGACCCAGGGTTTTTCCCCCTGTTATTTATGTGTGCATTCCTGTGTTTCTCTTCCGGACACAGCATCCTTTGACAGTAGGGTTATATGCGCTTCCTTTAGGAGAGTTTAGGCAGAAAAAAAGCACTTTAAGTGTTAACACATTCCTCAGTGCAGCTCCTCCCAGGGGGCATGGCCCCCCGGGTATAACCCACACCCTGCTTTAGCAGCCTCAGCTTTTTTCCTGCCTAACGACAGCTGCTGCGAGTGGGGGCTTTTCTGGGGTCTCTTTATTACACCGGGGCCTGTGTGTTAGTTGGGGCTGTGTGTGTTCACTGCTGGGTCTTTGTGTGCTTGTGTTACTGTGCTGCTGTGAGCTGCTGGCTGTAAAAAAAAAAGCGCAACGGCCGCCATTTTGCCGTAGTCGCGCCTTATATAGCTCGGCTGCCATTTTCTTGTGGTCCTTGGCATTTTTTTGCATTACGGCGGACATCTTGGAATTTCGTTTGGCCTCGTGTGGCCGTTTTAGCGCTCGGAGAGACCGCAAATCTCTCTGTGGGCACAGTCAGCAGCGCGGCCGGCTTCTCAGCACACCATCAGGCTCCTCTCAGCGCGAGTTGCACCAGGCGGAATGGTGAGTTCTCTGGGGGCCCTCATGCTCGGTAAATCGGCCGGGAGGTGACCGTGGGTGGTTTTTCTGCTTAGCAGTTTGGGTAACACGGCGGTGGGACACTATGGAGCCTGTACAAGGTACTATCCTCCCCACTAATGCCTGATGATTGATGCCCCTCCCCCTGCCACATCTGTTGAGGGAGTTTTTTTCTCATCTGGTTTGAAGCAGCTAGTGCCCGGATGGGGGGTAAAAAAGCGCCCCCTCCCTGAGCCTGCTTCTGGGGATGCCTCTGACACTGGGCCATGCCCGGCTATTGCGTCTGGCTCTGGTTCTGTGGTGTCAGAGGATGCGGGCTTAACCCACGCGGACGGTGAGGATGACTCTGCTTCATGGTCATCTGCTGACGAGGAATTTATTGGAGCTCTTATTTTCTGCGGTGACACATAGAGCTTATAGCTCAGTGGTAGTGTGCCTGCCTTGCATACCAACATTTCATGAAACTAAACGTTTGGGGTTTTGGCAGAGGTACCAGATGTACCGGTCCCTTTTGGGTTCCGCAAACTGCAGCGCACTACAAATGTGTTCCTTATTTTGACAATTTATTGTTACACCGCAGAATGTTTTTTTGCAGTCCCTGAATGCTTTGCGACCCGTTATCCATTTGAGGGGACTTTGTAAGAAGGTGGGTCTCTCCTCCTGTAGACCCTCCAGTGTCCAGATGGGGCAAAGCCGCTACGTTGTCCGTGGAAGGGGCTCCTGCCTTTAGGGACCCCGCTGAGACCGGTCTTGGCTGGGTCTCTAGTGTCACAGACTCTGACTGAAAGGGTGAAGCTCCTGCTGCAGGAGCTGGAGGCACAAGATGCTTCCGAGACCTGTAAGGACCTAGCTGAACAATTGGTTTAGGGTCTGAAGTTTGTCTGTGAGTTGGTACTGGATACGCTCCCCTTGCTTTCCAGGGCCTCCGCCTGTGTGGTGGTGTTTTCGCCGCCTCGTGTGGCTAACATGCTGGTCTGCGGACCAATCCTCAAAAGGGTCCTTGGTGGATTTACCCTTTAAGGGTGGGCGGCTTTTTGGGCCTCCCGGGATGACATCATTAAGGATGCCATGGGTGGTAAGAGCACGCTGCTTCCATAGTCTGGGGTGGGCAAGGAGCCTCACCGTCAGCAAGGGCCCTCCTTTCCTGAGCGGTTCGTGCGCCCAGCACGGCGGGGAAAAAATCTGCATGGTGCTAAGGCCCCCGCTGCGGGGCTGAGGCACGCCTGGTACCGTATGCCTGACGGGCCTGCGGACAGTACTGCTTCCGCATGTAGGTCTGCCCCCGCCCGTGTCGGGTGGGGGGGCGGCTTCGTGACTTTGCGGCTCGGAGGTCTCTTCTTTCCGACCGTTGGATTTGAGAAGTTTGTTTTCTCGGGGTGCATGATAGATTTTCTCTCTTGGCTACCAAACAGAATTTTTTCCCTTCAGCCTCTGGCTTCCTCCGGTTGGCTCTGTTAGGGGCTGTCCAGTTTCTTCTGGTCGGGGGAGTGGTTTTACTCCAATCTGTTTGTAGTCCCCAAGAAGAATGGGGTCCGTCCAATCCTGGACCTCGAGGCCCTCTTTTGTTTTGTCAAAAAATTTAGGCTGGTGTCGATTCGCTCGGTAATAGCGGCACTCCATCAGGGGGATCTTCTGGCATCCTTTGATGTCATGAACACGTACCTGCATGTTCCCACATGCTCATAGCACCAGAGATTTCTGTGCTTTGCAGTCGGGGAGGACCTTTTTTCAATTTGTGGCCCTCCTGTTCGGCTCAGTGTCGGCACCGCGGGTTTTCACCAAGGTGCTCGCCCCGATGCTGGCCCTGCCGGGGCAGCGGGGGTTTGTTATCGTGGGATATCTGGACGACATTCTTCGAGTTTCTTCAGACTCAAAATAGTAGAGGATGTGTCTATCATGTGTCGGACTCTCCAAGAGTGCGGCTGGCTTCTGTATTGTCCAGAAGTCAGTGTTGGTTCCATCTCGGATTGGAATACCTGGGACTAGTCCTGGATTCCGCCGAGGCGAGAGTTTTTCTCCTAACGGAGAAACTTCGGGCTCTGTTTTTCTGTAGGGCAGCAGTTGTCGAACCAGAGTTGGTCATCTATGCGATTCGGTATGAGGGTTCTGGGTCTGATGGTGGCCTCTTTCGAGGCGGTTTCGTATGCCCAATCCCACACCAGGGTGCTACGGAGGGAACTGCTGTCACATTGGGACAAGCTCCCGTCATCTTTGGATTACCAGATTCCATTGAGTCAACTGGTCATGTCTCCCCTGGTGTGGTGGCTGGCGTCTCCGGTGCTTCGGACCGGGAAGTCTTTTTCTGCCGTGCCACTGGACAGTGGTCACGACGCATGCCAGCCTCTCCGGCAGCCCAGGGGCGCTGGACTCAGGAGTCCCGCCTGCCGCTCAATATGCTGGAGCTCCGAGCAATCAAGCTGTGCTTTGCCTGGATTCCAGTCCGACAATGCCGCGGGCGTGGCGTACGTCATTCGTCAGGGAGGCACACAGAGTTCGGCTGCAGCGACGGAGGTCGCGCAAATCCTTCGGTGGGCCGAAAGGTCCGTTCCGGCTCTATTGGCCGTGTACATTCCGGAAGTACAGAATTGGCAAGCCGACTTCCTAAGTCGCACTGCACTGGGCCAAGGAGAGTGGTCTCTCCACCCGCAGGTGTTTCAGGGTCTGTGCCAAAAGTGGGGCACGCCAGACGTGGACCTTCTAGCGCCCTGCCTCAACCAGAAGGTGCCACGATTCGTGGCCAGGTCAAGAGGACCGTGGGCGCACGCGCCAGACGCGTTGGTGGCTCCTTGGGGTCACTATCGCCTAATTTACGCCTTCCCTCTTCGGAAGCTTCTTCCTCGCCTGCTGCGGAGAGTGGAGGCTGAAGGGCTTCTATCAATCCTGATCGCCCCAGATTGGCCGCGTCGCTCCTGGTACGCAGACCTGGTGCGTCTGGTGGCAGACGCCCCCTAGCATCTTCCCTTGTGAGAAGATCTTCTGTCACAGGGTCCGATCTTCCACCCTTCTTTAGTCGCTGGTTTTTAGCGGCGTGGCTGTGAGAGCCAGGGGCTGAAGGACCGAGACCTATGGGCTCGGTGGTCTCTACCGTGCTGCGTGCACGGAAGTCTACCTCATGTAGGATTTACCGTCATACGTGGAAGGCCTACATCTCTGTGTGAGGAGATGAAATGGCACCCTCGTGGTGTGGTGTACAGGATTCTGCTGTTTTTACACTGGGCTGGCTGTTTACTTTCAGCGACCCTTGGCGTCGCACTCCTTGCTGCGTACGTTCGTTCAGGGGGTCTGGCATGTGGCCCCTCCGGTGCGCCCTCCACTACCCCCATGGGACTTGAATTTAGTCCTTTCGGTGCTTCAGGATGCTCCCTTTGGGGACATTCGGGAGGTTTTTTGTTGACTGTCACAAAAGGTGATTTTTTTCTGGTAGCAATTACTTCGATCAGACGAGTGTCTGTCTCAACTGGCAGCCTTGTCTTGCAAGGCCCCCTACTTTGTCATCCATAAGGATTCGGTGGTGCTGCGGTCGCAGCTGTCTTTTCTCCCGAAGGTCTTTCCGGCTTTTCACATTAATGTGGACATTGTTCTTCCATCCTTTTGTCCTCAGCCGAAATACCAGGTGGAGGCCACTTTACATCCTCTGGATGTGGTTCGGGCCCTACGAGTGTACTTATCTGCTACGGTTCCGTTCCGGAAGTCGGACTCGCTGTTCGTGTCGGTGGCTGGTCCTACAAGAGGGCCTGGCAGTCTCGTCTGCCACCATTTCTAGGTGGATCCGACAGATTGAGCTTCAGGCCTATGCCCTGAAGGGGCGGGCGCCTCCCTTTTGGGTCACGGCGCATTCGACCATGGCGATCAGGGCCTCTTGGGCTTTCCGGCATCATGCCTCTGTTACAGGGGTGTAAGGCAGCGACCTGGTCGTCATTTCACACTTTTTTAATGCTTTACAAGGTGGATGTGAGTGCATCTTCTGATGCCTCCTTAGGCCGCAGGTGTTACAGGCGGTAGTTTATGGTTGGAGTTTCTCCGTTGAGCAACTCCCGGTTTTGTTTGGGGTGTAACCTGGTTTGCTGTGTTATTTTCCCACCCCTTGAAATTTTTTGACACTTGGGGACGTCCCTACTGTCAAAGGATGCTGTGTCCGTCTATGAACGGAAGAGAAAATAGGATTTTTGTACTCACCGTAAAATCCATTTCTCTGAGTTCATAGATGACACAGCACCCACCTCTCCTTTGTACTGCTTGTTACGAACTGAGGCTGCTAGAGCAGGATGTGGGTTATACCCGGGGGGCCACGCCCCCTGTGAGGAGCTGCACTGAGGAATGTGTTAACACTTAAAGTGCTTTTTTTCTGCCTAAACTCTCCTAAAGGAAGCGGATATAACCCTACTGTCAAAGGATGCTCTGTCCGTCTATGAACTCAGAGAAATGGATTTTACGGTGAGTACAAAAATCCTATTATCCCTTTTCTTAGGGGAGGACATCATTGCCCAGGGGGGTGCTAGTCGTTTATCCAAGGACACTAGCTGGTTAAAAAGATGTGGCTATTGCAATTGTAAGCTACCTTCAGAGCACTCAAAACCATTCAGAAGTTAACAGGGAAAGAGACCTCTCAGATTATGAAAGATTTTCTTGAGGTTCAAACTCGGATGCTTTCTACACTTAAAGAATTTCAGTCGTCCCTTAAAAGTAAGGAGCCTGAACCCCCCCACCGCAGGGCCCTCCTCTCAGGAAAATTCCTCTTATTTTTTTAGAGTCCGCCAGGAGTCTCTGGGGTCCTTGGTATCAGACTCTGAGGACTCAGATCCCCCCTCAGGAGGAGGGTTTGGCAAATAGTCAGGCGGAGGAGGAAGATGAGGACGCTAGGACAGGCAGATATATATTTTCTGCCGACGAAATGGAGAGTCTCCTTGATGCACTTTATGCCTCCGAGGAGATTCCACAGCCAGAGGAACAAGTTTCCACACAGGATAAGTTGTACCAAGGTTTAATTAAGTCTCAGTTTAAGGCCATTCCGGTACACCAGTCCCTCAATGACATAATCCTTGGAGTGGGCCGAACCAGAGAAAAAGCTGTTAAGGTACAAGACTTGGAAGCGGCGTTGTCCCTTTAAGGAAGAAGAGGAGTCTAAATTCTTTAAGATGCCTAGATTAGACGCCCCCCTTGCACAGGTCTCAAAGCAGTATGACCTCTTCTTTGAGGACGCGGGCAACTTAAAAGATTCTATGGATCGGCGGGCTGAGACTTCCTTGCGTAGGGCCTGGGAGGCTAATGCGGCAGCCTTGAGCCCCGCTTTAGCTTTGGCCTGCATTGCTAGGAACGCAGATTCTTGGATCTCCAAGTTGATGGAACATGTGTCCCAGGTTCCAAAATCTAAGGAGATTTTGGATTCCCTGCAACTCATAGGGAGTGCAGTAGCTTATTTAGCTGATGCGGCGGTAGAGACGGTGCGTTCTACCGCAAAGACGGGAGCCCTCATCAATTCTGCTAGGAGAGCAGTATGGGTTAACATGTGGAACAGTGATCTTGTGTCCAAGAACCGCCTTTGTAGTCTTACCTTCGAGGGCTCCCTTCTTTTCGGTACAGGCCTTGACTAGGTCCTCAGAAAAGGGGGGTACGTTTTCCTTCCAAGCCTAGACAGAACAGGAAAAGACCTTTTTCAAAATCCCCCAGGGTGGACTTGGAGGTAGGAGCCGTCCTTCAGAGAGAAGGCCCTCTAACAATAGACGCTGGGGTGTTGGGCAGGACAAACAAAAAGGGTGTATCCTTTTTTCCAACACAAAACCCAACGACAAGGATTCCAAATGACGGGAAGGTCGGGGGAAGACTCTCCCATTTCCTTCCCAGGTGGGAGAGTATTACACAGAGCCCCCATATTCTCCAGATTGTAAGGGATGGTTACAGGCTGGAGTTCTGTCAGTTCCCCCCTCCCCCAGATTCATTCTGACTCAGTTGCCCAGAGACCCCCTCAAGTCAGCATGCCTTCTTCGGAACGTCGCAGAGCTTGCACAGCAGTGGGTGATAGTCCCAGTCCCTGTGGAACAGAGAGGTTTGGGCCTTTACTCCCATATGTTCGTGGTCCCAAAGCTGTCAGGGAAATTTCGGTTGATTATCAATCTGAGGCCCCTGCATACATCTCTCCTCCACACGAGGTTTTGAATGGAGAGTGTTTACAGCCTCAGGAGGCTTCTGCTGAGGGAGGTATTCATGGTGACCATCGATTTTTAAGAGAAGCTTACCTCCATGTTCCAATTTTTCCGGGTCATCGGAGGTTCCTCAGGTTTGCGATCGCCTCCGCCCAGGGAGTGTAGCATTGGCAATTTGCTGCCCTCCCTTTTGGACTGGCATCCAGTCCAAGGGTCTTTACAAAGGTCCTGGCGGAGGCGATCGCTTTCCTGCACTTGCAAGGGATAGCAGTAGTCCCCTATCTCGACGATCTGCTACTGTACAACCAGAGTCGGGATCTCCTTCTGGCAGACCTGGCCGCTGTCATGACTACCTTGGAGTCCCTGGGTTGGATTATCAACAAAGAGAAATCCTCTCTCCTTCCGGAGCATAGGAAGCTTTATCTAGGGTTTCTGATGGACTCCCTGGAGAGGAAGCTTTTTTTGCCCGAAGACAAGATCCGGGGTCTCATGACAGCGGTCAGGTTGGCGATGGAGAGAGCAGAGTCCTCCTTCAGGGACATCATGAGGGTGCTGGGTCTAATGACTTCTTGTATCCCGGCGGTCCCGTGGGCTCAGCTCCACTCCAGACCCCTTCAATTCTTCCTCCTTTCCTCCTGGGACAGAAAAAGAGAATCTCTAGATGTCAGGGTCAGTATCCCAGATCCAGTGAAGTTCACACTAGGCTGGTGGCTTCTTCCACAGAACCTGCAGTTAGGTCTTTTGTGGAGTCAGACCGATCCGGTCAGGATCACCACAGATACCAGCGCCTGGGGGTGGGGAGCTCACTTGGACGAGCACCGTGCCCAGGGTTCCTGGAGCCAACGACAGAGGGGGGCCTCTTCAAACTACCGCAAGCCATTAGCGGTTGGAGAAGCTCTAAAGACATTCGAGGAGAGAATTTTGGGCCGGGAGGTCCAGATTCTTTCCGACAATGCGACCACGGTAGCCTTCCTCAACCATCAGGGAGGCACCAGATGCTGCACCCTTCTGGAGTTGTCTCTAGAGATCCTGGGCTGGGCAGAGCTGAGGATTCCCTCTTTTGGCAGTACACCTGAAAGGGACCCTCAATTTTGGAGGCAGACTACTTGAGTCGCCAGCCCATTCTCCAGGGGGAGTGGGAACTGAATACAGAGGTTTTCAGTCTGATCTGTCAGCACTTTGGCAGCCCAGAGGTGGATCTCTTCGCCTGCAGGGCAAACAGGAAGGTGAAGAGGTTCTTCTCTCCCTCTCCTGGGAACACGGGTCGGAGGGGTGGACGCATTGGCCCAGGTATGGAAGTTTCACCTGGCCTATGCCTTTCCTCCTCTGAACCTGATTCTGAGAGTCCTGCAGAGGTTAAGCCTAGCAGTTGGGAATCTAATTCTGGTGGCCCAAGAGGACCTGGTTTCCCGCTCAAGAGCGCAGGTCGGTGGCTCCTCCCCTCCTCCCTGTTCGGACGGACCTTCTTCGGCAGGGTCCGGTCTATCATCCAGACCCCGGCTTCTTCAAGCTGACGGCCTGGTGCTTGAGAGGCGGAACCTGAGGGAGAAGGGCTGCTCTGAGAGGGTGATTGACACCCTTCTGGCTAGTAGGAAGGAGGTCTGGGGTGTTTTTTCTCGCTGGTGCTTGGCGAGACAGGTATCCCAGCAGGAGATTTCGGTCATCCTAGATTTTCTCCAGGATGGTGTGGACCAGGGGCTAGCCACAAGGACTCGTAAAGTTCAGGTGGCAGCCTTGTCATATTTTTTGGATAGACGTCTATCCCTGGATCCCCTGGTTAGAAGGTTCCTTATAGCCAGAGATAGGTTGTCCACAGTTCGGATTTCTAGGGCTCCGCCCTGGTATCTTTCATTTGTTTTGGATCAGTTAACCAAGGCTCCGTTTGAGCCAATTGACAGTATCCCCATCAGGTTACTCACCTTTAAGTTTGCCTTTCTTTTGGCAGTCACGACGGCCAAGAGGATAGGTGATATGCAGGCGCTCTCTAGTAAAGAGATGTTTTTTCGTTTGAGGACAGGGTTGTTCCAAGTCTGGACCCCCTGTACCTTCCTAAGGTAGCGACCAAGTTTCACAGGTCGCAGGAAATAGTTCTCCCTTCTTTTTGTTCAAACCCCCAGAATGAAAAGTAAGTTTCCTTTCATTGTCTGGATGTTAGACGTTGTCTATTAATTTATTTAGAGAGGGTTAGTGAGTTTAGACGTTCTACCCATCTGTTGATTATTTTTCTGGTCAGAAAAGAGGCCATCAGGCGTCCAGAGCCTCCATTTCTAGGTGGGTTAGGCAGACGATTTCCTTAGCCTATGTTCAAGCCGGCAAGGCAGCTCCTAAAGTTAAAGCACACTCCACACGCTCACTAGCAACCTCCTGGGCAGAAAGGGCCGAAACTTCGGTGGAGCAGATTTGCAGAGCGGAGACGTGGTCAAGCCAGAACACGTTCCTAAAACACCTATAGAGTGGAACTCCTGTTGCCGCAGGACTTGTCATTCGGTAGGAAGGTCCTACAGGCAGTGGTCCCACCCTAAGGTAGGCCTGAAGCTACTTGCTTCTCTCTCAGGGTGCCGTCCTGGAAGACGACTTGAGAAAGTACCAGTTACTTACCGGTAGCTGGATTTCTGGGAAGTCTTACAGGACGGCAGGCCTACTTCCCACCCTTGTGATACATTATTGGTTTGTACTTTGGTGTTTTTTTCCCGTGCACTGGTGGGTTCATACTTTATCTCAAACTGAGGAGCACTGGGAAGGGCGGGGTTTTTAACCTCTTTTTGATTGTGTTTCCTGTCAGGTGGAGCCAGTCATCTCTCAGGGTGCCGTCCTGTAGACTTCCCAGAGAAATACATAGAAGTCACAGGAGTTAATCAAAGGATAAGATACAGGTTAAACGTGCACGATGCACTTTAAATAATATAGGGTGTTAGGAGGGTTCCCCCCCCCCCTTTTGAGAGTGGCAAATAGGGTAATGGGGGTAAGAGAGTGACACTCTCGTCCCCTCATATTAAAAAAAAAGGTCAGTCACTAAAGGATAAGAAATGGGAAATAGGACACTTTAATAGGTGGTGAGGTGATTGTGGGTAGGGGTGTGGTGTGTTTTTTTATTTTCTCCTTGGGAGGGGAAAGGGAACGAAGAAGGTAGAGGTAGAAGAGATGAAAAATCAGGAGGATATAGATGACCCATAATGTTTATGTTATTGTAATGTTGAATTCATTTTAAATGTGATTCTTTTTGTATGCTTGTTGGAAATGTATGTAAATTTATATCTGTTCTTTAAAAAAAAAAGAAAAAATTGAATAAAACCTCTTAAAACAACGAACAGCTTCTTTCCCTCAAATCTCCCTCTCCTGGCTCGTCGGTCTGCCCTATTGGGGGCAGTGCAAGACTTACTGAGTTGCGGGGTAATTTTACCTGTTCCGCAGGACGAGAGGTTTCAGGGATTTTATTTGAATCTATTTGTGGTCCCAAAGGAGGACGAGGTCTGTCCAATCTTGGACCGCAAAGCCCTAAATGACTTTGTGGGAGTATGGAAGTTCCGCATTGGAATCCATTCGCTCGGTGGTGGCTGCGCTCCATCTGGGGGACTTTCTGGCGTCCCCCAGACGCAGCTTCGTTGGCTGCTCCGCAGAGTGGAGGCCAAAGGGATCCCAATGATTTTAATCGCTCCAGATTGGCCCTGGCGTCCTTGGTACGCCTATCTCGTGCACCTGGTGGCGGATGCACCCTGGCGGCTGCCAATGCTGGAGGACCTTCTGTCTCAGGATCCATACTTCATCCTGCTTTACAGTCGCTGGCTTGAACGGCATGGCTATTGAAAGGCAGGTACTAAGGAACCAAGGTCTTTCTGTCTCAGTCATCTCAACCATGCTGAGGGCACGGAAGTCTTCTTCCAGGAAGATCTACCATCGCACCTGGAAGGCCTACATCTTTGTGCGAGGAGATTGGGTGGCGTCCATGGACGTATTCGATTTCCAGCATCCTGCTGTTTTTACAGCGTGGAGTAGATCAGAAAATTTGCCTTAGGCACCATTAAGGACAGATTTCAGCTTTGGCTGGTTCTTTCAGCGGCCTTTGGTGACCCATTGTCTGGTGGGTGCCTTTTGTGCAGGGGGTGCCTCATATATTCTTCCCCATTTTAAACCACCTCTTCCTCCATGGGCTTTGAATCTGGTGCTCTCGGTTCTTCAGGAACCTCCCTTTGAAAACATCAGAGAGATTCTGAATTTATCGGCCTGGTCTTGCAAGTGCCATACTTGGTACTCCATAAGGATAAGGCGGTGCGCCCGCAAGCCTTCCTTTCTTCCAAAGGTAGTATCAGGCCTTCCACCATCACAAGGACATTGTGCTTCCATCCTTGTGTCCTCGACAAGCGCATCCTAGAGAGGTTGCGCTTCATACTTTGGACGTGGTACGTGCCTTGTGGGTGTACCTGTCTGCTACGGCTCCGTTTCGGAGGTCTGATTTGCTCTTTGTAATCAGTGTCTGGTCACAAAAGGGCTGGCGGTCTCGTCGGCCACCATTTCTTGGTGGATCAGGCAGACCGTCATACAGGCCTATATTCCTAAGGGGCGGGCACCCCCCTTTCCCGGTCATGGTACATTCAACCAGGGCAGTTGGTGCTTCCTGGGCTTTCCGACATCAAGCGTCTGTCTCACAGGTGTGCAAAGCGGCGACTTGGTGTTCAGTGCACACCTTCTCCAAATTTTACAAGGTTGATTCATTTCTTCAGATGCTTCCTTTGCTGCAAGGTTTTGCAGGCGGCTGTTTAAAGTTGCACCTCCTCTGTTGAGGAGCTCTGCTTGTTTTTGGGGTGAAGTTGTTTGGTTTTATTGATACTGTTCCCACCCTCGTTTTTTTTACACTGCTTGGGGACGTCCCATATGTCAAGACTTGTGAAGGCTGTGTCCTTCCATGGACGAAAAGAGAAAATAGGATTTTTTTTTTTAGGTTTGTACTGCTTGTTACGAACTGAGGCTGCAGGGCAGAGGGTTATGCCCGAAGGGACCGCCCCCTGGGCGGGGCTGTTCAACTCTGTTAAAGTAACATGTATTTAAATATCTAACATGTTCTGCCTAGTCCTAGGCTGTGTCCGTCCATGGACAACAGAGAAAAGGATTTTAAGGTGAGTACAAAAAATCGCCCCCCCCAATTTTTCAGTTCGATTCCAAGCCTTACCATCTCTACAGCAGACTTAAGCCCGCTGTTGGCTGATTTTGGGGCACAGGAGTGTAAATATACACTCCTGTTACCCACATAAATATGGCTAAACAAGCTTTATCCATATTTCTCTTTTAATTAGAAATCTGCTTTCAGGACTAGTGTATATTGTGTAAGTCGTTTTCTGATTGGTTATCATGAGATAAAGGCTAAAGGTTTGTTTTTGTATTTATCGTATAGCATAATTAAAAAGTGGAAAGCAACTGCGCTATGTGAATAGGTGTGTGTATGGATTAATAAGCTGCAGTTATTACGTCAAACAAACATAAGAAACAGATAGAAAAAAATATAACTGCGCTAAACCAAATTGTAGTGATCTCTGTCGAGAAAACTAAAACGCTACAGTGGGCATAAGCCCAAATGTATAAGAATATATAAATATCGAATACAATAAATGCAAATCAAAATAAATTTCAATGAGTGACCATTTACATAGTGTTTGGGCTTCACAACCCTGACGCCAAAATAAATTAGTGATGCAAAAACACCTCTGGAGTTTCACCAGAAGTGACAATGAAATATTGTGAAAAACACACAAAAAGAAAAGTGAAAAAATTGGCTTGATGAATACTAACATGGAGTTTGAATAGTCACAGGAGCTGAAGAACGGGGGGGAGGTGTGTGTGTGGTGTGTGTGTGTGTGTGTGTGTAAACGCACCTTCCCCGTTCTTCACAGTGGCAATGTCACTGATCGTCCTGTTCCCTGATATAGGGAAAGGCGATCAGTGACGTCACACGTCCAGCCCCGCCCCCCCTAAAGTTAGAAACACATATGAGGTCACACATAACCCCTACAGCGCCCCCTAGTGGTTAAAGCGAGGAGTTCACCCATTTAAAAAAAAAAATAAAATCTCCCCTTAGCTTCCTGCTCGTTCGGGTCTAGGGAATCGGCTATTTATATTAAAATATGTGCAGTACTTACCCGTTTTCGAGCTGCATCTTCTTCCGTCGCTTCCGGGTATGGGTCTTCGGGAGCGGGCGTTCCTTCTTGATTGACATTCTTCCGAGAGGCTTCCGACGGTCGCATCCATCGCGTCACTCGTAGCCGAAAGAAGCCGAACGTCGGTGCGGCTCTATACTGCGCCTGCGCACCGACGTTCGGCTTCTTTCGGAAATCGTGACGCGATGGATGCGACCGTCGGAAGCCTCTCGGAAACCTGTCAATCAAGAAGGAACGCCCATTCCGAAGCCATACCCGGAAGCGACGGAGAGGATGCGTCTCGTAAACGGTAAGTACTGCACATATTTTAAAATAAATAGCCGATTCCCCTAGTAATAACGAGCAGGAATCTAAGGGGGAAAAGTGCCCTCTAAGGGTGAACCCCCGCTTTAACTCCTAAACTGCAATTGTCATTTTCACAGTAAACCATGCATTTTCTGCTGTGAAAATGTCAATGGTCCCAAAAATGTGTCGAAATTGTCCGATGTGTCCGCCATAATGTCGCAGTCACTAAAAAAAATCGCTGATCGCCGCCATTAGTAGTAAAAAAAAAAAAATATTAATTAAAATGCCATAAAACTATCCCCTATTTTGTAAATGCTATACATTTTGCGCAAACCACTTGTTAAACGCATATTGCGTGTTTTTTCCCCCAAAAAATTATGTAGAAGAAAACGTATCGGCCTAAACTGAAAAAAAAAAAAAATGTTTTATATATCTTTTTTGGGGGGTATTTATTATTATAGTAAAAAATATATACAGTATATATTTTTTTTTTTTTTTAAATTGTCCACTATTTTTGTTTATAGTGCAAAAAATAAAAAACACAGAGGTGATCAAATACCACCAGAAGAAATCTCTATTTGTGGGTAATAAAGGACGCCAATTTTGTTTGAGCCACATCGCACGACCGCGCAATTGTCAGTTGAAGCGACGCAGTGCCGTGGTTAAGCATACCATAATTCTTTTCCTTGACATTAGTTAATCTTTCACCAACAATAACAGTTTTTCAGTTCTAGTTCAACTATCTCGTCGTTTAAATCACACTTTGTATAGGTCTAATCGTCTCATATCTTTGTTCTGTTTTCATTACCCTGCTCCCCCACCCTGGTTATCCCCCATTACAAGAAAAAGAATCGTAGAAATTAAAACGTAGAACATAAATATAGAGAGATAAGAAAAAGGGGGGAAAAAAAACTCCATCTCCCCTCCCTCATGTCAATTGTTCCCTATATATAATATAGGGAGTCCAGATTTTGCGATAGTTGTCCTCCTCCTCCTCCTCCCTTATCGTCATTGTGAGATTTTCCATTTGTTGAATTTCTGTTATTTTAGCAAACCATTGTGGTCTAGTAGAGACAGTACTATTCCATGAGCTGGAATACATTGCTTAGGCCTGTCGTAAGTGGATTGTCTCAGTAAAGATTTATTATTATTTTATTTTATTTTTTTGAGGGATATCAACAGCAAAAGGGCAGCAGGATTCTCTCCAAGAGACACATCTCTAATTTATTTAATTATTTTAGATGCCATTTTCCAAAAATCATGTATACCTGGGCATTCCCAAAAGATGTGTTACCACAAGTGCCCACCGATCCTTGACATTGCCAACAAAGATTCGACACCTGTGGGAATATCCGATTCAATACTGCCGGGGTTCTATACCATCTAATCAGAATCGTTATACCCCCCTTCTTGGTATCTAGTTGCGAATGAAGCCTTATTTGTGAACCTGAATATCTTATTTCTTTGCATTTTAGAGAATGTGACCCCCAGATCCCTTTCCCCATGTCTGTATAAAGCCCAGTTTCTTGTGGGGCTTTTGATTCGGGTCAACAGGGTGTACATTTATGATAGTGAATGTCTCACAAAGTCCCCCTTTAGACATAACTTCTCGAACTTGGTAGAGATTTTTCTGTCATTCGCTGTGAAATTGATCGAAGAAAAAGTATTAAGCTACATAGTCTAAATTGGTCCACTCCTCAGAGCATGAATTCTCAATCTCCTCTCTAGACATCACTCGATTATCCTTCAGAAAATTTACCAGTTTATTTCTCCCCCGTCGTTTTAGGTTAGTGAAACCTTGATCTTTTAGGCCTGGCTCACATGCTGGGTTTCCCAGGATTGGGATCATTGGGCTCAGGTGAGTCGAGATAGAGATAGAGAGGTGTGTGTATATATATTATAATATATATAATATATATATATATATATATTATATATATATATTATATTATATATATATATATATATATATATATATATATAGCTTCCCTGTTCTTCACTGTGGCGCGGTCATCGATCGTGTGTGATTCCCTATAAAAGGGAACAATCGATGACAGCCACACCCCCCCTACAGTTGTAAACACACATGAAGTCACACATAACCCCTTCAGTGCCTCCTTGTGGTTAACTCACAAACCAACTGATTTTTCACAGTAAACAATGCATTTTAAATGCATTTTTTGCTGTGAAAATGACAATGGTCCCAACAATGTGTCAAAATTGTCTGAAAGTGTCCGCCATAATGTCGCAGTCACGAAAAAAATCACTGATCGCCACCATTAGTAGTAAAACCTTTTTTTTTTTTTTTTTTATAAAAATGCAATAAAACTATCCCCTTTTTTGTTAACGCTATAAATTTTGCGCAAACCAACTGCTAAACGCTTATTGGCGTTTTTTTTTTTTTTTTTTTTTAACAAAAATAGGTAGAATACGTATCGGCCTAAACTGAGGAAAAAAAATGTTTTATATTTTTGGGGATATTTATTATAGAAAAAAGTAAACAATATTGCATTATTTTCAAATTGTCGCTCTAATTTTCTTTCTCCGTACATCACGGGACACAGAGCAGCATATTCATTACTATGTGGGTTATATGGAGTACCTTCAGGTGATGACACTGGCAATCTCAAACAGGAAGTGCCCCTCCCTATATAACCCCCTCCCATAGGAGGAGTACCTCAGTTTTTTTTCGCCAGTGTCTTAGGTGTTGGTCATGGTTTAGCTTTGCCTCCACATCCTTGGGATCAAGGCAGGCTAACCGGATCTGTCCAACGGCTCAGTGCTAAAGGTAGACAGTATCCGGACCCCAAAGCCATGGGGTTGCGCCATAAAGCTTCTCTTTTTAGAGAGCTGGGCCCAGGACTTAGAACCTTGGGCATCTAAAGCTCCTGTTTTGCCAGGTTGCTATATGGGCCCAGGACAGTGGCTCCTTCATAGGATCCCAGGGCCCTGAAGTGTCTAGACGCCACCCACGGAGATGGGGGAAGATTGGACCTCTTGCTGTGCAAAAGTCCTGCGGCATGGAGCAGGTAAGTATTGGGGAGCCTGCGGAACTTGGTTCTTAGCAGATTCCCTGGAGGGAGGTGCACAGGGGGTCATGCCTGGGTATGCTCTGCATTGGCAAGGAATCACTATGTCTATGGTCAGAGACAGGATGATTCAAATTTTTTTTCCCCCAGTGATAGGTGTCCTCCCTGGTAAGTGTTGTTTAGCTGGGTCTGCTGCGCTAGGTTTGGGAATCTCTGTGAAATACAGGAGCGTGTTTCCCATGCTAAGAGGAGGTCTGTGACCTACCTGAGGGCTTACCTGCCTGGGTGCTGCGCCGCTCCGTCCTCCTCCATGTGCGATGGCCCCCGCCGACGGGCGCGTGCCCGAGATATGAACGATTTATCGCGCATTGGCTGGGGTGGGGGCGCATCCCTGTGGGCGGCGATTTACATATAGGAAGGGGAGGCCCTTCCAGTAGCTGCCAAAAGGCTCCGTGTCTTCCTGAGTTACAGAGGAGGAGGAGGAGGACGCAGAGCGGAGCTCGCTGAGGACACCCAGTGGCGGAAGGAAAGATTACAGTCGTTTTCTAAGAATAGACTGTCAAACCTACAGATAGGTTTCCTTTTCTTTTTTTCAGCAGATGGCTATTGGCAATACTTATTAGGAGACAGAGTATTTTTCTTTTCCTCTTCAAAAAAAAAAAAAAAAAAAGATATATATAAAAAAAGAAAAAAGAAGAAAAAGGGAAAGTTACTTCTGATCTCCCATTCTCAGTTTGGGCGTTGGTCTCTATCGTTCCCAAACCGGCAGATCCCCTTAGCTACGTCTGTGGCTGGGTGATAGCAGGTTGTACCTCGGTATTGTACCATGGCTTCTAGGTCAGAGGGTACAAAGGGTGGGATTCCCCCGCAAAATCCGAGGGCTCAGACACGGCTATGCCGCTGCTCTCCCACAGGACATATCAGGCACGCCCTGATGGGACCTGGGGATCTGGTGCTGGGGCTGGTCCAGTTCAGTCCAACCCCGGCTTTGTCACTGAGAGGGTGCTTGCTGTTCTTTAGGAGAACTAGAGAAAAGAATGGCAAAAAGAATAGCTAAGGCTATATCGGGTAGAAACGGACTAGGTCTCCCTCACCCGAGCAGGAACCCTCAGACTCAGAGGTCCTTTCCCTAGGGGAATTGGATAATCCTGACGTTTTGGACCAGGGTGGTTCAGAGATCGAGGATCCGGATACTGAGGAGTCTAGTTCAACTCCCAAGGGGAATGTTTTGTGGGTTCACGCTTTAACGGACATGGTCCATGAGGCATTTAAGTTACACCCATACCAGAACCTCAAGTATCGGCGGTTTCAGCTTTAGGCTCATTAAGAGCGCCTCAAAGCAACGCAGTTTTTCCGGTCCATCCTCTACTCGAGGATGTCATATTTCAGGATTGGATCAAGCAGATAGTCTTTTTACCACCTAAAAAATTCTCTGTTTTATATCCTATGGAGGAGAAATTCTCCAAAGGTGGGCGCCCCCGGCGGTGGACGCAGCCATCTCCTGTGTGAACAGATCTTTAACTTGCCCTGTAGAAAACTTACAGGTGTTTAAGGATCCGGTTGATTAACGCTTGGAAACATTACTTAAGGCCTCCTTTACTTCAGCAGGGGCGATAGCTCAGCCCGCTGTGGCTGCTATTGGAGTGCCCAAGCATTATCAGATAAGACTAAGCAAATGCTTAAACTGATCCCCTGCCCAACAGGCAGAGAATTTTCGGATATACCCAGGGCTATACGCTTAACGGTGGAATGCTATCAAGGATTCCATCCAGCAGGCGGTCACGTTTATCCTTATTTCTAATCCATATGAGAAGGCTCTTATGGTTGAAGAATTGGGGAGGCTGAGCCCCGCATGCAAAAACTCCTGGTAGGGTTTTCCCTTCCATGGAGGACGTCTCTTCGGAGAAGATCTGATAATATATTCAGACTATATCAAGCGGCAAAAGCACTCTCTTGCCAGTCAAGAAGAAGGCCCAGGGCCCGCATTTAAGCGCCAGCCCTCCCCGGGGCAGGGGCCCTCTATACCAAACAGTATCGACGGCCTCCTGCAAGATCAGGATTTAACAATAAGCCGCAGGGCCAAGCCACGGGGGGCAAGAAGCAGTGGTACCGCAAGCCTGCGAAGCCAGCCCCCAAGTCGGCCTTATGAAAGGGGGGGCGCCCCCCACCCACGATGGTGGGGGGAAGGCTGCGTCTCTTTGCAGAGGTTTGGGGAGGCCAGCATTCCACGACTGTTGGGTTACGGTCTTCCGTGACCACGGGCTACAAACTAGATATTTCTAAAATTCCCTCCTCCTCATTACCAGGAGTCAAGAGTACCAGGCCACCCTGTGAAAAGAGCCAGCATTGATGGCGGCATTGAATCTCTGCTATGCCAGAAAGGTGATGGTAGAAGTACCAGTCTGGGAACCAGGGATTGGGGTTCTACTCCAACCTTGTTTATCATCCCAAGCCCAACGGCGATGTCAGGCCAATCTTGGACTTAAAGGGAGTAAATGCGTACCTAAAGGTCCGCTCATTCCGGATGGAAACTATTCGGTCAGCTGTCGCCGTGCTCCAGAAGGACGACTTCATGGCGTCCATAGACATAAAGGATGCTTACCTTCATGTGCCAATTTTTCAGCCACATCAAGTATTTCTACGCTTCGCGGTGGCTCAGCGTCATTTCCAATTTGTGGCGCTCCCCTTCGGGTTGGCTACGGCCCCCCGGGTATTCACGAAGGTCCTAGCCCCAATCCTAGCCAATCTAAGGACCCAAGGGGTCACGGTCCTGGCTTACCTGGACGACCTCTTGGTCGTAGACCACTCGTCTCCTGGCCTGGAACGAGCAGTGGCCCTCACGGTTCAGTACCTCGAGAGGTTCGGCTGGGTCCTAAATCGAGACAAGTCAGCATTCCTGCCCACAAGGCAGCTGGAATATCTCGGCATGAGATTGGATACAGAACAACAAAAGGTGTTCCTACCCCTATTAAAGGTCAAGGCCATCAAGGAGCTAATACAAATAGTTCTAAGAAAGAAAAGGCCAACTGTTCGCCTATGTATGCGACTACTAGGCAAGATGGTGGCCACATTCGAGGCGGTTCCGTACGCTCCGAGCCACACTCGCATCCTGCAGGCAGCCATCCTGTCAGCATGGAGCAAGAGGCCTCAGGCCTTAGAATTCCTTTGCCACTCTCACCTTGAGTGCGGCAAAGTCTATCTTGGTGGTTTAAACCCTCAGAATCTCCTGAAGGGAAAGACTTTCAGTCCTGTGACCTGGAAGATAGTAACCCACAGACGCCAGCCTGATGGGCTGGGGAACAATTTTGGATGGTTGCACTCGCCAGGGCACTTGGGGCAGCGGCAGAGAAGCAGTTGCCCCATCAATATCTTGGAGCTCAGAGCTGCTCGAACTAGCCCTCAGGGCTTGGACGTCCAAACTACAGGGTTCCCGGTGAGAATACAATCGGACAATGCCACGGCGGTGGCATATATAATCACCAAGGGGGAACCAAGAGTCAAGCCGCTCAGAAAGAAGTGAGCTTGATTTTCTTGTGGACAGAAGCCCATGTGCCCTGCATATCGGCTTATATCATTCCCGGAGTGGACAACCTACAGGCGGACTTCTTAAGTCGCCAGACTCTGTTGCCGGGGGAGTGGTCTCTGCTTCCACAGGTCTTTCAGACACTCTGCCAGAAATGGGGAGTGCCGGACGTGTGGAATATCATGGCATCGAGACTGAACAAGAAGCTAGACAGGTCCATGTCCCGCACAAGGGATCCCAGGGCCTGCGGAACCGATGCGTTAGTTTGCCCTTGGCATCAGTTCAAACTTCTTTATGCATTTCCCCCGCTCCAGTTACTACCCCCGCCTGCTGCGCAGGATCAGGGTGGAGCACATACCAGTTATCCTGTAGCTCCAGCATGGCCCAGAAGGGCATGGTATTCACTAATCCTGAAGATGGTAGTGGGAGACCCTTGGACTCTTCCTCTACGACCAGACCTGCTATCGCAAGGTCCGATCCTCCACCCTGCCTTACGGCATCTAAAATTTGACGCCTGGAAGCTGAATCCCTGATTCTCTGGGGTAGAGGTCTGTCTCAGAAAGTAATCTCTACCTAATCAGAGCCAGGAAACCGGTCTCTAGGGTGATTTATTAAGGGTCTGGAAGGCCTATGTAGGCTGGTGTGAGTCCAAGCGATGGCTTTCTCGCAAATTTTACCATCGATAGAGTATTAAGTTTTCTCCAGCTAGGAGTGGATAGAGGACTGGCATTAAGCACAATCAAGGGACAGATTTCAGCTTTGTCAGTGTGGTTTCAGCGGCCGCTGGCCACCCACTCGCTAGTTAAGACCGTCATTCATGGGGTCTTAAGTATTAATCCTCCAGTTAAATCCCCACTTTGTCCGTGGGATTTAAATCTTGTTCTGTCAAGTTACAGAAACAACCTTTTGAGCCGTTGGCTGAAATTCCTTTGGTTTTACTGACAAGGAAGTTATGTATTTTTGGTTGCCATGGTTTCCGCCAGGAGAGTATCGGAACTGGCAGCCTTATCCTGTAAGGAACCATATCTTATTTTACATAAGGACAAGGTCGTTCTCCGCCCTCATCCTTCCTTCCTACCAAAGGTTATATCCAGTTTTCATCTAAACCAGGATTTGGTATTACCATCCTTCTTTCCCTAAACCTACTCCAAAAAGGAAGGGTTGCTGCTTACCTTGGATATTGTCAGGGCCATGAAAGCCTATCTTAAAGCTACAGAGAAGATCCGGAAAACAGATGTGTTGTTTAATTTTACCGGATGGGCCCAAAAAGGGGCAGGCAGCTGCAAAATCCACCATCTCGAGGTGGATTAAACAGTTATCACTCAGGCCCTACGGCTTGATGGGGTTGCCTCCTCCGTTATCATTAAAGGCTCATTCTACTAGGGCAATGAGGCGCCTCCTGGGCAGCACACCACCAGATCTCTATGGCTCAAGTTTGCAAGGCGGCAAGCTGGTCTTCTGTCCACACGTTTACAAAATTCTACCAGTTGGACGTAAGAAGGAATACTGATACAGCCTTTGGGCAGGCAGTGCTGCGGGCTGCAGTTTGAGACCTCGGATTCCAGGGGCTCCCCTTTGAGTAAAATTTAAAATTATTTTTTTTCTCAACTAAGTTGGATTTATTATGATTTAAGTATATCTCTAAATTAAATCTTTTGTCTTGGGAAGATGTCTCCCTCCCCTCATTGTAAGCATTGCTTTGGGACATCCCACATAGTAATGAATATGCTGCTCTGTGTCCCGTGATGTACGAGAAAGAAAAAGGAGATTTTTAATACAGCTTACCTGTAAAATCCTTTTCTGGAGTACATCACGGGACCACAGAGCTCCCACCTCTCTTATGGGGACCATTTTGGGAGGCATACTGCTTGCTACAAAACTGAGGTACTCCTCCTATGGGAGGGGGTTATATAGGGAGGGGCACTTCCTGTTTGAGATTGCCAGTGTCCATCACCTGAAGGTACTCCATATAACCCACATAGTAATGAATATGCTGCACTGTGTCCCGTGATGTACTCCAAGAAAAGGATTTTTACAGGTAAGCTGTATTAAAAAATCCCTTTTTTGTCTATAGCGCAAAAATAAAAACCGCCAGAGGTGATCAAATACCACCAAAGAAAGCTATTTGTGGGAAAAAAAGGACGCCAATTTTGTTTGGGAGCCATGTCGCACGACCACGCAATTGTCAGTTAAAGCGACGCAGTGCCGAAATCGCAAAAACTGGCCGGGTGCTTAGCTGCCTAAAGGTCCGGTGTCTTAAGGGTTAAGTGTCTTTAACGGATCGGAGAGTGGCGCTTGCCGTCGGTTGTTGCTTCAACTGCCTGTTTTATCGTTGAATCCATGAGTCAGGTTTAAGCCCTCCAAAGGTATCTCAGATGCTGCCTGTTCCATATGTATCCATGGCTTGTCTTTTTGAGCCACACACCAATCCAGTACCCTTGTCAGGTGTAGTGTCTCATGGTAACCGACTGGGTCTGGAAATCCCACCCCACCTTTTTCTTTTGGTAGAGCCAAAATGTCTCTACGGACTACGGCCCATATAAACCTAGCAAACCTTGAACTCAGGTCCCTCAGGAACCCTAAAGCAGGGCTTGACAAATTTGGTTAGAATCTAGGAGCCAACTGAAAAAGTTAGGAGCCAGCTTTTTAAATCAGCTGCCCAGCACTGCATGTCTGGGCTCTTGGGAAATAAGAACTCACCCCACCCCACCCCGTGTAGGCCACCCAAGCCCCCCCCCTTCACTAGCCATTCTACATTTATTTCTCTTATAGGCAGTACCAGTGGGGAATCTGCTAGAGATTATACCCAGGGCGAAGAATTTGGCGCTCCCCCGTTATGGGACAAGTAAAGGCAGGAAAGTGAGAAACTCCCCAGGCCATAGCTGCCTGTCCCCCATGCTCCTCTGGTCCCCCCCCCCATGCTGCTCTGGCCCCCCATATGCTCGGCCATCCAGGCTTCTCTGGTCCCCCATATGCTCATCCCCCCCCCCCATGCTTCTCTGGTCATCCATATGCTCACCCCCCCCATATGCTCATCCCCTATGCTGCTCTGGTCCCCCATATGTTCACCCCCCATGCTGCTCTGGTCCCCATATGCTCACCACCCCATGCTGCTCTCGTCCTCCATATGCTCACCCCTCCATGCTGCTCTTG
Source organism: Rana temporaria (assembly GCF_905171775.1). NCBI lineage: Eukaryota > Metazoa > Chordata > Amphibia > Anura > Ranidae > Rana > Rana temporaria. The sequence continues at coordinate 354,826,981 of NC_053490.1, read as the reverse complement.
TCCTTCATATGCTCACCCCCCCCATGCTGCTCTCGTTCTCCATATGCTCATCCCCCCATGCTGTGCTCGTCCTCCATATGCTCACCCCCCCATGCTGCTCTCATCCTCCTTATGCTTCCCCCCCCATGCTGCTCTCATCCTCCATATGCTCCCCCCCCCCCATGATGCTCTGGCCCCCTCTTCCCGCTCACCTCTCCCTGGCTTTACTTGGTTAAGCAGCGCGACTGAATGACTCCTCTGGAGTCGGCACTGAGAAGCTCATACGATCCGGAAGGAGAGCTCAGGGCAGCCACACACAGCTGTGATATAAGCTTCCTCGTCACCCGTTCTACTGCTATTTCCTTCCCCCGCTCTCCATCTAGACTCTCCACGGCAGCAGACAGGATGGAGAGCGGGGGAAGGAAATAGCAGTAGGAACGGGTGACGAGGAAGCTTATATCACAGCTGTGTGCAGCTGCCCTGAGCCCTCCTTCCGGATCGTATGAGCTTCAGTGCCGACTCCCGAGGAGCATGTCATTCAGTCGCGCTTCTTCAGGGAGAGGTGAGCGCTGCGGGGGGAACAGAGGAGCGGAGGTGACCAGAGCAGCATGGGGGGTTTGTGCTGCTTAACTAAGCCAGGGAGAGGTGAGCGCTGGGGGGGGGGGGGGGAACAGAGGACCGGAGGGGACCAGTACATGCCTGCCCAGCTGTCAAACTGGGAAGATGATGTCGGAAGTTGGCAGGCAGCCAGAGCAAGCTGATCATCACAGGACCATCTACCAGAGGGCGCTGATTCGTAAAAAGCGACGGTTTCAATTTTGGCTAGCACAGGCTGAAGTCCGAATACCTACAGTGGGGCCATGTCCCAGCTGCTGCGGTGTAGCCCAGGCGCCAGGACTCAATTTCCAGTTGCCATTGCGACCTGGCACCTGGGTTTTGTCGAGCCCTGCCCTAAAGGGATCCTGATAGGTGGGGTCTGTAGTAGGTATAGCAATCTGGCATTACGTTCATTTTTTATAATGTTAATTCTGCCAAACCAAGTAAAACGTCCTTGTCCAGGTATCCTATATGGGAGTCTGTCCATCTAAATGCAAAGAAGGTCGATAACTGATGTTTCAAGGATGCGTTTATCTCCACACCCATTGCTTCTGATATATTGTAATTTACCTTGAAGTTGGACAGACCCCCATACTTGCATCTCTCAGATAGTAATGAAGGAAGGGATAATACTGGAGAGGTTATGAAAAACAAAATGCACACATAGGCTGTTATCAGCATTTTTGGGCAGTAAAAAACAAAAACAAAACAAGTGCGTTCTCAGCTGTTAAAACGCTTCGAACACTGCTAAATGCTCAAAAACGTCACTCGCCAGCGTTTAACGTTTTTGATCCATTGAAAAAAACTGACCCAAACTGACTGTATTTTATTGGTGCAGAAAAGAACGTAACTGCATGGAACTGCATCTGGTGTGAACTGGCCCTAAATGCTGTTGCCCTTAAACTGTGCTTTATATTTACTTATCATTTTTTGTTTATTGCAGGGCTACTCGGAGTCTCCAGACCTAGAATTTGTTTATGCTGATGCAGACAGATGGGCTGCTGAACTTTCAGGTATGACCATGATGTTCAAAGGCCACTGTTGATATTCATTTAAAAAAGTGTTGATGGTCAGAAAGCTTTCAAGCTTTAGGTGACTTGTATGGGCTTTTGTTTAATCTGGCCATAAACAGACCACATGGAAATGTGCAAGGCATAATTAATTTATTGATATAATGCAGGGCTCTACAAAACCAGGCGACAGGTCGCAATGGCGACTGGAAATTGCACCCTGGCACCTGGATTACACCGCAGCAGTGGTCGGATACTCCCGCGGGCTACGTTGGCTGGCCGATAATTGAGGCTGCTGCTTTGCGGCCTGCTGGAGCGAAATACACACTCCTATTTGCGACCCGGCGCCCTCTGGTGGATGGTGCCTCCTTCACTCTGTATCAGTGGAGCAGAGTCGGACTAAAGCTGCTGGCGCATCCTCCTCTCTGTTTACATCCAGTGAGGAGGAGTCAGAGGGACACATCGCTGTGTGTACACGTCCACGCTTTTTTCTGAGGTCTGTACTGTACATTCTAAGTAAATGGAAATGTGCGGCAGGGAGGGGTGCCTATGCTGATGGGGGGGGGGGGGGTCTGCACCAAGGGGGTGTCTGTACTTCTGGGGTCTGCACGAAGGGGGTGTCTATACTTCTGTGGTCTGTACTAAGGGGGGGGGGGTTTATACTGCGGGGATTGGCACTAAGGGGAATTCTATAATGATGGTGACGTTGTGCGTGGGAGAGAAGCCAAATTACGGGATTGACGGATCCTATGTCCGTATGAGACCATCAACCTGAGCGGCTTTTAGGAGTCCTTTTTTTCCTGGGGATTCGTGAGTTTGCAATTGTTACCAGCTGTAGCCTGTTGTATTCCTGGTTCAGCAGTATTGCACCATGAGTCTTTGGGCTAGATTCAGGTAGCTGCGCTTGATCCTAAGGCGGCGCAGCGTATCGTATTTACGCTACGCCGCCACAACTTACAGGAGCAAGTGCAGTATTCACAAAGCACTTGCTCCGTAAGTTGCGGCGGCGTAGCGCAAATGGGGCCGGCGTAAGCACGCCTAATTCAAATGTGGAAGGGGGGGGCGTGTTTTATGCTAATGTGTGATGACCTGACGTGATTGACGTTTTTACGAACGGCGCATGCGCCGTCTGTGTACATATCCCAGTGTGCATTGCTCCAGAGTATGCCGCAACGACATATTGGTTTCGACGTGAACGTAAATTACGTCCAGCCCTTATTCGCAAACGACGTAAAAAATTCAAAAATCGAAGCGGGAACGACGTCCATACTTAACATTGCGTGCGCCTCATAGAAGCAGGAGCAACGTTGCGCCGAAAAAACCTTACGCAAACGACGTAAAAAACTACCGCCGGGCGCACGTACATGTTTGAATCGGCGTAACTAGGTAATTTGCATACTCTACGCCGAAAACGCCACCTAGCAGCCAGCGCAAGAATGCACCCTAATATACGACGGCGTAAGAGGCTAATGTCGGCGTATCTTGCTTTTTTTTTTTTTTTTTTTTCCACTCAGACTTAACATTCTTGGAGACTTTCTCATGGAAGATGGGCCCCCATCGTCTCCGTAAAAGTTTAGCATCATATGCGGAAAAATAATTCCTTTTTTTTTTCTTTTCTTCTCCTCCTTTTTATGGTTGGTCGGAGAGAAGGATAAATGGTAGGAATACTTGGGAGGTGATATATGCGGGCCGAGGCCCCCCACCAGCCTCCCCTCGCCAGCCCCAACCATAGAGTAGGATCCCCCATAGTGATGCAGTGGAAAACCAAAAAAAAAAAAAAACATCGTTCCCCCCCCCTCCCCACCCTTTTGCCCCCCACCCCACCCTTTTGCCCCCCACCCCACCATCTCGTGACTCCACAGCCCAATCTTTGCTGATTTTGGACCTATTACTACTGGACCTACCTCACATCACTCTCAGATTTTCCGCGAAGCTCCAAGTTTTTTAAAATTCTTTTTAGGTTTCCCATTTGTCCCTGAAACCTATATTGTCCTCCACCCAGTATTTCAACTCCTCCCTCCTATATGTATCCTCAACGGAATCAATCCACTCCCAAACTTGTGGGCTTTCAACTTCCCTCCATTTCTTAGGTATCAACCGTTTGGCTGCATTCAGCAAGTGCGGGGTCAAGGATCTTTTGTATTCTTTTATGGTCTCTTCCCCCCCGTGGAAAAGGACCGCCCATGGGTCTTCTTCTATCTCTTTCTTAGTTATTACCTTAATCAATGTCATAATTTTTTCCCAGTCATTATTTTTTATTTTCGGACAGTCCCACCACAAGTGGGCCATTGTTCCCCTAGCTACACAACCTCGCCAGCATTCCGCTGACTGTCCTTCTCTGTATTTGCTAGTTTTATCTGGGGTAGCGTACCAACCCGTGATACATTTAAAGTTCATCTCAGCGGTCATTACGTCTACTGCCGAGGTATGAGTTAGGTTAATGATTCTTTCTACTGACGTTTTCCCCCTAGGTGTTTCCAATTCTCTTTCCCATTTTTGGATGTATAATAGCGTCTCCGGCTCTTCCACTTTCAACAAAAATGTATAGATTTTAGAGATGTTACCTTTTGAACTATCGGTTATGCAAAGTTGTTCCGCCAGTGTGTACTCCTTCCGTGGGCGCAGGGGTTGCGGTAGACGCTTAATAAATAGGGAAAGCTGTAAATATCGCCACTCGTGCCACATCATGAATTCTACCTTGGATTTTATCTTGTGAAGTGTCATAATTTTACCCTTTTGAATTATGTCCCTTACCTGGGTTCTATTTCTAATCCAATTCCCACCCACCCCTTTTGTCCCTGGTGCAAAATATTCATTATCTTTTAAGTCTATAAGTGGGGAGTTAAATTCCGATCTCAATTGTTTGTGTAATCTATCCCATATCCGTAGTGCGTTAAGTGTGATTGCGTGTGTGGTCGTGTGTAAGGTTCTATATTGCGGTGGGTTCCAAATTATTCTCCCTAGTTGTGCCCTTGCTAGTGCGCATTCAATATTAATCCATCTTTTATCATGATTTTCTTTGGCCCACTCTATTACCTGTGTAAGGACCGTAGCGGTGTAATATTTTCTGATGTCTGGGACCGCCAGTCCACCCTGTTTCTTGTTCTGTTTTAGGACTTGGGAAGAGATCCTATGTTTTTTATTTTTCCAAATGTAATTCATTAACAAAGAATTTAGTATTGTGATGTAGGTCTGTGGCAAAGCTACTGGGACCATTTGGAATTTATATAATATTTTCGGAACCAAGACCATTTTTATGACATTTATCCTTCCAAACCATGAGATTGGTCTGTTGTAAAAAAATTTAATTTCTCGTTCAATTTCATCTAGCACAGGGATGAAGTTTATTCTGTACATTATCTTTAGAGAGTTTGCTAGTTTTATACCCAGGTAGTTTATCTCTTTCTGCCAAGATAAGTTAAACACCTTTTTGAGGCGTCGTTCTTCCTCCTTATAGATATTGACATTCAAGATCTCCGTCTTGGATACATTCATTTTAAAATTAGAAACCTCGCCGTACTGTTTTATATTTGCCATTAAGTTGGGGAGCGTGGTTCTAGGACTACTTATATAGAATAAGATATCGTCTGCAAAAGCGGACAATTTGTGCTCCTCTTCTCCTACTCTTACTCCCCTAATGTCAGGGTTATTCCCAACGATTGCTAGAAGGGGTTCCAGCGATAAGACAGAGGAGAGGGGACAGGGGGCATCCGTGCTTGGTCCCGTTCCTCATCTCGAAGGATGCAGAAAGGGTCCCATTGATTTTGATCCTTGCGCAGGGGTGGTAGTACAATGTTTTGATCCTCCCAATCATCCTCGGACCAATTCCTATAGTTTCTAACGTTTGCATCATGAACCCCCAGTCTACCCTGTCAAACACTTTTTCAGCGTCCACAGACAGGAATAGACCGGGGGACCCATTTTCTTTAATTTGCCGAAGGAGTGCTCTGACACAATTGTCCTTACCCTCCCTGCCAGGTATAAAGCCTACCTGGTCCGGATGGACCAGGGCAGTCATTATCCCCTTCATGCGCTCAGCCAGGATCTTGGCATACAGTTTTGTGTCTGCGTTCAATAATGAAATAGGCCTAAAGCCTGAACAGAGCGTGTTATCTTTTCCCTCTTTTCCTATTACTGTAATAGTTGCTGCAAGAGCATCCCTATTCATTTCGTAGTCTACCCCCAACCCGTTAAAATAGTGACAAAGTCTAGGTATCAGAGTAGTACTAAACTTTTGTAGGTACATGGTCGTAAAGCCGTCTGGCCCTGGGCTTTTCCCTTTAACAGAGTTTAAGGCGCAGCTTATTTCCTCTTCAGTTATAGGTTTGTCCATATTTGCAGTTACGTGGTCATCTATTTTAGGCAAGTTCGCTTTCAGTAGTATTTCCCTTATTTTGGCCTCTTTCTCACCAGGGGTTCCAATTATTTTGTTGCACAGCGTATAGTCCTTCATAATAGGCTCTGAAGACTTCAGCTATGTCGCTTGTTGCATTAACTAAATCCCTGTTCTTCTTTTTTTTTTTTTTTTCAATAAAATTTCTTGTTTTCTTTTTTTGTACCATTCTAGCTAAATACTTGCTGGGTTTATTCCCCCATACATATCTTTCTCTCACAATACTGTTTAATGATTTCTTTGTTTCTTGCTCTGAGAGTGCTCTATATTCATCTCTTTTTAAAGTCAGTTCGTGGAGAATTTCTAACTTTTGACCCTGTGTTTTATGGACTTGTTCCAACTTATAGATTTCTTCCATTATTGATTTTAATTTCCTGGTTCTTTCTTTCTTTTTTCTGGCCCCCTCCGCGATTAAGATCCCTCTTATATAAGCTTTGTGAGCATCCCAGAGGGAGGCCCTTGAGATCCCCTCCGTATCATTCTCCCGTAAGTAGAGATCCAGTTCTTTTTGGACTCTTCCTACTACCTCTTCATCTCCCAATAGGCTTTCATCCAGTCTCCACTCCGGTGGGTTTGTTTTCTGTATGGATGTATTAACTTTTATGGTTATGGGGGCATGGTCTGAGATCGTCGTGATCTCTATTCCAGTTTGTTACCCTCTCTAGAAGTCTATGAGAATGTAGTCTATCCTCGAATACGTCCCGTGCACAGGGGAGTAAAATGTGTAGTCTCGGATTTTGGGGTGTAGGATTCGCCATACATCCACCATTTGGTTATGGAACAATCTTTGTTTTAATTCTTTTAGCTGACCACAATTTGTCCCCTGTGCACAGGACGTGCTATCGAGTACAGGGTTCATACAGGAGTTGAAGTCCCCCATTAGCACCACGTGCCCCGCCTCGAAATCTTTTAAGTTTCTAAGGATTTTGCTTACATATTTGACCGGATTCACATTGGGTGCATAGATATTTGCCAGGGTGTAATCCACACCTCCTAGTTTTCCTTTCAGAAATAGAAATCTTCCTTCGAGGTCTGTCTGTCTGTCCTCCAGTGTGAATCGCATACCTCTCACAAATCCTATTGCGACCCCTCTGGACCGCTTTGATATTGTGTCTCCGTAAAACCATATGGGGTAGCTAGGGGAGTACAGCTTTATGTTGGACTCTAATGTTAAATGGGTCTCCTGCAAGAAGACAACATCTGCCTTATAATGCTTCAATTCACTGAGAACTTTGTCTCTTAGCAGGAGAGTTCAGACCTCTGACGTTGTACGAGAGAAACTTAATTTCTGTCATCTATAGGTGTTAAAAAAACATATTTTTTTTCCTCCCCCCCCCCCCTTTCCTCTCCCTACCTACCTCTCGAGTGAGGAAACAGAGAGGATTGGAGTATTTCTTGTGGAATCAACAAGATAGTCTTTTTTCTGTCTCTTCCACTCTTTCTAAGAGTCCTCCTAGGTCCGTTCTTATCCTATTAATTTCTGTTTTCATGACATTTTCCATCCTCGGCAACATCACATTCATCTCTGCCTTCGTTGGCGGTTGTGTATCCTGGCCTAGCTCTTCTAGTCTGCTATGCTCGTGTTCAGTTTCTAATGTCGTTTCTCCTTTAGAGCGATCCGAGCTGCCTTCCCCCGTTTTTAGTCTCGTTCTTCTTTTTTTCAGTTTTTTTTTACAAGTCCAGGACTTTTGGGGTTCCCCTCTTGGGTCATATACTGCTGTATTGAGCCGACCTAACTCTGCTCAACTGAGCGCCTCACCGATCCTTTAGTCTCTCTCCCGACCCACCGTAGGGCAGCGCAGCTCCGAGGGGATTCCGGGATATCTCGGTAGAAGCCCCGCTGACTCTCACACTGCGTGTCGTCTGCTCAGTCTGCTGCGCAACACTCTGCCGTCCAGTGCAGAGTATTCGCTTAGGGGATCGTGAGGCGGTGAAGACTTCTTCGACGTGGTGCATAGGGACTCGCTCACATGCAGAGTCCCCCAGATATGTCGGGTCTTGGGCGGGGATGAGGCTCCCTCACGGTCCTCGCAGCACCCCAGCCTCTCACGCAGCTGTCTGCTGATGGAAGCGTCGGAGCCTCGGCGAAAACCGCTTGCAGCCATGGAGCTATCCGGCACCTCCCACCCGTCACGTCCTCATCGCGTGTGCGTGGCGTATCTTGATTTCTGAATACAGAAAGAAGATACGCCGGCGCAGCTTTGAATTTACGCGGCGTATCTATGGATACGCCGGCGTAAATCAATGCTGAATCTAGCCCTTTGTTTTTTCTCTGTCTTGTATGAGCTGTGCTGCATAGAGGATCTGACATCTGTGCATGTGAAAGTTGCCAGAATCACAGAATGTTAATTCCACAGAGCAACCTCAAGTCTTTACCAGCAATTGTTTTTTCCTCTCCATAGAGGGTGTGCTGCACGTTTTAGCCACAGCATTCACTGGGACAATTGAATTGTTTTTGTTTGTGCTTCACCATATATGTGTAATGTCCTATCTGGACTAGTATTACACTCCTTGCTGTACACGGTTTCACTACTTAAGTTAATGTTTAGCGCATATTATTCATATATATTCTTGCTACTATTATCGCAACCTCCTTGAAAGTTAGCAGAAAACGGGGTAGATCTCCCTTCATCTGCTCTGGCTCTCATCAGATGAGCCTTCTGAGGGTGAAAAATCTCTCTGGAGATGAGGATCATGTACAGTCTGGGGGCTCAGAGGATTCCTGCTACCTCTCAGTTGCTAAAAACGCAGGTGTAATATTATGCAAAGATGGTGCGTGCCACTTACAGATTGCCTCCTATTGAAGCTTCTAGGTACTTCTTGGGATCTCGGAAATCCCTGCAGGCTGCATGCGCGTTTCCAGTTTATCCCTGGCTGGATAAACTGATGTATCATGACTGGGTTCACCCAGATAAACTGTGTTCTCCTCCTAGGCAGTTTTCCCTCCTTTATCCTATGGTGGAAGGTTTTACCAAGAAATGGGAGGTACCTGCGATAGATGCAGCTATTTCTTGTGCAAACAAAAACCTGACCTGTTCTATAGACAATGAGTAGGGTTTTAAGGATCCAACTGATAAAAAGCAGGAGTCCCTATCGAAAGCCTCCTCTTCCATGGCTGGGGCTGTAGTACAACCTGCAGTTGCAGTTATTGGTGTATGTCAGTTCCTCCAGGAACAAATGAAGATGATTAGCCTCCTCCCTACAGAGGAGATTGAGGTTAATGAGGACCTTCCTAAGGCCTTGTGTTTTGCGATTGATGCGATTTATGGACTCTGTTCAGCAAGCATCCCGCTTGAATCTCCTGCAGGTACACATGCGCAGGTCCCTTTGGTTAAAACATTGGGAAGCTGAGGTTTCTTGCAAGAAATACTTGGCAGCGTTCCCCTTTGGGGGAGGACGCCTGTTTGGGGATGACTTGGATAAATACATCCAAAAGATTACCGGAGGCAAGTCTACTCTGTTGCCGGTTAAAAAGAGTAAACGTCCTTCATTTAAGCGTTCTTTCTCCAGCCCCTGGAACCTCATTCTCCAGGCAGTGGCGACGACCTCCCAAGTCTAACACTAGGAGAAAGGACCAAAGCCAAGCCCAAGGGCAGAAAAGGACTTGGGGTTCAAAGTCTAAGCAGACCCCCAAAACTTCCCTTTGAAGGAATGCCTCCGCTCGGCCGAGTAAGGGGAAGGCTGCTGCAATTTGCAAACGCCTGGCGGAACGAAGTTCAGGACAAGTGGGTCATTTCCACAGTGTCCTCAGGCTACAAGCTAGAATTCAGAGCACTTCCGCCACCCTGTTTTCTGAGATCAAGAGTTGCCAAAGATCCAGAAAAAAAGAAGGCCTTTACTGTTGGCTTTGGAACACCTGTTGTCTCAAGGGGTAATCTTGGAATTGGCCACAGAGGATCAGGTTTTTATTCAAACCTTTTCACGGTTCCAAAACCAAACTGGGGATGTCAGACCTATCCTATGAATGAATGAATGAATGACTTGTATAGCGCTACACATGCGAACTGAATCGCCTCTGGGCGCTTTTTCCAGCCAGTGTCTGCTTGGCTGGTGCGGTCATTTTACCCCGTAGGATCTCGACACGCTTCCTAGATTTGAAAAGCCTAAATCAGTTCCTGAACATTCGTTCCTTCCTCATGGAGTCTGTCCGTTCAGTTTCCACCCTTCAGGGGGGAGAATTCCTGCCATCAATGGACATCAAAGATGGCAATCTACATGTGCCTATATTCCCCGCTCACCAAAGATTTCTAAGGTTTTCGGTGGATCAGCGCCACTTTCAGTTTGTGGCCCTTCCTTTCGGGCTGGCTACAGCACCTTGAGTGTTCAAAAAAAATACTGGCCTCGGCCCTAGCAAGGCTAAGGGCATGAGGCATAGCAGTAACAGCCTATCGGGATGATCTGTTGATTATAGATCAGGCCGCCGCATGCTTGGGCCACAATGTGCGCAGCACCGTGGAATATTTAGAGTACCTAGGCTGGGTCCTCTATCTGGGAAAATCCTCCTTGCAGCCTCAAAGAAGGCTGGAGTATTTGGGCATGATTATAGACACGTCCCAAAGCAAGGTATTACATCCCAAGCCAAAGGAAAAAGCCATAGGAGACTTGGTCCGAGTGCTAAAGGCAAAAAGAAGGCCTTCAATCTGTCTTTGCATGAGATTATTGGGAAAGATGGCAGCCTCATTCAAGGCTGTCCCTTATGCCCAGTTTCACTCAAGGCTGTTACAGGGCAGAATTCTGTCAGCTTGGAACAAAGATGTTCAGGCCCTAGACCTTCCTATGATATCTACAAGACTTGTACCCTCGCTACTATGTATACCCCCAACCAGGATCAAATCAGACTCTGTAATGCCTTCATGAATTGATGGACTTTGCTGAAGGGGTTATTCTCCTTGCTGGGGACTTGTGTCCTTGACCCCATGCTAGATACATCTGTGGGAAGAAGCTCTTTTTCTTATTCACAAATGAACCGGCTGAAAACATTTCTGGGGCAATATAATCTGATGGATGACTGGTGGCTTTCCCATCCTTCTGATGGGGATTACTAATTTTACGCCACTGCTCACTCCTCGTACTCTCGCATTGACTACTTCCTTGTGAGTAATTTTGCCCCGACCTTACGCTCAGAGTAGCATTGGGAATATCTTGTGGTCAGACTACGCTCCAGTATATTTATCCCTTTCCCTACCAAACCTTTCCTCTCAGGAATGGACTTGGAGATTGAATGACTGCTATTAAATCTACTGTAACTAGGGTTGTCCCGTTACCACTTTTTTAGGACCGAGTAAAAGTACCGATTCTATTTCTCTTCCGTTCATGGACGGACACAGCAGCGTTTGACCTTAGGGTTATATCCGCTTCCTTTAGGAGAGTTAGGCAGAAACAAAGCACTTTAAGTGTTAACAACACTTTCCTCAGTGCAGCTCTTCCCCGGGTATAACCCACACCCTGCTCTAGCAGCTCCAGTTTTCTTTCTGCCCAACGTCAGGAGAGGACAGGCACTCTGGAGTCCCTGTACTCTGGAGATTTTTTTTTCCCGCTTTTTATGATTTTGTTCCTGCATTTTGAATCCTGTGATTCTTCTATCAACAGCCGACTGGGTGACAGGCTGGGTCTTGACTCTTGTAGTCCCCCTATGTTAGGCCATCGAGCGTGTGTCGGCCCTCAGCTCTGGGTCATCCACGACAGGCCCCCATTGCTCCAGGGGCAGCCGGGGAACTACATGTTCCAGGACACACATATGACTGGTCTCTATGGCCTTGTCACAGTGTGTCTGGCCGACAGCCATGCCGTTAGTGGACGTTGGTTCTGTCAGGGATACCTCCAGCCGGTAGTCGCAGGACGGGTAAGTAGTGGCCCCTTGCCCTGGCAAGGTGGTATGGCTGGTGTTTTCCCTGGAGAGTTAGACTGAGGGTCCGCCCTGCTTTCCTCTCTCCCTTTCCTTTCCCTCCTTCCCCAGACTTGGTAACAGCTGTGAGGGGGGCCTCCTGGGGTTTCTTTATTACCACCGGGGCCCGTGTGTTGTGGGGGACTGTGTTTTTACTCTGGGAGGTGTTGCTGTGTAGTGTTAGGTGCTTGGTGCATCACTGGGGATTTTAAACTGTGCCACAGCCGCCATTTTGCCGTGGTCGCGGTTTACCTAGCTCGGCGGCCATTTTCCTGTAGCCCGCTGGTGATTTTTACCTCAGACGGTGGCCATCTTGGAAATGTCTTGGCCTCTTGTGTCAGTTTTAGCGCTGCAAAATGCTGCAAATCTTCCCTGAGGTGACAGACACAGCACAGCCAGCACATCAGAGCACACCTCACGTTTTCAGCTCTCTCTGCAGCTGGGTGGGGTGGTGAGTACCTAGGAGGCCTCTGCTTCTATTTTTGCAGCCAGGAGGTGACCGGTGGGTTGTTCTGTCTGGCAGTAAACAGCGGTGGGGCAACATGGAACCTGAACCTGGTGTTTCTGCCCCAGCAATGCCTGAGTTATACATTAATCCCCCTGCCGCATCTGTTGAGGCAATGTCGGCTGTCCTTGAGGTGTTTCTCGCCAGGTTTGACGCAGCTAGTGCCCAGAAGGGGGGTACAAAGCGCCCCCTCCCTGACCCTGCTTCTGGGGATATCTCTGACACAGACTCATGGCCTGCTGTTGATTCAGGATCTGGTTCTGTCATGTCAGATGATGCAGGCTTAACCCACACGGACTGTGAGGATGACTCTGCCTCAGGGTCAGTAAATGATGGGGAATTTGTTGGAGCTCTTATTTCTTGCGGTGCGTGATACTCATAAACTTGAGGATTTGGCGGGGGCACCGGATGTGCCGGTCCCTTTTGGGTTCCGCAAACCGCCCAGCACCGCAAAAGGATTTCCCTGTATTCCATATTTGGAACAATTGCTATGTAAGGAATGGGACACGCCACAGAAAGTTTTTGCTGTTCCTAAAAACGTTGCGGTCCGTTATCCCTTTGAGGAGGACTTTTTGAAAAAGTGGGTCTCTCCTCCATCGGTGGACCCTCCCGTGTCCAGACTAGAGTAAAGCCACCACATTGCCTGTGGAAGGGGCTCCCACTTTTACGGACCCCACTGATAGGAGAGTGGAGGCTGTGGCCTGCTCTATGTTCACAGTTGTGGGTTCGGCTGAGAGACTGGTTGTGGCCGGGTCTCTGGTGTCGCAGACGCTGACTGAACGGGCAAAGTTGTTGCTGCAGAAGCTGGAAGAGCAGGATGCTTCCGAGACCTGCAAGGACCTGGCTGAACAATTGGTTCAGGGTCTAAAATGTGTCTGTGAGTCGGCCCTGGACACGCTTCCCTTGCTTTCCAGAGCCTCCGCCTATGCGGTGGTACTACGCCGCCTTGTGTGGCTGAAATGCTGGTCTGCGGACCAATCCTCCCCAGATGATGATCTAATGGATCGAAACGCGTCGGTAACCTGCTGAACCTGCTGACACTACTGCTTTTTGTTTTTATGCCTGATGTTACTGCTGAAAATGTGAGTGTAACCAATTTATTTACTGTCAAGTAAACCTTTTTAAATCGGATTTACACTATGTGCATCTTTGCTTTTTTCTTTTATTCCTTTCCTTGAGCTGTGATTTTGAGCCACTCATACGGATCCAAGTCCCTAACTTTCAAAGCTGACCTATGGTCAAATCCTCTCTCTGGTTCAACTATTGCCTGCATTGGATTTCTTCTTCGTGTTTGCCACATATGATTCCTTAGGAGTGGGATACCATCACTTACAAGCCTGTATGACCCATTAGGTATAAGCCTATTCTGGGTCCACTGATTCCGGTAAGCCTCCATTCATTTTGGTGGTGGATTCACTTCACTTCATGCCTGCAGAGACAAGTCACCTGATTGATTGATTCACTCACCAATTTTTTTGAACTGTTGTCATTTTTTTCACACTTGAGAGACTTTATCATTTTGGTTTATACTCAATTGTGGATCATTATTTGCATTTATTGCTACATGGTATTATATGTAGATCTACTACATTTAATCTTTTCACATATATTTAGCGCTACACTTTTTTTGTTTATATTGTTTATTTTGCAGAATTGATCTATTTTGCGGTGTTGGCTGCAATTTGTATGTTCACATGAGTAGCGTGGTGTTTATACTTTTTGTATAATCTTTTTGCACAATCCTCCAAGAAGGCCTTGGTGGATTTGCCCTTTAAGGGTGAGCGGCTTTTTGGGGCGTCCCTGGATGACATCATTAAGGATGCCACAGGTGGTAAGAGCACACTGCTCCCACAGTCTGGGAAGGGCAAGGAGCCTCGCCGTAGGCAAGGGCCCTCTTTTACTACCCCAAAGCGTTTTTTTTTCGTGCGTCCAGTGCGGCGGGAAAAAGTTTGCAAGGTGCTAGGGCGCCCGCTGCAGGGCAGAAGCGCCCCTGGTTCCGCCAGCCTAACAAGCCTGCAGACAAACCTGCTTCCGCATGAAGGTCTGCCCCCGCCCGTGTCTCGGGTGGGGGGCCGGCTTCGCGAATTTGCGGCTCGGTGGAGGTCTCTTCTCTACGATCGTTGGGTTTGCGAAGTAGTTTCCTTGGTGTACAAGATAGTTTCTCTCTTGTTCACCAAACAGATTCTTTCCTTCCAGCTTCCTCCGGTTCGTTGGCAGGCCCTGTCAGGGGGCTGTCCAGGATCTTCTGGTCAGGGGGAGTGATTGTACCGGTTCCCTCGTTGTAACGGTTTCAGGGGTTTTACTCCAATCTGTTCGTAGTACCCAAGAGGGAAGGGGTCCGTCCAATCCTGGACCTCAAGGCCCTCAATTGCTTTGTCAAGGTGCAAAAATTCCGGATGGAGTTGATTCGCTCGGTAATGGCAGCACTCCATCAGGGGGACTTCTTGGCGTCCTTGGATATCATGGACGCATACCTACATGTTCCCATATGCACGAAGCACCAGAGGTTTCTGCGCTTTGCGATCGGAGAGGACCACTTTCAATTTGTGGCCCTCCCGTTCGGCCTGGCCTCGGCACCACTGGTTTTCACTAAGGTGCTCGCCCCGATACTGGCCCTGCTGAGTCAGCGAGGGATCGCTATCGTGGGATATCTGGACGACCTTCTCCTGAGAGCTTCCTCAGGCTCAGAGTTAGAAGAGGACGTGCCTATCACGTGTCACTCTCCAAGCGTTCGGCTGGCTTCTGAAAACCCAGACGTCGGTGTTGGTTCCGTCTCTGCGTCTGGAATACCTAGGACTAGTCCTGGATTCCGCAGAGGCGAGAGTTTTTCTCCCAACAGAGAAACTCCAGACACTGCATTCTGTGGTACAGCAGTTGTTGAGCCAGAAGTGGTCGTCTCTCCGATTCTGCATGAGGGTTCTGGGTCTGATGGTGGCCTCTTTCGAGGCTGTTCCTTATGCCCAATTCCACACCAGGGAACTACAGAAGGACATTCTGTCACGTTGGGACAAGCTCCCGTCTTCTCTGAATTACCAGATTCAGTTGACTCAACTGGTCAAGTCTTCCAGTCGGACCGGGAAGTCTTTTCTGCCGTGCCAATGGACAGTGGTCACGGCGGATGCCAGCCTCTCCGGCTGGGGGGGGGGGCGTTTGCAGGCACCCAGTCAGCCCAGGGGCGCTGGACTCAGGAGGAGTGCTGCCTTTCAATCAATGTTCTGGAGCTCCGAGCAATCAAGCTGTGCCTTGCCAGGTGGTCCCTGGAGCTGCAGGGCCGACCGGTCAGGATCCAGTCCGACAACGCCACGGCCGTGGCGTACGTCAATCATCAGGGAGGCACACGGAGTTCAGCTGCAGCAACGGAGGTTGCGGTGGTCCAAAAGGTCCGTTCCGGCTCTGGCGGCCGTGTACATTCCTGGAGTACAGAATTGGCAAGCCGACTTCCTAAGTCGCCAAACACTAGACCAAGGAGAGTGGTCACTTCACCCGGAGGTGTTTCAGCGTCTGTGCCGAAAGTGGGGCACTCCAGACGTGGACCTTCTAGCGTCCCGTCTCAATTGGAAGGTGCCACGGTTCATGGCCAGGTCAAAGGACCTGTGGGCGGACGCGTCAGACGCCTTGGTGGTGCCTTGGAGTCACTATCGCCTAATTTACGCCTTCCCTCATCTGAAGCTTCTTTCTCGCCTGCTGCGCAGAGTGGAAGCCGAAGGGATTCCAACAATCCTGATCGCCCCAGATTGGCCGCGCCGCTCCTGGTACGCAGATGTTCCCTGGCGTCTACCCCTGAGAGAAGATCTTCCACCCTTCTTTACAGTCGCTCGCTTTAACGGCGAGGCTGTTGAGAGCCAGGTACTGAAGGACCGAGGCCTATCAGGCTCGGTGGTCTCTACCATGCTGTGTGCACGGAAGTCTACCTCACATAGGATTTACCATCGTACGTGGAAGGCCTACATCTCTGTGTGAGGAGATGAAGTGGCACCCTCGTTCTTGCGTAGTGTCCAGGATTCTGCTGTTTTTACAGCGGGGAGTGGATCAGGCTCTTGCCTTGTGTACGGTCAAGAGTCAGATTTCGGCTTTGGCCGTTTACTTTCAGCGACCCTTGGCGGCGCACTCCTTGGTGCGTACGTTTGTACAGGGGGTTCGACATTTGGCCCCTCCGGTGTGCCATCCGCTGCCCCCATGGGACTTGAATTTAGTCCTTTCGGTGCTTCAGGATGCTTCCTTTGAGGACATCCGAAAGATCCCTTTGTTGACTCTGTCACAGAAGGTGGTTTTTCTGGTAGCAATTACCTCGATCAGACGAGTATCTGAACTGGTGGCCTTGTCTTGCAAGGCTCCCTACTTGGTCATCCATAAGGATAAGGTGGTACTGCGACCTCAGCCGTCTTTTCTCCCGAAAGTGGTTTCGGCTTTTCACATTAATGAGGACATTGTTCTTCCATCCTTATGTCCTCAGCCGAAATACCAGAAGGAGGCCATAGGGCTTAACCGTACACATTTTTTTTTTCACGTTTCTCCTTTTTTCTTTCAGGGATTGTGTTTACTGACATCCCCTTTCATATATCTGCAGTATTGCACACATTTTTCTCTTCCGTTCATAGACGGACACAGCAGCCTTTGACCTTAGGGTTATATCCTCTTCCTTCAGGAGAGTTTAGGCAGAAACAAAGCACTTTAAGTGTTAACAACACTTTCCTCAGTGCAGCTCCTTCCAGGGGGCGTGGTTCCCCGGGTATAATCCACACCCTGCTCTAGCAGCTTCCAGTTTTTTTTCTGCCTAACGACAGGAGAGGTCATGCACTCTAGAGTCCCTGTACTCTGGAGATTTTTTTGCGATTTTTTTTTTTTTTTTTTTTTTTTCTCGCCTTTTATTGTTTTGTTCCTGCATTTTTGGAACCTGAGATTCTTCTATCAACTGCCGACTGGGTGACAGGCTGGGTCTTAGACTCTTATAGTCCCCCCATGTTCAGCCTACGAGCGTGTGCCGGCCCTCAGCTCAGCTCTGGGTCGTCCACAACAGGCCCCTTTGCTCCAGGGGCAGCTGGGGAACATCTTGTTCTAGGGCACACATATGACCGGTCTTTATGGCTTTGTCACAGTGTGTCTGGCCGACAGCCATGCCGTTTATGCGGACGTTGGTTCTGTCTGGGATACCTCCAGCCAGTGGTCGCAGGACGGGTAAGTAGTGGCCCCTTGCTCAGGTAAGGTGGTATGGCTGGAAATTTCCCCTGGGAGGTCGACTGAGGGTTTGCCCTGCTTTCCTCTCTCCCTTATTCCTCTCCCATTTGGGTAGTGGCTGTGAGGGGGGGGGGTTTTCAGGGGTCTCTTTATTACACCGGGCCTGTGTGTTAGCGGGGGCTGTGTGTGTTCACTGCAGGGGGCGGTGTGTGTTCACTGCTGGGCCTTTTTGTGTGCTGCGCTTAATATGGCTGCGCTGTGGTGCTGTGTCACTTTTGGTGCTTATTAAATGCGCAACGGCTGCCGTTTTGTCGTAGTCGCGCTTTCTATAGCTCCTATGGCGTTTTTTTCCCCCGTACGGCGGCCGTCTTAGATTTCGTTTGGCTTCGTGTGGCCGTTCCAGCGCTGCAAAAAGACCGCGAATCCTCCTGAGGGGACAGACGCAGCACAGCCGGCTTCTCAGCACACCTCAGGCTTCTCTCAGCTCGCGCTGCAACGGGTGGGGTGGTGAGTTTCCCTGGGGGCCCCCATACTCTGTTGTAATGGCCGGGAGGTGATCGTGGGTGTTTTCTGCTTTGCAGTTTGGGATGACACAGCGGTGGGGCATTATGGAGCCTGGTCAGGTACTTCTTCCCCAGCAAAGCCTGAGTTAACCCTTGCTGCCCCTCCCCCTGCCGCATCTGCTGAGGCAATGCCGTGGCGTTTTTCTCGCCAGGTTTGAAGCGACTGGTGGCCCGATGGGGGGTATTTTAGCGCCCCCCTCCCTGGCCTGCTTCTGGGGATATCTCTGGCATGTTATCTGTATTGTCAGATGATGCGGGCTTAACCCACGCGGACAGTGAGAGCGACTCTGCTTCCGTGTCGGTTGCTGATAGGAATTGTTGGAGCTATTTTTTCTGTGGGCGTGATGCTCAGTACTTGATTTGGCGGGGGGCACCTGGTGTGCCAGTCCCTTTTGAGTCCCGCAAACCGCCACGCACTGAAAATGTGTTTCCTTGTGTTCCTTTTTTGGACAGTTTGATTGTATAAGGAATGGGATACGTCGCAGACAGTTTTTGCCTTTGCGACATGTTATCCCTTTGTGAAAGACCTTTTTAGTCAGTGGGTCTCTCCTCCGTCCGTGGACCCTCCCGTGTTCCGGGTTGAGCAAACCACCACATTGGCCTGTGGATGGGGCTCCTGCCTTTAACCACTTGACCACTGGGCACTTAAACCCACTTAATAACCAGACCAATTTTCAGCTTTCTGTGCTCTCACAGTTTGAATGACAATAACTCAGTCATACAACACTGTAACCATATGAATTTTTTGTCCTTTCCCCCCCCCCACAAATAGAGCTTTCTTTTGGTGGTATTTGATCACCTCTGCGATTTTTTTTATTTATATTTTCCGCTATAAATGAAAAAAGAACGAAAATTTCTATCATAAAATTTTGCAAAAAAAGTAATTTTTCTTCATAAATTTTGCCTAAAATGTATACTGCTACATATCATCTTTGGTAAAAATAATTTTTTTTATCAATTTGATCACATCTGATGTACTGACAGCCTCTCATTTCTTGAAACCCTAACAAGCCAGTAAAGTACTAATACCCCCCCAAATGACCCATTTTTGGAAAGTAGACATTCCAAGGTAGTTGGTAAGAGGTCTAGTTCGTTTTTTGAAGTTGTAATTTTTTCCCACAATTCTTTGCAAAATTAAGTAGGGCTGTTACTGATCAAAATTTTTCTGTTCGATTAATCGATTTTTTTTTTAAATCGATTAATCGACTAATTTCGATTAATTGATTAATTATAACGCACATACAGATCCAACTACTTTTTAGCTGATCTCCTTGCAGGCTGATTCCCAGTTCAGCTATCAACCACTGGAAAAATGGATAGCAGGATACAAAAAAACACATAAAGGCAGCGCTCGATGGGAATAGCATTAAAACTTTTATAGTCTTTTTTTTTTTTTTTTTTTTTTTTTTTTTTTTATTCTTTATTTTATACATTTTTCAGTTTTAAACAAACATATTTTCCAATTTTCCAATTTCATATGGCTTAAATATGCTATTACACAAATTAACGGATTGCTTCTATCTCTCAAGACTTCTCTGTATAACTATTTCAAGGAAGAGACAAAAAACAAGAAAAAAAAGGAGAAGGCAAACGAACACCACGACCAGAAAGAACCAGAACAGTCCCTCTTCTTCCCTTACCCTATGCCTTACCTACCCCCCTCCCTCTACCTTCCCCAAAAAAAAAAAAAAAAAATTACTTCCCCTTCCCCTCTCCGCCCCCGTCCCCCTACCCCCACAGAGCTCCCTCTCTAAATCTTATATAAGGGGTCCAAGTCGATCTATAATTATCCTCTTGTTCTCTTATTCCCGCAGTTAGCTTCTCCATCTGTTGGATTTCTGATATTCTGCCTAGCCATTGTTGTCTAGTAGGGCTGCTTGTACTTTTCCATAAGATTGGTACACAAGCCCTTTCAGCCGTCAAAAAATGTCTTATCAAGGACTTTTTGAAATTAGTCGTGGAGATTGGTATGTCTAGTAGTAAGTAGGTAGCAGGGTTATCTCCCAGCTCTACATCCAATACTTCTTTTATTGTGTCCATGACCATTTTCCAAAAGTCTTTTAACTTTGGACATGTCCAAAACACATGTAACATTGTGCCCCTCTCTTCCCCACACCTCCAACATCTGTCTGAACTTTCGGGAAATATCCGCTTTAATGCCACTGGCGTTTTATACCACCTGGTTAAAATCTTGTACCCCCCCTCCTGGTACCTTGTGGCTAGGGAAGCTTTATGTGCAAAGTTAAAGATTTTTGTTTTCTGCGTTTCCGAGAATTTCACTCCTAACTCTCTTTCCCAAGCTTGTACAAATGGTAATTCCTTTGGGGCTTCTAGATCCACCCATAGACTATACATCTGAGAGAGGGAATGTCTCATCTCTTCTCCCTTCAAACATTGTTCCTCAAATCCTGAGAGAGCTCTGAGAGGACTTCCTTTTGGGTTCAATGCTCTGATAGCAGTTTTTAATTGAATTTGTCTTAGAGGATCGAGTTCTTTTCTCACTGCTTCCTCCCTTCCCTCCCTCCCTGTCCTTTGGTTGTCCCCTTCAAAATTTATTATTCTACTCCAGCCTAAACATTTTATCGTGTCGAAACGAGGGTCTACAAGTCCCAAATGGAACTTGGGGTTCCCCAATACCGGCGTGAGTGGGCTTGGATACTTCGAAAGATTCGTTCTCCTAAATAGTTTTTTCATTACTCTTAGAGTAGCTCCTAGAGTTGGGTGTTTTTTTACCTCCGATGGTATATCTTCCTTGTGAATCCACACCATACCTTCTAAAGGAATGACTGAAATTTTCTGCTCTATACGTATCCATGGTTTGGACTTCTCTTTTATACACCATTCAACCGTCCTAGCCATATGTGTCGCCTCGTAATATCCTATTGGATCTGGGAAACCCACTCCTCCCCTCTCTTTTGGTAAGGTCAGAATTTCTCGCCGTAACCTCGCTGGTTTTCCTGCCCATACAAATTTCGCAAGTCTGGATCTTAAGTCCCTTAGAAATCCCACAGGGATCTTCACCGGTAGGGTTTGGAATAGGTAAAGTAATCTTGGTAAGACATTCATTTTCAATATGTTTATTCTCCCGAACCAAGTGAAACTTTCCTTGTCCCATTTCAGGAGATCTAGCTTGATCTGCCTTACCAAGGGGGCGAAAATCAACTCAAAAATTCTATGTAATTTTTTCGAGATTTTAGTGCCCAGATAAAGTATGTGTGAATCTGTCCATTTAAAGGAAAAATTCCCTTGTAATTGTTCCTTGTTCTGTCGATTTACTTCTATCCCCATCGCCTCTGATTTACTGTTATTTACTTTGAAGTTAGAGAGGTCTCCGTAGTCCCTCAACTCTTTCAGCAAAGCTGGTAGAGACAATTCTGGGGCCACCACCGAGAACAAGAGATCATCTGCGAATGCAGCCACTTTATATTCCTCTCCTTTGATCCGAAAACCTCTTATATCCGTGTTTGATCTGATTGTTCTCAGCAGTGGCTCCAGTGTTAGGACAAAAATAATTGGAGAAAGTGGACAACCTTGTCTTGTACCATTTCTTATTGGAAGGGGGTCGGATAGTGCCTCGTTTACCTTTACCCTTGCCGTCGGGCAAGAGTAGAGGCTAGCAATCCAATTTAACATTCCTGACTCTAAGCCTATGTGCTTTAATGTTGCGCTCAAAAATCCCCAATCCACCCTATCGAACGCTTTTTCCGCGTCAGTTGATACTAATGCCATAGGGGTCTGGTAATCTTGGGCCATGTAGATTATACTTAGCGTTCTTTGTGTGTTTTCCCTTCCTTCCCTACCGGGAACAAATCCCACCTGATCTGGATGAATAAGAGAGGGAACATGCGCCACCAATCTATTCGCTATTATTTTGGAAAATATTTTTAAATCTGTATTCAGTAGGGATATTGGACGGTAACTTGA
This sequence comes from Rana temporaria, assembly GCF_905171775.1. Taxonomy (NCBI): domain Eukaryota; kingdom Metazoa; phylum Chordata; class Amphibia; order Anura; family Ranidae; genus Rana; species Rana temporaria. The sequence goes on along the minus strand of NC_053490.1, from coordinate 354,804,951 downwards.
GCATACCGTGGGATCTTTCCCTTCCTTAGGGATAACTACTATATGCGCTCCTAATGTTTCTCCTCTCATCTGCTGTCCCTCTTTCAATGAGTTAAAGGCCTCCAGAAATGTAGGTATTACTTGCTCCTGGAAAGTCTTATAATATTGCAACGTGTACCCGTCTGGGCCTGGGGATTTTCCTGCTTTCATTTCTTTAATTACCTCTAGGACCTCTCCCGCCGTGATTGGATTTTCCATATTAAGTGAGCTCTCATTTGGAATTTTAGGCAATCCTGACTCCCTCAGATACATTTTTATTCTTTCTTCTCTACTCTGTATCCTCCCTGAGGTAGGCTGTTCCTCTAATTGATATAAGCTACTGTAATATTCTCTAAACGCTCCTGCTATTAATTGTGAGGAGTACACTAGGTTATCTCCTTGTGTTTTTATTTTCTCTATGTGTTTTTTGGATCTGGATTCTCTCAGTGCATTCGCTAGCATCCTGCTTGGTTTATTACCGAACTCGTAAAAGGCCCTCCGGCATCTGCTCAACTTGGCTTTCGCCTTGTCCATGAGAAATAGATTGAGTTTTTCTCGAAGAGACATCAGCCTCTCTTCAAGGTCTCCTTTGTGCGCTTTCTTGTGTTCATTCTCTACTATCTTAATTTCCCCAAGAAGGGTGTCTAGCTTTGCAGTGAGGATTCTTTTTCTGTGGGCCCCCATTGCAATAAGTATTCCTCTCAGGTAGCACTTGTGTGCTTCCCACTTACAGAGCGGGGATGTTTCATCGTCATTATTCCTCTCAAAAAAAGATTCTATTTCCTGCTTTATTTTCCCTTCGTACTCTGGGTCTTTAATTAAGGTTTCATTTAACTTCCATGTCCACTCCCTATGTCCCAAAACTCCCCACTCAATAAGACAGCTAACTGGGGCATGATCAGAAATTGTAATTGAGCCTATTGATGCTTCCCTTACATTCATTAGGACCTTTTGGTCCAGGAATAAATAGTCAATTCTTGTATAAGTTTTGTGTTTATGGGAGTAAAAACTATAATCTCTTTCATGAGCATGCAATGCCCTCCAGCTATCTACTACTTGTAGGTCATGGATTATGGTCCTTGCTTTTCTCAGTTTACTGTTAGATATGCTGTAAGACCCCCCAGACGAGTCCATAGTGGGGTCCCACACCATATTCATGTCTCCTCCCAGAATCAAAACCCCTTCTCTATTTTCTTTTATCACTTCTGCAAATTTTTCCAGGGTGGGGACCGGATCTTCATTCGGAAGGTAGATATTGACTAACGTGACCTTTTGCTCGTTAATTGTCCCTTTTATCAGTAGAAACCTGCCTTCCTCGTCCACCACTACTTTAGATTCTTTCCAAGATATGTTTTTAGCCAGTAGGATTGCCACCCCATTTGCTTTTGAAGACTGAGAAGCCCCCATGTATATCACTGGGAATCTCTGAGACCTCATTTTTGGGATTTTATCCTTTCTAAAGTGAGTTTCCTGGACAAAAACTATTTGTGATTTTAATCTCCCTATTTCTAACATTAATTTTGTTATTTTTTCTGGAATGTTTAACCCTTTCACATTATACGAAGTTATATTTATTCTATTCATCTCGTAGCGATTTATCTGATAACTCTTGTAAACTTCTATTACGGGCACCAATTATTTCTCACGCTTCCTCCCTATCTATACGAGAGAGCGGCGGAGGGAGGAGGCGAGGACAGAGAGAGGGAGAGGAAAAAAAAAAAAAAAAACCCCCCCCCCCCCCCCCCCTTGTATCTCGGAATCAGGACCACCGTCCGATTGTCCGAGTAATCTTTATTGACCCTCTCGTGGTGACAACTCTCCCCTATCATGAGGAGGACCATGCCTCGTATTCCTATTACAAAAAAAAAAAACAATTTGCAGATATTATAAATAGATGTACGAAAACCTCCCACTAGAGCCCACTTAACACGCTATCCTCTTACTTGACCCTAATCTCTGGTCAGTCTCCATTACCTCCTTCATACTATTACAACATGTTCATATATCACAAAGTAACAGTCGTGTTAGCGTGTTCCACGTGCAGTAGTAGTCATATTTAACAGAGGTTGCAACAGATAATTATATTAGTATATAATATGGTTGATGCCATATAAAGTAATATGTAGTAATAGCCAACTTGGTGGATATAGGATATAGTTTAAGAAAAAAAAGTCATAATGGCAGGTACGTTGTGAGAAGAGAAAAAAAATAAAAAATTCCCTTTTCTTTCTTTCTTTCTGTCACAATATTTTACTTCTTCCTCTAGACATCGTACCATCTCATCTTCCTCATCTTCCTCCCTTCCCTCCTTCCTATTCTCCCCCCTCCCCCCTCCTCCTTGGATCTACCTACGCGTCTGTTGGTTCAGAGGGCTACACCCCCCCACCCCCCAAAAAAATAAAAAAATAAATCACTCCCCACTTCTATTATGTAGACCCCCACTTCTATAATATAAATTACCCATCTCCCTTTCTCCCTCCCACGCCCTCCCCCTTAAGTAATACATCCCCCTAAGGTGAACCAAAAAAAAAAAAACTTCACATTCCGTGAGTCGTGTTTCTCGTGCAATAATCCTCTTCAATGTCTTCCCCTAGGGAAAAAAAAAAAAAAAAAAAAGGAAGACGTCCACCCCCCTAAAAAAAAAAAAAAAAGGGGCGGGTGATACACGTCTACTTATGTTACCTTGTAATACAGTGTAATCCTGGGGCCCTCTAATTCCAGGAGCCTCAGTCGAAGTGTGGTCAAGTGTTATTCTGTGTAAATCCCCCCCTCCCCCCTCCTCAACCTCACCCACCGATAAGTAGCCCCCTTGCTGCGCATATAGTCCAGTAACGGTTTTAATAACCTTCTTCTGTTTTTGGTTTGCCAGCAAAGGTCTTGAAATATTTGGATTTCCGCACCCTCCAGCACCCCCAAAGACCATTCCTTCCATGCCGCCCTGAGAATCTCTTCTTTCGTCAAGTAAAAGTGGACTCTGCATAGCACGTCTCTGGGGTTCACTTGATCTTGGTATCGTACTGAGGGGATTCTATGGACTCTATCCAGTTCAATAGCAGCGTCTGAAGGTTTTTTCAGAATTTTATTCAATAAGGAAGTTACAACCTCTCTTAATTCCAAACCTTCATATTTATCCGGAATACCTTTAATGCGAAGATTATTTCTTCTACTTCTATTTTCTGTTTCTTCAGCCTGCAACTGCAGCCTGATCAAGTGTCTCTGCTGAAACAGTAACTTTTCCTCTAACTCAGTCAGTCTAATTTCCATACCGTTTTGCATCTCCTCGCATCTCCCAATTTTCTGGTCAGCTTCCGCTACCTTCGCATGTACATTTTCAATCTCACCCCTCAGTGTAGCAGTGATGTTTGCTACTATCTGCTGTATGTCTTCTTTGGTAGGAAGAGCTTGAATGAGCCTACTGATTTGCCCAATGTCTGTAGAGGATCCCGTTTCTCCTCTCTTAACCTCTTGTATGTGTTGTGACTTTTTTGAGGCATGCAATCCTGCTGTCTCCGCTGGCATTGTCTGACTAGGCATTTCAATACCCTGGCCTTGCTTAGGTGCCTCCATGCTTAGACCCAAGGATGGACTCCCACAAGCCCCTAGTCTAGGTTCTGTTGGGGGCCCTAGGGCGGGCTCTTTAGCAGCCTCTAGGGGCCCTCCCAGGGATGGCAAAGCTCTATTTGATATATTTAGGGTAAGTGGCTCCTTTACTATATCCTCCACTGTGTGTTCCACCCTGTGTAGAGCCAAATGTCCACCTGTGGGTGTTGATTGCTGATCTCCTTCCCTCACAGTCTCAATGCATGAAGCTCTTCTCACCTGATTTCCAAAGGGCTCTGCTCTCTGCTCCAGAGGCTTCTCCTTCCCACCTGTCAGCCGTATAGCCGTTGCTGCTACGGGAGCTGCCGGCTCTGAGGATAAGGGAACTGTCCTTCCCGACGCTGATGATACGCTCTCAGTCAGCGAATTCCTCCTACTTGTTCCTCGATCCGACTGCTCGCTCCCCTTTCCGCTCAGGAACCGCGTGATCTGCGCTTGGCTCGATTGCTGTAGGGCACCCCCGATGTGCTTCGCGGCGCTCCGTCCTCGTCGCGACATCTGCCGCTCGAGCCAGGCTTTCTCCCCGCTCAAGGGGCGTTCAAGGGGCGTACGGGGTTTGCTAAACTTTAGCCGCTCTCCTGGTTCACGAGCACCGCGGGACTCGGAGGACTCTCCTGGCGAGGACGCCTACTCCGCCATGCTTCCGACTCCTGCCCCCGGAAAACGGAAGTCCTTTTATAGTCTTCAAGTAGGTAACCAAATAAATATTGCACTGGAGATAAAATTGATCTAGCTACATAAACTGTAAAAATGGTGCGAGTAATACCAAACGGGAGCAAAAGCAGTCATAAAAACATGTACCCAAGTATGATACTGGTATAAAAATGTGTACAACGATACCACTGCTGAATCCAGATGAGGAAAGGAGAACATCAGCCTGTCGGCATGTAGATGAAGGGAACTATCACAACTCCCAGTGGATGGCTGTAGAATCCCAGGTTTATAGAGGGAAGTTATGGAGGGAAGTGCAACAGCCCTTGCGTGTGGCTATAAAGGCTCCTTTGCTGTGCCTTCATATCTGCATGCCGGCGGGACCTTACTATCTGTAAGGTCCCGCCGGCATGCAGATATGAAGGCACAGCAAAGGAGCCTTTCAGATGGACACGGCAAGCCCCGCCGGTGTCCGTGACATCTCCGACGGAACTCCCTGAAGGCCCAGAAGCCGGCGGTGAGGTGAGTACCAATCAAAAGAATTTTAATCGATCAAAAATATTTTGATCGATCAAAAAAATTAAAGATTAATCGATTAATTAAAAGTTAATTTGCACAGCCCTGAAATTAAGAGTTTTTTTTTCCCACACCATATTGGCATTATAACAGGTTATTTCTCTCACATGGCATGTATATTCCACAAATGACACCCCAAAATATATTCTCCTGCTCCTCCTGAGTATGGCGATACCACATGTGTGAGACTTTTACACAGTCTGGCCACATACAAAGGCCCAACACCGAAGTAGCAACTTCAAGCGTTCTAGGAGCAAAATTACACATCTAATCTCTCAACCACCTACAGTAGGTGACCGCGATATTGTGTCAATCTCGCTCCCTTTCTCGGCGAGATTGACCAACTACGAGCCCCATCGCGGGAGCCAGCGCCGAGCTGGCTTGCCGCGATGGAGACAGAGCCGTCATAGAAGCGACGGGAGATCCGACTTGGGTTCCCGCCAATTCTACACGTGTGCAGCGTTTGTTATGAATCCTGAGGGGGAAGTCCCCGCCGGATTTTAAATAAAAATCCGGCATGGGTTCCCCCCTCAGGAGCATACCGGGCCCTTAGGTCTGGTAGGGGTTGTAAGGAGACCCCCCCCTACGCCGAAAAAAACGGCGTAGGGGGTCCCCCTACAATCCATACCAGACCCGTATCCAAAGCACGCTACCCGGCCGGCCAGGAAAGGAGTGGGGGCGAGAGAGCCCCCCCCCCTCCTGAGCCGTACCAGGCTGCATGCCCTCAACATGAGGGGGTTGGGTGCTCTGGGGCAGGGGGGCGCACTGCGGGGCCCCCCCACCCCAGAGCACCCTGTCCCCATGTTGATGAGGACAGGGCCCCTTCCCGACAACCCTGGCCGTTGGTTGTCGGGGTATGCGGGCGGGAGGCTTATCGGAATCTGGGAGCCCCCTTTAATAAGGGGGCCCCAGATACCGGCCCCCCACCCTAAGTGAATGGATATGGGGTACATCGTACCCCTACCCATTCACCTGGAGGAAAAATGTTAAAGTTAATAAACACGACACAAGGGTTTTTAAAATAATTTATTTGTCTGCTCCGGAGGCACCCCCTGTCTTCTTTAGCTCTTTTCACCAGGGGGGGGCTTCTTCTTTGACGTCTTCGGGTGGGGGCCGCTCTTCTTCGCCGCCGTCTGGTTCTCTTCCACCGCCGGGGGGGGTCACTTTTATAAAAGCGCCCACCCCCCGGCGGGTTTCCTCCGACGTCTTCGGCGGGGGGTGGTGTGCTTCTTCCGCTATCCGGGGGGGTCTTCTCCGCTATCCGGGGGGTCTTCTCCACTCTCCGGGGGTCTTCTTCTATGTTTGCCGCTCTCCGCTGTTGACTCGGCGCACCCCGGTTCTTCCTCCCGCTGTCCGGTGCCTTCTCCTTCAGGCCTGAACGTCGTCTTCCGTGCTGTGACGTCTTCTTCTTCCGTGCTGTGACGTCTTCTTCTGCCTTCTCCCGATGTTGACACGTCGCCTCTTCTCGCTGCAATGACAGGTGCGCGGTTTGCATCTGACTTATATACCCCTCACAGTCCCATCATGCTCCGGTACCTACCCACGTGGGTAGGTATCACATGGGTAGGTACGGAGCATGATGGGACTGTGAGGCCTATATAAGTCAGAAGAAGAAGACGTCACAGCACGGAAGAAGAAGACGTCACAGCACGGAAGAAGAAGAAGACGAAGTTCAGGCCTGAAGGAGAAGGCACCGGACAGCGGGAGGAAGAACCGGGGTGCGCCGAGTCAACAGCGGAGAGCGGCGAACATAAAAAGACCCCCGGAGAGTGGAGAAGACCCCCCGGATAGCGGAGAAGACCCCCCCGGATAGCGGAAGAAGAAGCACACCACCCCTCGCCGAAGACGTCGGAGGAAACCCGCCGGGGGGTGGGCGCTTTTATAAAAGCGACCCCCCCGGCGGTGGAAGAGAACCAGACGGCGGCGAAGAAGAGCGGCCCCCACCCGAAGACGTCAAAGAAGAAGCCCCCCCCCCTGGTGAAAAGAGCTAAAGAAGACAGGGGGGTGCCTCCGGAGCAGACAAATAAATTATTTTAAAAACCCTTGTGTCGTGTTTATTAACTTTAACATTTTTCCTCCAGGTGAATGGGTAGGGGTACGATGTACCCCATATCCATTCACTTAGGGTGGGGGGCCGGTATCTGGGGCCCCCTTTATTAAAGGGGGCTCCCAGATTCCGATAAGCCTCCCGCCCGCATACCCCGACAACCAACGGCCAGGGTTGTCGGGAAGGCGCAATGTCCTCATCAACATGGGGACAGGGTGCTCTGGGGTGGGGGGGCCCCGCAGTGCGCCCCCCTGCCCCAGAGCACCCAACCCCCTCATGTTGAGGGCATGCAGCCTGGTACGGCTCAGGAGGGGGGCGCTCGCTCGCTCGTCCCCACTCCTTTCCTGGCCGGCCGGTTAGCGTGCTTTGGATACGGGTCTGGTATGGATTGTAGGGGGACCCCCTACGCCGTTTTTTTCGGCGTAGGGGGGGGTCTCCTTACAACCCCTACCAGACCTAAGGGCTCGGTATGCTCCTGAGGGGGGAACCCATGCCGGAATTTTATTTAAAATCCGGCGGGGACTTCCCCTCAGGATTCATAACAAACGCCACACACGTGTAGAATGAGCGGGAATCCAAGTCGGATCTCCCGTCGCTTCTATGACGTGCTTGCTGGAATGTGCTTTTACCATTCTAGCGAGTGCGAGATGTCGGCACCCTGTCGCCGAGAATCAGCGCGATGCCGTCATGCTAAAAACGCATTCTCGGCGGCAGGTACTGTATTACACTTTTGAAGGCCCTGGAGCACCAGGAGAATGGAAACGCCCACAAAGTGACCCCATTTTGGAAAGCTAACACCCCAACGTATAACCTATGAGGCATAATGAGTCTTTTGAATGGTTCATTTTTTTCCAGATGTTTTTGGAAAATGTGGAAAAAAATTAACGCATTTTTTTTTTTTTTTTTACTCAAAGTTGTCCATTTATAGGATATTTGCAACAAATAGCATGTACATAGCAAAAATTACACCCCCAAATATATTCTGCTGCACCTCCTGAGTATGGCGATACCACATGTGTGAGCTTTTTTAACAGCCTGGCCACATAGAGACCCAACATCCAAGAAGCACCATCAGGTGTTCTAGGGACACAAATTACACATCCAATTTCCTTACAATCTATAATTTTTTAAGGCCCTTCATATTTCTAACACAGCATGTACATACCAAGAATTACACCCTAAAATACATTCTGCTGAGTAATGGGTAAAGAAAAAAAAAAAAAAAAGATTACCTGTGTTTTTAGTAGTGCAATTGTCCACAGGAGGAGAGCCCCGATCCAGGCAGCAGGTAGGGACGTGGTCAGCGACAGTTAATGGAATTGTCCAGGCAGCAGGCAGGAATATTGTCCATAGTCAGTACAGGGATACTGTCCATATACAGTCCAGGCCCAGTGCAAGTAGAAACATTGCCAGCAGTGCCAAAATATTGGTCCTGGTAGTAAGCAGGAACATGGTCCAGGTAGCAGGCCAGGAAAGAATGGGGACAGGGGTAGAGGCTTCTCCCACCCAAATCTCTTTGAAGCCTCCAGGCAACCAGACCCTAATCCGGGAATGAGAAAACTAAAAAATGAGTTTTTTCATCCAGAAAAACAATTCTGGAGCCCCTCGCATATGCGAGACCCCTGTGTTCCCACTAGCATAGCAGGATAAAAGATCAAACCAAGAGGCAGGCAAAAAACTTGGTCAAACATTCCAGGGTCAGTTCCAGAGCAGGCAGAGGTAGGTACAGTTAAGCGTTAGGCAGAAGCGTGGTCGTATAACAGGCCAGGGTCAATTCCAGAGCAGGCAGAGGTAGGTACGTACAGTTAAGCGTTAGGCAGAGGCGTGGTCGTAAAACAAGCCAGGGTCAGTTCCGGAGAAGGCAGAGTTTTTTTTAGCATTAGGCAAAAGAGTGGTCGTATAACAGTCCAGGGTCGGTAACGGAGAAGGCAGAGGTATGTACAGTGGTGCAGTGGCATCAGGGGTGTGGAGGAAAATGACAGGAAATTTGATTTTTTTTTACCTAATAATCTGGAGCAGTATGGTAACGGCGGAAACATACACCTAAACAGAGGCCTGGTTGGGAAGGACAATTGGGACAATAAACTGTGGTGTCTCTTCTGACTCCTCCGCACACCCGGCATCTCTTCTGGTGTTTGCGCCCATTTTCACAGGGGGGGGGGGGGGATTTTGTCAGGAAAGTGGCGTTCGTGGAGTCTGCTCACGCAATCAGTGCCATGAATTTCTGGTGGGATTTCAGGGAACAAAAGGGCGGTGATGACTTCTTCTTGAAAGTAAAGATAGGGTGCGGGATTCAGAGTTGATTTTTTGTATATAACATAAGCGTTATAGAAGGCCAAACTGAAAAAATAAATGGACACTTTTTTGTACCAGTGACGGGATTTTCTTGAGGGAAGGTAGCGTTCAATCATCTGATCGTTGAAGTCCACTCCTCCCATAAACAAATTGTAATCGTAGACACAAGATGGTTTCTGTACTGGGCCTTTTCTTTTGGGGACTTCCACGTAGGTGTCATCGTGGATGGTGGTGAGCATGTGGACGTCTCGTCTGTCCCTCCACTTGACAGCCAATAGCTCCTGGTTCCGCAAAGATGTCGTCTGTCCTCGTCTTAGCTTCTGATTGACCAATTTTTGGGGAAGCCCTTTCTGTTGGTTCTTACTGTGCCACATGCTGGGGTGTCTCTCCGGTGTAGATTGCGAAACAGGGGCAAGCTGGTATAAAAATTGTCCACCTAAAGGTGGTATTCCTTTCCAAGGAGCGGATAGATAAGCTCCCAGACCACTTTTCCACTGCTTCCAATATACTCTGGGCATTCGGGGGGGTGCATTTGGGAGTCCTTCCCTTCGTATACAAGGAAGGAGTAGATGTGCCCCGGGTCTCTGTAGCACAGTTTGTACATTTTCACCCCATATCGGGCCGTTTTGCTGGGGATGAACTATTTGATGCCCAGCCTGCCGGAGAATTTCACAAGGGACTCATCTATGGATATATTCTGTTCAGGGGTATATAACTGGGGGAATTTTTCAGAGAAAAAATTTAGGAGTGGCCGAATTTTAAATAATTTGTCTAAAGAAGGGTAATTTCTGGGAGGCAACTGGGTGTTATCATTATAGTTGTCACGGAAGCATGAATCAGACGTACAACAACAGAACTGAAATAGGAAGGCTTTATTAAAAACCAAACAGCAAGGTTAAAGTCCAAACGGATGAACAAACAGTAAGCAGAGTCTTCCACCGGAGCTAGGGATCAGGAGCCAGAAGGATAGTCCGAACGAAGCCAGGGATCGGGAGCCAGAAGGATTGTCCGTGGAAGCCGGGTCGGTAACCAGAAGCAGCAGCACAATCTCAGGAGCATGTGTATACAAGAGGACCAAGCAGGGAAATGAAGCAACCAGCTCCTCCCAGTGGGAAGGAGGAGCCGCAGGGTGTGGTAAGTTATAAGAAGCCTAGAAACCAATATGGCCGCCAGCACATGTCAGATGAAAGAAGCCAGCAAGAGGTAAGACCATGACAGTACCTCCCCCTCAAGGGCCCCTCCTCCGCGGCGCAAAAAACGGTTTCTGAGGGAAGCGCGCGTGGAAGGCTCGGAGCAAGGCAGGAGCATGGACATCTGCGGAGGGAACCCAGGAACGCTCCTCTGGACCATAACCACGCCAGTGGACCAAAAACTGCACCCGACCGCGGACCAATCGTGAGTCCAGGATATTGCTCACCTCATACTCCTCATGATCGCCCACCTGGACCGGACGAGGCCGAGGAACCGAGGAGGTGAAGCGATTGCACACCAGTGGTTTCAACAGGGAAACGTGAAGCACTCGGAAGGGACCAACAAAGCGAGGAGCCAGTTTAGGAGTGGGCACTCGAAGGTTGAGGTTGCGAGTGGACAACCATACACGGTCTCCGACCTGGTAGGAAGGAGCAGGCGCCCGTCTGCGATCAGCCTGGAGTTTCTGGCGCTGCGCAGAGACCTCAAGGGACCTCTGGATCTGTACCCAAGAAGCACGTAGAGCGGAAAGGTGATCCTCCACAGCCGGAATATCTTGGGGAGAGAATGACTCCGGTAACACGGCAGGTTGGAACCCATAATTGGCCATGAAGGGAGACGTCCCAGAGGAAGAGTTAACCGCCGTGTTCCTGGCAAACTTAGCCCATGGCAGAAGGTCAACCCAATTGTCTTGATGATCGGAGACCTAGCAACAAAGAAATTGCTCCAGGGCCTGATTGGACCGTTCTGCGGCCCCATTGGACTGAGGGTGGTAGGCCGAGGAGAAGGAGAGTCGAATCCCCAACTGGGAACAAAAGGCGCGCCAGAACCTGGACACAAACTGACTTCCCCGATCCGACACTATCTCCTTGGGCAAACCGTGCAACCGGAAGACCTCCCTGGCGAAAACCGTGGCCAACTCTTGTGCAGAGGGTAATTTCTTGAGAGGAACACAGTGGCACATTTTGGAAAACCGATCCACAATCATGAGGATGACCGTATGGCCTCGGGATGCAGGAAGGTCCACAATTAAGTCCATCCCGAGGTGTGACCATGGGCGCTCCCCAGTGGCAATGGGTTGTAGGAGGCCCAACGGAAGGTGCCGAGGGGACTTACTCTGGGCACAAACAGAGCATGCTGCTACATATGCGGCAATGTCAGCACGTAGAGAAGGCCACCAGAACAAACGTGTAACAGCCCAGGACAGCTGATTCTTACCAGGATGCCCCGCGGTCTTGGAGTTATGGTAGGTACGCAACAACCGAGTGCGCAACTCCTCAGGCACGAAACATCTGCCGTCGGGCCTCCCAGAGGGAGAACCAGATTGGGCCACCAAAATCTGCTCTCCAAGGGGAGAGGTCAGGCTGGTGCGAATGGCGGCCAGGATCTGATTAGGAGGTATGACCGAAGTCGGTATCGAGTCCTCCCTGGACAGCTCGGAGTATTGACGTGATAAAGCATCCGCCCTGACGTTCTTGGAACCAGGTAGATGGGAGACCACATAATTAAAACGTGACAGGAACAGAGCCCATCTGGCCTGACGGGGTGTCAATCTCTTGGCCTCAGAAAGGTAAGTCAGATTCTTGTGGTACGTTAGGATGAGAACCGGAACCACCGAACCCTCGAGCAAGTGCCTCCACTCTGAGAGCCTGCACGATGGCCAACAATTCTGTCACCAATCTGGTAGTTGCACTCCGCGGGAGACAGTTTCCGGGAGTAAAACTCACAGGGAAGCAGAGGACCCTCTGGTGTCCGACGCTGAGACAGAAGGGCGCCTACTCCCGTCTCAGACGCGTCCACCTCGAGAACAAAGGGCAACCCAGGGTTGGGATGAGACAGTATTGGAGCCGACACAAAGGCAGATTTTAGAGCCTCAAAAGCCCGGATGGCCTCGGCCGGCCAGACCTGGGAATTACTGCCCTTCCTGGTCAGATCCGTGAGAGGTTTGGCCAGCATGGAGAAGTCCCTGATGAACTTCCGATAATAATTGGCGAAGCCCAAAAAGCGCTGCAGGGAACGAAGACCACTGGGCTGGGGCCACTTTAAGACTGCCGAAACCTTCTCAGGGTCCATAGAGAAACCTCTCCGCGGAAATGATGTAACCTAAGAAGGTTACCTGGGACCGGTGAAATTCGCATTTCTCAAGCTTACCGAAAAGCTTGTTGTCTCGTAACCGTTGCAACACTCGCTTGACATCCAGAATGTGGGCCTCCATGGATCCAGAATATACCAAGATGTCATCCAAATAGACCACCACACACTGCTGCAACAGGTCACGGAAAACATTGTTGATGAATTCCTGAAAGACTGCGGGCGCATTGCACAACCCAAAAGGCATAACCAGGGATTCATAATGACCAGTCCTGGTGTTGAACGCGGTCTTCCACTCGTCACCAGCCTTGATCCTTACAAGGTTATATGCCGCCCTCAGATGGAGTTTGGTAAAGACCGTGGCCCCTTTCAGGCGATCAAACAACTCGGAAATCAACGGTATTGGGTATGCGTTCTTGATCGTGATGCGATTAATGCCCCTATAGTCGATGCAAGGCCTCAACTCTCCGCCCTTCTTTTTTTACAAAGAAAAATCCAGCCCCTGCCGGGGACGAGGATTTGCGAATGTGCCCACGGGAAAGCGCCTCCTTCACGTACTCCTCCATGGCCTCATTCTCCGCAACCGACAGTGGATAGACCCTGCCACGAGGAGGAACGGCACCAGGTTGTAAATCTATGGCACAATCGTATGGGCGGTGCGGAGGCAGGGCAACAGCGTGCACCTTATTGTATACATCCCGGTACCCCTCGTATTCAGGAGGCAACACAGAGTCCGAGGAGGTACACAACAACCTGACAGGCCCATGGATGCAACTAGCCCCACACTGTGGTGACCACGAGAGGATCTCGGCCGATCTCCAATCGAAAGTCGGATTATGCTTCTGGAGCCAGGGGTACCCCAAGACCACCGAGTAGTGTGGAGACGAAATGACCTGAAGGCAGGCCGACTCCCTGTGAACGGCCCCAATGGCTATCCCCACCGGAAGGGTCTCATGAGTCACGTGAGACGGCTGGAGGGGTCTGCCGTCTATCGCCTCGAGAACCAGCGGAGAAACTCGAGCCTGCAGAGGAATGGAGTTGGCGGCAGCGAACATACTATCAATGAAAAATCCACCAACGCCTGGGTCGTCACCGAGCCCCCGACCCAGGAGAGAACAACGGTGATCAGTGGTTTATCAGCACGGGAAACCGGGGACGAAGAGACTCCACCCAAGATCTGCCCCCGACAGGATCTCAGGTGCGAGCGTTCTCCTGGACGGTTCGGACATGCCAACCGAAAATGCCCACCGAGACCACAGTACATGCATCGGCCCTCGCGTCTCCGGAGTGCCCTCTCCCCCTCGGACAGGCGAGCAAACCCCAGCTGCATGGGTTCACCCCCAGACAAGTCAACCCCAGGAGGTGTGGGAGGAGAGGGAGGCACGGGTGGGACAGAAAACGTAGGCGCCAATCTGTTAGGAGGCCTCCGCAGACTCTCCTTAAAGGAAGGTCTCTCCCTGAGTCTGGTGTCCATCAATATCAGGAAAGAAACAAGAGCCTCGAGCTCCACTGGTAGGTCCTTAGCCGCAACCTCATCCTTCAAGGCATCCGAGAGACCATGGAAGAAGGCAGCGACCAGAGCCTCATTATTCCAGCCCACCTCTGCTGCCAGGGTACGAAACTCAATGGCGTATTCGGCTACCGATCGTGAAACCCTGTCTGGCGGACATAATTAGCCTCGCAGCAGAGGCAGAGCGAGCCGGTACATCGAACACCTTCCGAAGAGAAGCAACAAAACCGGAAAACTTGGCAACCACCAGATTGTTGTTCTCCCATAAGGGGCTTGCCCAGGCCAAGGCCTTGTCCGAGAGCAGCGAGATCAAAAAGCCCACCTTTGATCTCTGTGGGAAAGGCATGTGGCAGCAACTCAAAATAAATGCCCACTTGGTTGAGGAAACCTCGGCACTGAGTTGGCTCTCCCCCAAAGCGCTGCGGAAGGGGGGCCGAACCGGTCATACCCCGAAACACCGCAGGCGCAACAACAGGTGTCGGGGTAGACTCTGGCGCAACAACCGGAGCGCCAGTAGGAGCGGACCCAGGAGCGACAACCGGCCTATCGGCAATGGGAGCGAGATGAGCCGTGCGTGCATGCAGGGTTTGCAACGCCTGAGCGAACTGACCCAGCAGGTGATCCTGCAGATCCAATCTGGCAACCAGCATGGGTAGCGAATGTGGCCCTGTACCGTCCGAATTTATGGCTTGGTCCTAATGTCACGGAAGCATGAATCAGACGTACAACAACAGAACTGAAATAGGAAGGCTTTATTAAAAACCAAACAGCAAGGTTAAAGTCCAAACGGATGAACAAACAGTAAGCAGAGTCTTCCACCGGAGCCAGGGATCAGGAGCCAGAAGGATAGTCCGAACTAAGCTAGGGATCAGGAGCCAGAAGGGTAGTCCGAACGAAGCCAGGGATCGGGAGCCAGAAGGATTGTCCGTGGAAGCCGGGTCGGTAACCAGAAGCAGCAGCACAATCTCAGGAGCATGTGTATACAAGAGGACCAAGCAGGGAAATGAAGCAACAGACCTCCTATATATATATATATATATATATATATATATATATATATATATATATATATATATATATATATATATATATATATATATATATTATGAAAAAGTATATATAACGTGTTTAAACCAATAAACCAAAAATTATATATAAAACAGCGCTCAAGTGTGTGTGATCCACACTGTGATGAATAATAAATAATAATAATCCAAATATAAATGCAAATGAGTCAAAAGCCTGTGATAAAAGTGTTCATAGAAAAACATAAAGTTCATGGAAGAGCGAAAAGGAAAAACACTTCTTTCTCTCCTTCAAGGTGTAAAATCTTCAAAACATATTCAAAGAAATCTTCCACCACACCCGATGTGAAAAAATAGTGAATCCTCCACCAATAGAAATGTCCACTTACCGGAACTATATGCCTAGCACTCTCGTGTTTTGGCACAGTAGCTTTGTTATAGTTAGTTTACATCAGCAGGCGAGCTTCCGTTCCCAGACAGGTGGACAAGTAAGATCCTCATAAATGAAGAAAGTGTGACATAGTGTAAAACCGTAAAAGTAATTTAATCACAAACCACAAGCAAAATCTTCAAAAGATGCACTCACACAATGCCAAAATTAAAAAGCGTGATAAATACACAGCAAAGATTCCTCTGTATTGTGCGGCTGAAATGCAACGGTCTCGGCGGACCCAGAAAATAAAACCCAGGCAACTCACACCACTCGATCCCCACACAGTGTTGGAAGTGAAATTGAAGCTGGCGTGAACGAAAAACCGAACGCCGGTCACTGGCGAACAAACACGCAACTGGCCTATCTTCTCACGTTAGCAATTGGTCACTGATCAGATGATAACCAAGCTTCCGACATGTTTCGTCGTAAAATTTGACTTATTCATGGAATGAGGTAATACATCTGAGATTCACTGTTTAAATAATGGTGGATACACTTAAAAAATTAAGAAGGAACATGATTCACCTGTGTACTGGCTCCAATGTTGGGTGTCACCTGTGCACTGGCTCCAATGTTAGGTGTCATTTCCTGTGCGACGTTTCCGGGGGTTGGTGAGTAAGCCAATAGGAAATTCCCACTAATTAAAAGGCGTTTGTAATGGTATTTCTTAACATAAATTGCTTCCTTTACCTCAGTCCAATATTCCTCCTCACTGACCTGGGGGGGGGAGGAAACCTCTTGAGGGGGGAGGGGCCACCAGGAAGTCAGGATACTCTCTACTTTGCAGATAGAGAAAGGAGCTGTGTGTCCTAAAGATAGTGTTATGGTGAATGGCTTTGGCGCGGGCTCAGCAATTCAGCTATTCAGCATTCCCACGCGCATTTTCCTCAGGAAATGCATTTTCTAGTTCTTAATTTTAATTTTATTATTCCGTACGTTGTTTGACTCTGCGTAACTTCTGCATACTTTCAGCTATTGAGACCATTCAACTTTTAAAATTTTCATCTCGTTCAGCTAACGATGGGACTTCTTCAAGTGTTTTTGTACTATTTATACTTTTTAAAATATTTAAGCTTTTAGTCACTTTTTTTAACATTGAAGTCAATGAGAACATGCTTTTTACGCCTTAAAATCTCATGTGCTGCCAAATGCTTCTTCTCCTTCATACTTTCACTTACAGACACCAAACAAACTTTAAAACGGTCACAAAATATTCAGCTATCCGAAAATTACTTTTTAGATTGATATCTTGTACGGTTTTTGTGAAAAAGCAATTTACGTTTAGTGATTTTTTTCAGAAATTTTTATCGGTTATAATGTATTCCTATGGAACAGTTTTAGAGTGTGTCATGTGACCAGTACAGTGCAGATCATTGAAAAAAAAATTATCTTTAAAAAAAGGGGAAACAAATTGCTCACGCCCACAAGATCTACTTGTCATACACAATTTATATATTAAAACGTAGTTATTTTTGTCTGGTTTCAGGCAATGTGATCAGTTTTGTGATAGGCATTTGACTTTTAGTTCCAGGAGCTTCTAAAGGACAAGAGACCGAAATTTTCTCTCATTGACTGTAATGTTAAAAAGACTAAAATGTTTCTGCAAAACGCATAAAGACACTTTTTTAAATCGCTGACATGCCCACATTTTTAAGTTTATCAACATAAATTTTATACCGATTCGTTCACAAAAGCCTTGTGTTTCAAACGGTGAAGTCGCTGTATCGATTGCATGTACGGTTGTGGATTTATTAAGTTTTGTTTGAAGGCTTAATTCATGTATTTGGTCTGTGAATTAAAAGCGTTTGTAATGGTATTTCTTTCCATAAATAGCTTTCTTTACCTCAGTGCAATATTCCTCCTCACTGACCTGGGGGGAGGGAAAACTCTTGAGGGGGGAGGGGCGACCAGGAAGTCAGGATACTCTCTACTTTGCAGATAGAGAAAGGAGCTGTGTGTCCTAAAGATAGTGTAGTGGTTATGGTGAATGGCTTTGGCGCGGGCTCAGCAATTCAGCTATTCAGCATTCCCACGCGCATTTTCCTCAGGAAATGCATTTTCTAGTTAAAACAGAGGTTTAGTTGCAGTTATTTGCAAATACCTGGGAAGCTGCAGGCCAAGCGTCAAGGCACTCTGTGTAGCTGCAGTCCTAACTATGATTTTTAAAGCCTCCAAAGGAGGAGCACAGGTGTGCTAATCAATATACAGGGAGCAGATGGCAACCTAGACCTGCCCCTATCTATAGTTGGTCTGGCAAATGAGAGCACTGGAAAGACAAAAAACAGGGGTGAAACCAATACATGCCTACCAAACCAAAATACCACCAAACTAGGTGCGGACCACATCAAACTGGGTCAGCTAGTCAAAAAATGACAATGCATAAATGAACTGTTGGTGGTAGATCTGTGGAGGCACTCTGTTACACTCCTGAAAATCGCATCTCCATCCCTAGCAAATGTTAGAAAAATAAAGTGGGGTTGGGACTTTGTATCAGGCATGTGGTATGCACCACCACAGGCCTCCATCCCTGTAAGGGTGTAAAAAAAAATGGAGGGTTGGGACTTTAAATGAGATGCGATTATAGCAGTATGCGATTAAGTATATATATGGAAAATATAAAAATTGTTTCCATAATGACCAGGCTCAAAAATGCCAACCCAAGAAGCTGTATGTAATTGAAACAGAGGTTTTAATTACATACCCCCCTTTATTTTTCTAACATTAGCTAGGGATGGAGATGCGATTTTTCAGGAGTGTAACAGAGTGCCTCCACAGATCTACCACCAACAGTTAATTTATGCATTGTCATTTTTTGACTAGATGACCCAGTTTGATGTGGTCCGCACCTAGTTTTGTGCTATTTTGTTTTGGTAGGCATGTATTGGTTTCACCCCTGTTTGTTGTCTTTCCAGTGCCAGACCAACTATAGATAGGGGCAGGTCTAGGTTGCCATCTTCTCCCTGTCTATTGATTAGCACAGGGCTCGACAAATCCCGGTCGCCATGACGACTAGAAATAGGGTCCTGGCGACTTGGCTTGGAAGAGGGGGCAAACATTTTTTGTGAGCTGGCTCCATCTGGTGGTGGCCGTTGGTATTACAAGTTTTGCATTACAAGTTGAACAGCAATTCTAATGTAATTTTTCACTATTTTTCACTGCCATCTACTTTCTGTCACGCCGTATTTGCGCAGCGGTCTTGCAAACGCACTTTTTTGGGAAAAAATTACACTTTTTTTAATAAAAAAATAAGACAACAGTAACGTTATCCCCATTTTTTTTAATTTTCTGAAAGATAATGTTACGCCAAGTAAATTCATACCCAACATGTCACGCTTCAAAATTGCGTCCGCTCGTGGAATGCCGACAAACTTTTACCCTTTAAAATCTTCATAGGCGACGTTTAAAAAAATCTACAGGTTGCATGTTTTGAGTTACAGAGGAGGTTTAGGGCTATAATTATTGCTCTCGCTCTACCAATCGCGGCGAAACCTCACATGTGTGGTTTGAATACCGTTTACATATGCGGGCGCTGCTCATGTATGTGTTCGCTTCTGCGCGCAAGCTTGTCGGGACGGGATGCGTTTTCTGGCTCCTAACTTTTTTAGCTGGCTCCTAGATTCCAAGCAAATTTGTCAAACCCTGGATTAGCACACCTGTGCTCCTCCTTTTGGAGGCTTTAAAAATCATAGTTGGGACTGCAGCTACACAGAGTGCCTTGACGCTTGGCCTGCAGCTTCCCAGGTATTTGCAAATAACTGCAACTAAACCTCTGTTTTAATTACATACAGTTAGACAGATTAATTTGGTTTAGTGCTTCTTGAGTTGGTATTTTTGAGCCTGGTCATTATGGAAACAATTTTTATTTTTTTCCATATATATACTTAATCGCATACTGCTATAATCGCATCTCATTTAAAGTCCCAACCCTCCATTTTTTTTTTACACCCTTACGGGGATGGAGGCCTGTGGTGGTGCATACCACATGCCTGATACAAAGTCCCAACCCCACTTTATTTTTCCTCTGAAGCTTCTTTCTCACATGCTGCACAGAGTTGGAGCTGTAGGGATTCCAACAATCCTGATCGCCCCAGACTGGCCGCGCCGCTCCTGGTACGCGGACCTGGTGCGTCTGGTGGCAGAAGCCCCCTGGCGTATACCTCTGAGAATGGATCTTCTGTCGCAGGGTCCTATCTTCCACCCTGCTTTACAGTCGCTGGCTTTATCGGCGTGTCTGTTGAGAGCCAGGTACTGTAGGACCTAGGCCTGTCAGGCTCGGTGGTCTCTACCATGCTGCGTGCACAGAAGTCTACCTCACGTAGGTTTTACCATCGTATGTGGAAGGCCTACATCTCTGTGTGAGGGGATGTAGTGGCACCCTCATACGTGGTGTTTAGGATTCTGCGCCCTCCACTACTCCCATGGGACTTGAATTTAGTCCTTTTGGTGCTTCAGGATACTCCCTTTGAGGACATCCGAGAGATCCCTTTGTTGACTGTCACAAAAGGTGTGTTTTTCTGGTAGCAATTACCTCGATCAGACGGGTGTCTGCCAGGCTCCCTATTTGGTCATCCATGAGGATAAGGTGGTCCACATTTTGGAGGACTTTGTTCTTCCATGTCCTCAGCTGAAAAACCAGAAGTAGGCCACTTTACATTCCCTGGATGTGGTTCGGGCCTTGTGTGTGTGTGTGTACTTATCTGCTACGGCTCCGTTCCGGAAGTCGGACTCACTGTTCGTGTCGGTGGCTGGTCCCAGAAAAGGTCTGGCAGTCTTGTCGGCCACCATTTCTAGGTGGATCCGACAGGTTGTGCTTCGGGCCTATGCCCTGAAGGGGCGGGCGCCTCCATTTCGGGTTACGACGCATTCGATCAGGGCGATCGGTGCCTCTTGGGCTTTCTGGCATCAAGCCTCTGTGTTACACGTGGTCGTCGGTCCACACTTTTTCAAAGTTTTACAAGGTGGATGTGAGTGCATCTTCTGATGCCTTCTTCGGCCGCAAGGTGTTACAGGCGGCAGTTTAAAGTTGGAGTTCCTCTGTTGAGTAACTCCGGTTGTGTTTGGGGTGTAGCTTGGTTTTCTGTGTTGTTTTCCCACCCCTCAAATTTTTTTGACACTGCTTGGGGACGTCCGTAAGGTCAAAGGCTGCTGTTGTCCGTCCATGAACGGAAGAGAAAATAGGATTTTTGTACTCGCCGTAAAATCAATTTCTCTGAGTTCATGGACGGACAAAGCACCCACCCCTCCTTTTGTTTGTACTGCTTGTTACCAACTGGAAGCTGCTAGAGCAGGGTGTGGGTTATACCCGGGGAACCATGCCTCCTGGGAGGAGCTGCACTGAGGAAGGTGTTGTTAACACTTAAAGTGCTTTGTTTCTGCCTAAACTCTCCTGAAGGAAGCAGGTATAACCCTAAGTTCAAAGGCTGCTCCGTCCATGAACTCAGAGAAATTGATTTTATGGTGAGTGCAAAAATCCTATTTTTCCTTGGCCTTATTTGTCTTACCATTGCAACAGATTGGTTTATACATTAATTCATGCATTCTATCATATACTATGTTACTATTTTGCTAATTTAGCAATGTTTGATTAAATACATACCACATTACATTTTAGCTGACACCTGAACGCATTACTTGGGATTTCCAAGGTCACTAATTTCTACCCATGCCATGTCCTCCTTGCCATTGTTCCTTGGTCAGGGTTTTTAGGTTGGCACCACTTCCTCATATCCCTTCCTAAGCATATATTGCTGCCATCCTCGGTGAACACAGCCACAGGCACCTAGGCTTTGTTGATTGGTGTGTATGGGGTCTTTCTTTTTTCTGTGAGGCCCCTCTTACTATTTGTCCATTTTATTCATGTGTTATATTACTTTTTGATTTCCAAATATATCCCACATGCATCCACCCCTAATGATCGAGCCACATCTCGCGAAAATGCATTAGATGTCATAGATACTCATGTACATTAAATGCAATCTTTAACTATGTGCAATATTGTATCGGCTTTGCCTTTTTGTATGTTACTTTTTTATGTGTGACTATTTCTGTAATAAATACTTTACTGTACTTACATTTGTCAATTTTATCAGCCAAATGTGCATACCTCATTCAAAGTCCCAAGGGCGACATCCATGTTTCTATTGTGTTAGGGAAGGCGGTGTGTTACTGGTGACACCAGACCTTTTTTTTTATTTATATGTACATGCTAACAAACCAGACAGGTAGACCCCACTTCAGGGGCTCCTGTAGTGCCAATTTCCCAAGGTAATTGGCTCACAGCCCTCCGCATATCTTTCTTTTTGTTCTGACTTTTTTTCATCTTCCCACACCCATAGGCCCCTGACTGGGTACGAACAGCTGTGCTCTCTCTCGGAAACGCCCAGACATTCACTTTCCACCATATACACGCTACTACATACATTGATACATGCTCAACCCCCCTCTTACGCGAGGAAGTGGTCCTCGGATCTGGGAAAGGAATTCCACTTGGTAGATTGGCAAAAGTCCTACCATTTTACACACAAATCCTCAATCTCCTGTTATTCCCAGGAGAAAAACTTTAAACTCATCTCCCGATGGTACAAGGACCCTCAATCTTTACATAAGATTTTTCCATCCGTGCTTGCCTCGTGCTGGAGATGTGGTGTGGCAGATGGTAGCTACCTCCACATATGGTGGGATTGTCAGTCCATTCAGCCCCTCTGGTCACAGGTTTTTGCCTTATACAGCAGTTTATACGACCGGCCTTTGACACCATTCCCAGAGATGGCTCTATCGTCTATGCTTCCTGGCTCCATAGCCTCTCAGAAATGCACTCTGTTGCGTTTCTTCCTGTCGGCCGCTAGGCAGCTTATCCCTATGTTTTGGAAGACTACCACCACCCTTGTGGGTCTCCACGGTCAATGATATTGTGCGCATGGAAGAGATGCTGGCCCTAGACACTGACACCTTCGAGAAATTCAAGACCCTCTGGCTCCTTTGGATTGACTACTCTGCCTCAGACTCTCTGAAAACTTTATTGGCACCTCCGAGTTAATCTAGCTCCTTATCCTGATCCCATCATGTAGGTTTGGCGTGCTGTGGTCTGCTCGGTCCCTCCTCTCTACGTATTCTCTGCCTTCTTTTCTTTCTTCCGCTATCCTCTATTGCTCTTCTTTTTTTTTCTCCTTCTTTGCTTTTCTTTCTCTTTGATAACAATTTCAGATGAATAAGTCAATAGTTGTATTATGTATACTAGCTAAGCCCTCACTGTCCTTTTGGATGGAATGGCACTGTCCGCCCCTCGTAGGCGGTGGAGCCTCTGAGTTTTTGTTGATACTTTTACAAGCTGAGGATAAATGACGGGATGTGTATTATGTTTTCTTGTCTCCCGGACATTTGAACGTTGTTTGTACTATTGTTTTTCTTTGTCAAACAGAATAAAAACATATTTGACTCTAACAAACCAGACAGATTGCTGGCTAGGGCTCTACATGCTAGAAAATTTCTTGCTTCTTCTCTGAATCTATTTACCCTAAATAAATCAATGGCCTATTTCGTGCATTTTCTAACAATTTATATGACTTGCCCTCATGCCCTTCCAATATATCACCAGAGGAGTTTAAATCTTGTATACTTTGATATATTACTGAGACGGCTCTCCCCATTCTTCTCGAATATCCAGGACCTTGAATGGCCCTTTTCAGAGGAGGAGATTGCTGTTGCAATTTCTTCTCTGAAAACGAATAAAAGCCTATGCCCTGATTGCTTTACCGCTCACTTCTATAAGAACCTTGGTGACTCCCTTACCCCAATCCTTCTTAAAACAGAATGCTGTTTAACCAAATTCTCCTTTCCCACCACAGGCTTTAGAGGCCCACATTATGGTAATACCTAAACCTGGAAAGGACTCCACCTTATGTGGGAGTTATCGTCCTCTTTCCTTAAAAAATATAGATATACGTCTATAATCGAAATTGATCGCTACCCGCCTCACACCCCTCTTGCTAGACCTTATTCACCTTGATCAAGTGGTCTTTGTCCCTGTACGGGAAGCCCGAGATAATACCTAAAGACGATACTTTGGAATATGCCCAAAGATGCCATCTCCCTGCATGTCTACTCTCAGTGGATGTCTAAGGCATTTGACCGGGTTCACTGGACATTTCTTGAACATACATTGCAACAGAGAGGCCTTGGCCCAAACTTGCTTCATAAAATATTAGCCCTCTATAGACACCCGTCTGCGAGAGTCCGTTCCAATGGCCTCCTCTCAGATCTTATTTGAATCCACAATGGCACTCGAAAGGGGTGCCCTCTTTCCCCTCTACTCTACGTTTTGTCTATAGAGCGCCTTGCCCTTGGACAAGACCCCAATATTAAGGGCCTTTCTATAGGTCAAACTCAGTCCAAACTTTCACTGTATGTGGACGACCTTTTTTTCTACATAACCAGCCCCCACATCTCCTATACCATCCACAATTTGAGCATTTCAAGAGTTTGGTCTGGTATGCAATTTTAAAGTTAATTACGACAAGATTAAGGCCCTGAATATCTCCTTACCCCACCCTGATATATCTAAACTTCAAAACTTTAAGTTTAAATGGCAACGGAAAGCCATAAAATATTTAGGTGTTCAAATCCCACATGATCTATCTACTCTGACGGACCTTAACTATACCCCTATGTTATGTAGCATTCATGTCGCCTCATATGACAAACCCCACATTTTGTGGTTTGGCTGAATAAACTTAATCAAAATGAATATCTTGCCCAAACTCTTATATATGTTTCAAGCCCCCCTTCCTCCACCCTCAGCATGGAGAAATAATAAACCAAGGATTAGCCAGTCCACCTTCTCTTTACCCAAAGTGCTGAGGAGGGGTGGCTTTGCCTCACATCTCCTTGTATTCTCAAGCGACCTCCATACTTCGCATTCTGGACTGGTACCATAGTAAATCGTCTAAACTTTAGACTCATGTTAAGGATGCCTTACTTTTCCCCTGACATCACTTCTTTTCTATGGACATAACCCAGTCATAGCCATTTGCTTTTTTGTACTATAAAGGGATAATTTTAGTTTTTTTAACCCCATTATGTTACTGGCCGATTAATCGATTATGAAATTAATTGATTATGAAAATTGTAATCGATTAGCTGTCGATTAGTTGTTTCGGCCCTAAAAATCTTAGTATGCAAGTCCTATCCAAATTCACCTTTTTATATTATTTCAAATGGGAACAGGAATTACATATACCAGCAGAGGAATTGGCCTAAATTAATATTTGTGATTTCTTATAAACTTTCGGCATCTTCCATTGCCCAAGAATGCAGTTAACGTATACTTTCCAAGTGGTATCGCTGCCCTTCCATTCTCCATAAAATTGATCCTACCATACCTGACCTATGCTGGCGCTGTTTGCAGACTCCTGGTACTATGACTCATATCTGGGGCACTTGCCCACATCTTGCCCCCTTTTTGGGAAAATCTTTTGCAATTGTATGCTGACCTGGTGGGTGACACCTTCCCCAACTCGGTCTTATCCCTAATGCCAGGCTCCTATAAAAAGATAAGTGATTAGATTTTTCTTAACCACAGCTTGTTCTGTTTTTGCCAGATGTTGGCGCCAACCTGACTCGCCAACCTTAACCGATAGGGCTTGTGGAATGAACAAAATTGAATACTTGGAGAATATGGTAGCATGGGATGAAGACAAATATGACTCTCATAAACTAATTTGGACTGTTTGGAATAATTTTCGTTATTTCTCTACCTTTTTGATGCGTTTACCTATACCCTGCTGTAGAATGTTGGGTCGTCCCTGGATTTTTTCATCAGCCTGTGTTCTCTTCTGTTTCTCTAGATACTCATGGCCTTTCTTTCCTTTCTCATTTTTTTTACTGGGGGGGGGGGGGGGGGGGGAATTGTATAATATATATCTATATAATATAATGTGTGTGTGTGTGTGTGTGTGTGTGTGTGTTTTTTTTTTTTGCTGCTCCTGGATATACTCACTTTTCTGATCAGTCAAAATACTTGCTTCCAGTGGTGATCACCTATTACAGTGGTCCCCAACCTTTTTGGCACCGGGGACCGGCTGCGTGGAAGAAAATTGTGCCAAGGACCGGGGGGGAGGGGTTTCACGATATTTCGCGGGCAATGGCTGGTGTTAGCGATTCAATCATCACGGCACCATGCTTGATAGGGTGTAAGGATGATTGAAGCCCATTATTTCTGTTATTACATTGTAGTAATAAATGAAATGGTTCGACTCACCATAATGTAGAATCAGTTGGAGCCCTGAGCGTGTCACCTGCCACTGTCGTCTGCCACCAGATAGTCACTTGCCATGTTGCCTGTCACCAGATGCGGAGAGAGTGGAGCACCCCTTATGGTATGTCAGGCAGACAGCTGATGTGGTGAACTACCAGTCCCAGCACACTTCACCCGTACTTCCGCACCCAGCTCACCTGTGTCTCCCTCCTCATGCTGCAGCCGGTCTCATCTGGCAGAGGGAGAGTCCTGGGACATCTTCGGCTGTCAATCTCTGTCTCCACTCTTCTGCCATTCCCGATTAGCTGTTCGGGGAGGGGGTACAGGCAATCTGCTCCGCTGAACAAGGAAATGTTTTTACACAGCGTGGAGCCGCAGGATATCGGTGATGCGGGGCGGGCAGCATGAGATGTCATCTCTCTGCTCCCCGCCGCACCTCAGACACTAAGACAGAGCACTGGCTTTGAGGTAGGGGGGCGGAGAGAGATATCATCTCTGCTTGCCCGCCCGCTCGTTTGTTTCTTCAAGCACCCAGCGCTCTCATGCCAGCAGCCCAGCATGTCTCTTGCCGGCCGCCTGCACCCACGGCCCATCTGCAGAAGAGCCGCGGCCCGGTAGTGGGCCGGGGATCGGGGGTTGACGATCCCTGACCTATTGGATAACTAGCAGGTGATCACACAGATGCGTACGGTGTTC
The DNA here is from genome assembly GCF_905171775.1 of Rana temporaria. NCBI lineage: Eukaryota > Metazoa > Chordata > Amphibia > Anura > Ranidae > Rana > Rana temporaria. The sequence continues at coordinate 354,778,569 of NC_053490.1, read as the reverse complement.
ACCACTTCAGCCTTAGTGACATACTCATATGTCGGATTAAAGGGTTTATACTGAGATGGTACCTGCAGCTACAGCCGGAATCTTTTTTTTTTTTTTTTTTTTTTCAGCCAGTGATGGGATTTAATGTAAAAGCGGGACGGAAGCAGGCATCCCTCATCTCTATGGTCTAAGAAAATGGAAGTGGCAAGTATTTTGTCACTTACGGTTTCTGCTAATGTAAACAGGTCGTTGCTGGCTTATGAAAGCATTAGATCAAACTGATCTTTGTTTGTTCTGATTCTTTTAAGGGCAGAGGAAAGATCTGGGGGTCTAATATACTTCAGCTCTCTCAGCAGAGAGTACCTATGCATTCACAAGTCATGTTGTTGTTGACTCCTTGTGATATCAATAAAGTTGTTTAAAACACAAAGGTGAACGCATATTTAGGTTGTGCACGCATATGTAAATGATGTGTCGTGTGAACATATGAGTCATCGCCGCAAACCTATCAAGAGCAAAAATTCTAGCACCGGGGCCCCCTGTGTAACACTAAACTGATAACCAGTAAAGGCTTATAAAGCATTGCCTATGGAGATTTTTAAGTACCACAATTTGGCACTGTTCCACAAGCAATGCGCAGTTTTAAAGTGTGACTTGTTGGGTATCTATTTACCTGGTGTAACATAATCTGTTTTAAATTTAAGGTCTCATGCACACTACTGCTTTTACCAGTAGTCCAACTTTTTTTTTTTTTTTTGCAGCTTAAAAATGCCTCTCCATGTTCTATGGCTAACGTGTTCTGAGGACCGATGTTACAGCTGTAAAAACATCTGACGCTGCTAAAGGCAGCAAAACGTGGCTTAAGGCTGGATACAGCCTTAAGCCACATCAAGCGTTTTGCAAAATCAATGGTTCCCTATGAGAGCCCATTGATTTGAATAGAATTTACATCCAGGTTGGATCATGATGATCCGACTTGTGGTGTGACTTGTACTCTGAGGATCTTGAGGGGAAGCAGATAAAAACAGTAATAGGTTGGATAGTAGGGATAGTGGCGCTGCCTGTATGGACACTATAAAAGGAGTTAGATCAGGGACAATGACATATCCCCCAGATAGAGCGCTGGGTGTGCAGTCTACTCTGGTATGGCTCCTCGAATACCTCTGATCACTATGGTCCGCAGCTCATAGGGTTATAGTTAAATACAATGCCCTCTGTATTATAAACTGTAATTGGCTCAATATATGCTCCTCAGTAAGCTGTGTGTATAATCTGTAAGTGACAGATATGAGGTTTCTACAGAATAAAAGATTGCAAAGTGTATAACCTATTCTTGGTAAATAACACTCACGGGGAAATACCAAGTGAATGCAGCAGGAATTTGGCTGCGTGCATGAATCAAATTATATGATGCAAGTCAAAAACCAATAAATCATACACGACTGTCCATAGAAAAACTGTCCAGATATATTAATAGTTTGATGGGCTCCTGCCCCCTGTGGGAAAGAAGAGGTATCTCTATAGACCAGCACCAATTAGTGCAATGAATGAACTGGTAGGTACACACTATATATATATATATATATATATATATATATATATATATATATATATATATATATATATATATATATATATATATATATATATATATATATATATATATATATAAATGTTGTCCGTCCTAGAAGAGGAAACAGTGTACAAAGTCTCATATGCATATACAGTTCATCATTATTCCTTATATTAACGAAACCATGGGACAGTATGCAGGAAATCATTATAGATTGGTGAAAGTCCAGCAAGCAGGTGGGTGTGAAAGTAGTGCCTCTGTCACACAACTCCGAGTGCTCCCGGTGCTCCCCTCAAGGTTCCCCACTCACCAGATAGAAGTCCCCTCTTGGGGTGGTCCGCATGTATCGGGGGTTCAGGCAACCGCTGCTCCTGTCTGCTGCTGGGTCCTTCCTCCAAACGGGTATGATACTGCTAGCAATCCCGATGGTGTAACTCCCTTGGTCCCTCAGATAAGAAAAAAAACACATACGGGGGGCTCCGATAGTGTAATAAGGTCTGACACCTTAATCTTTTTAAAAAGTAATTATTTATTCAAAAAAGCATGTCTGATACAGGCCAGTAACAGAAAATAAAATGACTGATAAAAGAAAAAATATATAAACTAAAAATGGCAGTGTCCGCACCTGCTTCCTAAGAGTGAGGTGTACGGGCTAGATGCCAGTAAAACAATTGTACCATAAAAGTGTAAGCAAAAAACAAAAATAAGATAAAGAAAAGAAAAAATCACTGGTAGCTGGAGATGGCTGGCTTGGGTCCGCCCTAGGTGACAGCTCAGCCTGGCTACACTAGGTGATAGCGTGTGTGTCCTAGGTAGTGGCGTGCGTTCCAGCCAAAACCACCTATCGTACACCCGGAAGTGACGTCACACGTACAGGCCTACTGTTTTTACAGATAAAAACAGTACACAGATTTTTCACCATGTCCTTTCATTAAGGGGCGTGGTCTGGAGCTACATGGAGTAAGACGTGCTGGGTGAGAGCTCCGCTCGTGACTGATCCTTTCAATCGAATCCTGGGGGAACCTCTCCTGCAAACCGGCCACAAGCTTGCCTAATCCTGCCTCTGCTACCTTGGGAGCATTATGTCGCCTCCTAAGAAGTCTGGAGCCCTCGCCAAACTTGACAAAAGCTGCCATGGAGATCGTGATCTGCGGGAGGAAGATGGCGCCGCCATGCTCCGAGGGTGAGGACCATCCCTCCGGCGATACAGCTAGGGTCCTTGAGGCTATTGCTGCCTGCCAAACATACCTCACCTCTAGGATTGAAGAGGTGAAGGTTGACATTTCGCATATCCGACATGACCTGCACAAATTGCGGGAACGTGTATCGGAGACGGAGCGCAGGCTCGAACACGTGGAGGATGGCCTGCACCCGCTTCAGGTTTCGGTGGAGCAGCTACAACATCAGCTCCATGCAGTACTCTCCAAGCAAGACGACATGGAGAACCGCCTTCGTAGGTGCAATCTACGTTTCGTGGGGCTCCCCGAGTGGTCGGAAGGAGTGGACCCCCCCACTTATTTGGAGAATTTGCTCATTAAAACTTTTGGCAGGGAGGCCTTCTCCTCCACTTTCGCGGTGGAGCGCGCTCATCGCCTTGCTGCAAAACCCCCACCTGAGGGCGCACCTCCGAGGACCTTCATCGCCAAACTGCTCAACTATCGAGACCGGGACGCCATCCTTAGACTTACCCGTGAAAAGGAGAATATCCCCTTCGGTAATATGACGGTCGCAGTGTACCCGGATTTCTCCTCGGAGGTACAGAAGAAAAGGGCGCGCTTCACGGAGGCTAAGCGGCAGCTCCGAGTGCACCACCTGTCTTATGCGATGCTCTTCCCCGCGCGGCTCCGAGTTGTGTGCGATGGCAGAGCGCAATTCTTTGAAGACCCTCAGGCGGTCCTTTCCTGGCTGGAGCGACGTGAAGGGGCCGGATCGTCCCGTGCTTGACAGTCTAACCCTTGTTCGATTCATTGACTGCCCATCCTAAACTAGCTATGTACCCCTACCGGATATCTCCACCTCAGATGCACAGGCCTCCTAACTGTAAGTTGGATACGCAGCCCACGGGCCATCCCTTCCCCTGCTATCCTTCTCCATCCCGCTTGACTGCCTTCCCACCCCTTCTTTTTGTTCCCCTCAGACATTGTTTCCCCTATTATGAGTCACGGGCGACTCACCTACACTGGTATCCCACTTGAACGGATACCCCATTTGCACCGGTGCGTGCTCTTCAGTTTGGTCGGCCCCCCCGACCGCGTTGGTTGCCCTGAACTTCGGGCAATGCCATCGCCCCTGACAGCCATCGCAAAGCTTTAGTTTCCCTGGCCGGCCCCTACCCTCATGCATGTGGTGGGTGGTGGGGTGTTACGCCTGCTATGTCGGTCTAGTGTTCATGCAGGAGATGTTTTTTATGTTAATTGCAGTATTGCTATTTACGTTTTTTTGTTTTTTTGTTTTGTTTTTTTATATATTAATGTCAATGTGCCATACCAAATTTATTGAGTGTTTTACTGTGCCCTTGTTGGGATTATGTGGGCCTTCCTATGCACGGCGGGTTTCTCGTCTCCTCGAGTTGAGCTCTGATTGGGCCCTCGGGGGACACGTGACCCCCGCCATGCACCCCCTGGTCATTCCGCGCGGTCCTCGGGCTGTACCCTTTGGGCGGGCGTGCCCTAGACCGGGTGCCGCCCCCCCGTTTTTGAGGGGGCGGGAATGCTCCTTCAATCACTATACTTACCCATGGCATCCCTTAAGATAGTAACTTGGAACGTCCGTGGCCTGGGTGACCGGGCTAAGCGGTCGGCAGTTCTTTCCCATCTAAAGTCCCAGCATGCTGATGTTTCCATTTTAGTAGAAACGCACCTAGCGGGTCAAAAGCAGTTGTGCCTCAGAAAAGCCTGGGTGGGTTGGGTTTACCAGGCCCCCCACACCTCTAACTCCCGAGGGGTTGCGGTGCTGGTAGCCAGATCACAACAGTTTCAGCTTCATACGTTGCAATCTGATCCCCAGGGTCGCTATTTATTTTTGCACGCCACGATCGGAGGCCTCGAGGTGCTTCTCCTTGCCTTCTATGTCCCTCCCCCTTTCCAGTTTGAAGTGCTACAGCGAGGGGTGGCCTTCATGGCTCTACACCCGTCGGTGCCCGCCGTATGGGCGGGCGACTTCAACATGGTCGTCTCCCCATCCCTTGATAGACTAGGTCCAAATGCCCCTGCGAGCCCCCTACCGGGGATCACCAGGTTTGGTAGGTTTCTAGCTGAATTTGCCCTGACTGACACCTGGCGGCACAGGCATCCGTCACAACTAGGGTTCTCCTGCTTCACCCCCACCCGTGCGGTAATGTCCCAGATAGATTTGATCCTTGTAGCCCCCTCCCTTCTCCCTCACCTTCTCGATGTAGGCTTTGACACTAGGACACTCTCTGATCACTCCCCGTATTGGGTCAAGTTGAGGCTCCCGTCACCCCCTGTGGTCCAGAGTTGGCATTTGAACCCATTCTGGTTGAATGTTCTCCCCGACCTGGAATCATCAGGTCTGAGTGGGACCGCTTCTTCCGTACGAACGACGGCTCCGCCTCGGCAGGACCTGTATGGGAGGCGTTCAAACTCCACGCTCGCATGATCCTCTCCTCCCGCATTAATGGACACAAGGCCTCATCTAAACTGCTAATCCGCCAGGCGGAGGAACAGCTCAATGCCCTTGAGCAGACTTTCCTGACAGACCCGACGGAGACCAATGCCTCCCAGCTTTGCCTACAGTCCAGGCTGATGGACCAACTACACCTTGAAAAAGTGCGTCGGGGTATTTTCTTCAGCAAGCAGCGCACGTATGAACATGGTGAACGGGCCGGGAGGCTCCTTGTCTACATGGCACACCTTGATCATAAGCCCCCAGTGATTGTGGCCCTCCGGGCGGTGTCCGGGGCCATGCTTTCGGACCCCGACCGGGTGGCAGAAGAGTTCAGATCTTTTTACTCGGAGCTCTACACCTCCACTGCACACCACTCTGCGGAGGAGCTTACTGATCTTCTGCGGGATGTCACCTTCCCCACGCTATCTGCGGCTCAGGTCTCCATGTTGGAGGCTCCCATCACTACTGTGTGTGTGGAGGAGGCCCTGGCGTGCCTCCCCACTTCTACAACCACGGGCTCCCCCTTGAATTTTATAAACCATTTCAAGAGACCCTCGTCCCCAGGCTCTGCGCATTATACAACCATGTTTTTGAAACGGGCGTACTCCCCTCCTCCATGAGTGAAGCCCTTATCGTTTTGATACCAAAGCCTGGCAAGGATCTCCTACTCCCTGAATCTTACCAACCCATCTCCCTTCTCCAACTAGATGTGAAAATCCTTGCAAAAATCCTCGCCCTGCGCCTTAACAAGGTCATTACAAGCCTAGTGCACCCTGAACAGACTGGGTTCATGCCCAATAAAAACACAGCCTTTAACCTCCGTAGGCTACACAAGAACTTGCAGGCCCAACATGTGGAAGTGGGCTCAAGGGTGTTAGTTGGCTTACCAAGACACTCCTATGGGAGTGTCTTGGTAGGTTTGGTTTCGGTCCCCATTTCGTGAAATGGCTCCAACTCCTCTATCATGCTCCCACGGCGCGCATCAGAGTTAACGGTAGGACCTCTTCTCCCTTTTCACTGTCTCGTGGCACTCGTCAGGGTTGCCCCGTTTCGCCCATGCTCTATGCCCTTGCTGTAGAACCCCTGACTATAGCCCTGCGTCGCCATCCCGGGATTAATGGGTTGTGTTGCGGCCGGGTTAGTGAACTTCTCAGCCTATACGCCGATGACATGCTTCTCTACCTCTCGGATGCAGGTCCTTCACTTCAGACAGCCCTCCAAGTCATAACACAGTTTGGGAAATTCTCGGGTTTACAGATAAACTGGACCAAGTCCCATATCATTCCCTTAGACCTCGGCCCCCCTACTGCCGTGCAGGCTGCCCTTCCTTTGGTGAGGACGGATGTCATCAAATATCTGGGTGTCCACATCACTAGATCCCCCTAGATTACATACGCCTAAACATCGAGCCTCTGTTTTATACCCTGAAAACCAAAACGCAAACGTGGTCCCGTCTTCCCCTTGGTGTCATGGGCCGCATAAGTCTGGTCAAGATGATCCTCCTCCCGAAACTGCTCTATGCCTTCTGGCATGCTCCGCTGTATATCCCCCCCCCCGTATCTTCAAGGCCATGGAGTCCATTATCAACTCATTAATTTGGGGCCCCTCACGGCATAAACTGTCGTGGCGGGTACTAAAGTGCCCATCCCGTCAAAGCGGCATTTTTTCTTTATTACGTTGCAGCCCAACTCGCCCACTTCTACTACTTTCACCACTCTGACAGGGAGCGCTACCTAGCCATGCTGTGCTCTCGGGCCCCTGGCCCGGTCTCGCATCCCTTCCAGATTCTGTTCTGCGAACCTCGGCGGTCAGATGACAGACACCAGCTGCTTTTCCATCATCGCAAAATTTGGCATACTGCCATGTCTGTTGGCGAGGCGCCGTCTCCACAATCACACACACCCCTCTGGGATAACCCCCGTCTGCCTGAGCTAGCCACGGTCCCTGACCACGGTATTTGGATTAAAAGTGGAGTTATTTATCTTACACAGGTCGTTGCCCCATGGCTCGGTTAGGACCTTCCAGTCCCTTAAAGATGCCCACAACCCTAGCTAACCACATGTTTCTTTCGGTATCTCCAACTACTACGCCACGCCACTCAATACACAGTTTGGGAGCTATTATCCCCGCCCTCGTGATCCCGTTACCAGTTGACATTGTTCTGGGCTCGGACCCCAAGAAACTGATTCACCCAATTCTATTTCCTACCCTTCTGGCGCCCTCGCGACCTAGCCATTTTCCAGCAGGCGAAGTCCCGTTGGGAGCCTGATCTGGGTGTGGTGTCGGCGGGAGGCGGACTGGGAACGAGGCCCTTGTTAACTGCAGACTAGTTTCAACCTAAAATCTCAGATCGCCTCACTCAGCTATATATCCTACATCGGTCATACCCAACTCCATACCGCATTTCAAAGTTTAGGCCGGAAGCAGCCCTGACTGCCCGGGATGCGACTACTCTAATGCCTCCTTTTACCACCGTCATTTGGGAAATGCCCTTGTGTGCAGGGTTTCTGGACCCAGGTGGTCCAGTTTCTTCATGACCGCATGGGATCTCCACTGTCCCTATGCCCCCGCCAATGCTTGCTTGGGCTTCTTGCGCTGTCTGAGGCCGAGAAATATCTCAACGCTTTTTTGCAAGAGACGCTATTCCTTGCCAGGCTTCAGATAGCTAGAACTTGGATGAGGCCCCCCCCCCTACTTTACAGCAATGGATCAGAGCAGTTAATACAACCCTACCCTTTAAAAAGCTACTCTATGTTCACAGAGGCTGCCCCAATAAATATCATAAGGTTTGGGATAGATGGTTGGGGGAGGCCTCCACCTGTGTTGCTCCTGACGAATAACGCTCCCTAATGTGCCCTTCGAGTGCCCCTGAATTCTGGCCTACAGTTCGGTTCTGTCCCTACACGTTATTGTACCCATGCACATGTAACTAACTCCTCCTTCAATGTGTCCGTTATGTCTGTGTACTTGGCATTGAAATGTATCCTTGCTTGTGGTGCATGTTGCACCAAGTAGTCTCATGTTTGTAACTCTTTATTTTCATTGCTCATTAAACGTCGTTCTTTTGATAAAAAAAAAAAAAAAAGTCCTTTCATTAATGCTGTTCCGACGTTTCTTCTCCCTATTCCACTGATGTCTTCCCCCTTTTGGTTCTCTTCTCGCTCCGCTGTATCTCTTCCCTGGTTCTTCTGCCTCCGCTGTCTTCTTCCCCTGGTTCTTCTCTGCCTCCGCTGTCTTCTTCCCCTGGTTTCTTCTGCCTCCGCTGTCTTCTTCCCCCTGTTCTTCTGCCTCCGCTGTCTTCTTCCCCTGGTTCTCTGCCCTCCGCTTTCTTCTTCCCCTGTTTCTTCTGCCTCTGCTGTCGTCTTCCCCTGGTTCTTTTGCCTCGCTGTCGTCTTCCCCCTGGTTCTTTTGCCTCCGCTGTCGTCTTCCCCTGGTTCTTTTTGCCTCCGCTGTCGTCTTCCCTGGTTCTTTTGCCTCCGCTGTCGTCTTCCCCTGGTTCTTTTGCCTCCGCTGTCGTCTTCCCCTGGTTTCTTTTGCCTCCGCTGTCTTCCCCTGGTTCTTTTGCCTCCGCTGTCGTCTTCCCCTGGTTTCTTTTGCCTCCGCTGTCGTCTTCCCCTGGTTCTTTTGCCTCTGCTGTCGTCTTCCCCTGGTTCTTTTGCCTCTGCTTGTCGTCTTCCCCTGGTTCTTTTGCCTCCGCTGTCGTCTTCCCCTGGTTTCTTTTGCCTCCGCTGTCGTCTTCCCCTGGTTCTTTTGCCTCCGCTGTCGTCTTCCCCCTGGTTCTTTTGCCTCCGCTGTCGTCTTCCCCTGGTTCTTTTGCCTCCGCTGTCGTCTTCCCTGGTTCTTTTGCCTCCGCTGTCGTCTTCCCCTGGTTCTTTTGCCTCCGCTGTCGTCTTCCCCTGGTTCTTTTGCCTCCGCTGTCGTCTTCCCCTGGTTCTTTTGCCTCCGCTGTCGTCTTCCCCTGGTTCTTTTGCCTCCGCTGTATCTTCCCCTGGTTCTTTTGCCTCCGCTGTCGTCTTAACATGACGTCCACCACCTGCCCTAGCTGGTATGGATCTTTGCCTGTACGGATAAACATTAATAAGCAATGAAACCAAGGGGCCCATAGAAGCATATGCCAATCAAAGCAAACAGAAAAAAGCTACATCAGTTGAAGTGATTCTAATGAAATCATGTGATGTGTATATATACTCTGGAAGACCACAAATCCTATGATCACTTCTAATTTTTTTAGAACAGTCAAAACGACAGCTGCAGAAAAGTAGTAGACAAGAAAAAAAGAGGAAGAAAAAAGGAAGAGTGGTGAGAGGGGGGGGGGGGGGGGGCAGGCTCATACTCAAAAGTTAAAAAAAACCCGGCTCATTTCCTCGATCTGTTAGTCAATTTAGTTGAGCATTGGAGCGGGCCACCTCCTAAAGATACGCATCAGTGCATGTAAAATATCTCCAGGGCCTCCACTTATGACGGAATTGTTCTTCCGTATTCTGAAGAGTAGCTGTCAACTCCTCCATCTGGAGGATAAAATTGACTTTGGAATACCACAGGACCCTGTTTGGAGGTGGAGCTGACTCCCACAAACGCAGGGACGCACGCCCTCAGCCCTGCGTTGATGAGCTGCCATGTGAGTGTCTTTTTATATTTCCGAATAGGTCTCTCCGTCAGGTGCAGGAGGCAAGCGGCCGGATACCTTTCAACTCTGAGGTCAATTTTTTTATAGTGGTTGTTACCTCCTCCCAGAAGGAGCTCAGAATGGGGCAGGACCAAAGATGTGAAAAATTGTGCCACCTAAATCCTCTTCCCACTGGAACAAATTGCAAGGCCGGATCATCATTCTGGGTTGTCAAGTAGCCATTATGGCAGAGACAGCGTATGCCGAGAAAGGTTCCCCTGCTCTACCTAATGATTCAAAAGGGGGTAAGAGCACGTGGAGCATATGATGCCTTCTGCAGAGACTGCAGAAAATGTCTGAGTTGGTTAGTGCTTAGACCATCTAATGGTGGGTCCAAGAGCCCGGATATGGCTGTCAATGAGGGGACTCCATTTCCCATTTGAGCCAGCAAGGCCTGAAGCCTCCAAGAAATCTTGCGTGCAGCTGCAGTGCAGGAATTGGTGACAACTGATGCTGAGTATGTGACTTGGCGGCCTTGCAGGACTTTTTCTTCTAGGACATCTGCCCTGGATACACAGTAGGTAGGGGCCTTTAAAAGGAGAAGCGGCTTGGGTCTGCAGCAGCACAGGAGGGAGACTTGTGTGTACCAAGATGGCCGCTGTCACTATGTCCGATAGATCTCGGCTGGGGTGGACGCTGGGCAGTGACACTAGAGCTCCCTACTTTATCGCAGGGAGATGGGCAGACGGGTGAGGCAGTGCAGTGATGTTCCAGGGGCCCAGGGTGAGTGTGGCCCAGCAGATTGAATAGGCTGTGAGTAGCAAGATGGCGGCCGTCACCAGGCCTCTCTAGGCTGAGGCTGGCTCCACAGGCTGGTGCAGCCGAGAAGCCGCTACACTGCCTGAGGGAGGCAGGGGCACAAAAGGGAGAGATGAGGCTGCGAGTCCCCCTCACTCCAGGCGTAAGGATGGCAGAGGTTCAGGGCCCTGGGCCTTGCAGATGGCGGCAGCGGCTACTGGGAGGTGAGCACTATGGGGGCCTGGATATCGCCGTGTACGGGCAGCAAATCTCCCCAATATCTGGCCCAGAGGGTGAGGAGGAACGATCTTGGCAGCTGACAGTGCTCACCAGACCACTGGATGCACAGATGGCGCAGGATTACAATAAGGATTCCCGGATGCTTTACATGTTTTTTTTTAAAAAAAAATTATGTATTTTATTATAAAAAAAAATATTTTTACACCTTTTTTATTCAGCTTGGTTTATCCCTTGTGGTAGCAAAAAACATCCCTTTTGTGATGGCTTGGGTAGTGACAGGTCACTTTCAACTTCATCACAGATGAGAGGGATTAATGTTCTCTTCTGTGGGCAGCCAACCTTACCACTTTCAGTGGTCCTGGGCTCCCCAGTGGAATGGGAGAGCCCAGAAATCTCACTGGTGAACCCTTCCGACCCCATGAAAGTGTAGAGCTGGTCGGATCACCTTTTACAATAAAGCCAATCACCAGCACCAGGTTATGAACACTCAATTTAAACTCAAAGAAAACTTTGCTTACACTAGCACAAAAATTCCACCAGTATGGCAATTAATGTACAATATATATGGGTTTAAGTATTTTTTTATTTTTATTTTTTTATCAAAAAAGCACATTGTCATCCTATTGTTTTGATTGGCTAAACACAGTTGTAATTTTAAAACCATTATAAAAAATTAAAACATGTAATGTTTTTTCTTTTTCCTTTATTAAAGAACTATACAGTTATACAGAAAGCTCGGAATTTCAGCTAAACAAGAAATGCTTTTATGAGGACTTTCAAATACATGGTGAGTTGCCCCTTCCATTATTTTTAATAAATTGAGATAAGTATTTAGCATATGTACTTGCCAAAGTTTTCAACAGTATGACAAGGTAGTGCTATTCACGCTTCAAAATATTGATCAACACATTTTGTATATTCCCATGGTTCCTTGGGACCAAGGGAAATGACCAGTGATATATTTATCCATATGCATTGTCTATTTCACCATAGTCCTCAGGAAGCATGGGAACTTGCGTAATGCAATGTTTGCAGTGAAGTGTGACTAGTACTACAATTGTGATATGGAAAGTACATATGCTGAATTGGTCAGATATACCATACTTTAATGTGTTGCTCATAGGTGGTGTATTTTAAAGTCCTATATAATAGAGTGGAATTGTTCCAATGGGATTTGTTTGAAAGATGTTCCCAGAAGAAAAGCTAATGTTTACACTAGTAAAACAAAATATGTATGTTAAGTACTGACAAAATCAGTCTGGTTATTTAAATGTATACTGACTTAACACAAATGCTTGTACATGCAGTAATTGGTGCCAAAAGTGGTTTGAATGGGCAATTTTCCTGATAGGTTTGAAAGAGCAGTTAATAAAGATGATGAATTTTTATATTTACCATGAACCCCAAAAAAATTGCAACCCCTTCAATTTGCTTACAAGCTTAGTCATCAGTAACAGACCAGCATGAGTTTAAACCATGAGTAAAGGGAATTGTACACCTAAACGCCGACCGATGGGACCCTTGGGATCCGTGAGAGACCAAATGAGACACAGGAAACAGGCTTGAGTGTGTTCATAAGATCTCTGGCTTTAATGAGGAAGACAATGATTTTTTTTTTCCCAATTTTTTTTTTTTTTCCGTAAAAGGTCAGTACAAAATATAGCAACATATCAAGTGTAAGAAAAAAGAGGAGGTACAAAATTCCAGCTTGAAGTGCTTACACAGTGGTTTCATAATTATTCGTACGGTCATTAACTTGTAGAACAACTAGAAATCAAAGAAGAAGGAAAGAAGAAAGGGAGGAGGGAGAGAAGAGAGGGAAATGAGAAAGAGAAAGAAGCGAAAGGGAAAAGAAAAAGAAGACAAGAAGAGCGCGGATAGTGATGTACCTCGGTGACCTGGTCGTCGGCTCACGGCTGGTCCTCCACAACATGCCACCTCTCCCAGACAAGGTCGTGATCATCCAACCTGTCCCGGATCCTAGCCGCCATCTTTTCCATGAGTTCTGCATCCTTGACCCTAGCATAGAGGGCCTCTTGGCATGGGGGGAGCGGTTTCTTCCATTGGAGTGCTTTCAAGCACCTCGCAGCTGTGATAATGTGTCTAAGCAGCTTCTTGTAGGGTTTAGCTATGTGAGGTTGGGATAGGCCCAGAAGGAATAGCTTCGAAGAGAGGGGTATGGGCGCCTCTAGGAGGCGGGACAGGAGCTCTCGTGTCTGAGTCCAGAACGGGACAATCGGGGGGGGCAAGTCCAATATATGTGGAACAGTGTGCCCCTAGCTTGGTTGCATCGCCAGCATCGGTCAGAGGTGGAAGGGTAAATCCTGTGGAGAACGTCCGGGGTTAGGTACCAAAAGAACAGCACTTTGTATGTGTTTTCCTTATAAAGGGTACAAATAGAGCTTTTGGCCGCCTGCCTCCAAACCGCTTCCTCCTCCGAGAGCACCTCCCCCAGCTCCCCCTCCCATCGGTGCATATAAGCGTGTTTACCTTTGTTTTGTAAGGAGTATTCATTCAGTATTTGGTATATATCTGATATAAGGCCCCTTCGGGATGTGCCCTCAAGTATGATACGCTCAAATGGGGTTGGTTTCGAGTAGAGGAGCCGGGGGGCTATTGTGTGGGCTTAGTGGCGGATCTGTAAGTAGCTGAAAAAGGCCTGTCGTGGGATGTCATGTTTGGCTTGGAGGTCAGTGAAGGAGTGTCCCGAGAGGGCCCCGTAGCGTTCCAGTTCCCTGTGAAGGTTGGGCAGGGAGATGCGGGGACGCGTCAGAGTGAGGATAATATCGTCGGCAAAGAGGGAGATCTTAAATTCCCTCCCCCTTACTGGAATACCCCGAATGTCCGGATTGCCGCGGATCGTCGCTGCTAGGGGTTCGACGCAGAGAGCGAAGAGAAGGGGGGAGAGCGGGCACCCCTGACTGGTTCCGTTGGTGACGGGGAAGGTGGACGAAGTGGCGAAGGGAGTTTTTACCTGTGAGATCGGGTTGGTATAAAGGTGCTGGACCGCCTGAAGAAAAGGTCCCCTGAACCCCATATGTCTCAACGTGGCAAGCATGAAGGGCCAGCCGAGGCGGTCAAACTCCTTTTCTGCGTCCAGACTCAGGAGCAGGGACTCCGAGCCCTCCCTGCCCGCCACGTCGATTTAGGTCGATCACCTTTCTTGTGTTGTCTCCCGCTTGGCGGAGGGGGACGAAGCCCACCTGGTCTTTATGGACCAGGGAGGGCAAGACTACGTTTAGACGGAGGGAGAGGACCTTCGTAAATATCTTGAGGTTTGAGTATAGCAGGGCTATCGGCCTGTAGCTGGCGCATAATGAGGGGTCCTTGTCGGGTTTAGGGATGAGGGTAATGAAAGAATGCTGCATGTCTTGCGGAATGGGGGTCTGTTGTAGAAAGGCGTTGAAAAGCTGCTTTCTAGCCGACTCAGCGTCCCTCTTGAGGGCCGAGGAGATGGCCATACAGCGTCCCATACAGCGTCCCCTAATTACTGCTTTATGAGCAGCCCACAGTGTGGTGGTGGAGATATCATGCGTGTCGTTTTCGCTAAAGTAAAGTTGCAGGGCAGATTCTATTTCCATTTTGGAGGGGGTGTGCTACAAAAGGAAATCATTCAGTCACCAGTTATAGGGCCTGCGGGTGGGGGCGTTCAGGTCAAGGGACAAGGAGATGGGCAGTATCCGTGCGGAGTCAGTAACGCGTAACGTGGCATTATTGACTAGAAAATAGTCTATGCGTGAGTGTGTGTGATGGGGGGCTGAGTAAAAGGTGAACTGGCGATCTCCCGGGTGAAGCTCCCGCCATGCGTCGAATAGAGCATGCTTCCTTGTAAGCTGGCGGAAGAGCTTAGAGTCCCGCAGGGCCCTAGTCTGAGAGGCCCGGGGGTTCACTACCAGGCGATCCCAGGTCACAGAGTGGGGTAGGTTAAAGTCCCCCCCCCCCCACTACCAATAGATCGTGAGGGGAGCGGGCTAAGCGGGTGAGAACCCGGCTCAGAAATCTGTGCTGGTGTGTGTTGGGGGCGTACAGGGTACACAAGGTTATATCCCGCGAGTGCCATGTTTCTCTCGGGATGATAAAGTGGTCTAGGGGATCGATGTAGGAGTCTGTGCAGGTAAAAGGGGTGCCCCATTTAACCAGGATTGCAACTCCTGCCCATTTATGCGAACTAAAGGCCTGGTATATTAAGGGGAAATATCTGGAAGCGAAGGCAAAGGAGTCGCCCTTGGAGAAGTGCGACTCCTGTACCATTATGATCTCCGCCCCTGACTGCCTGAATTCCCTTAGCGCTAGGTGTCATTTCCTATTGGAGTTAAGCCCATGGACGTTCAAAGACAGCAACTTGGCCATACTGTGGGTGGAGTGACCGTGGGTTATACTTAGCTGTAGTCAGGCGCGTTGCATCTGGTTCTGGGAGGGTGAGTGGAGGGGCCATCGAGCCGACAGCCACCGAGGCGTGCCTTTGGGTCCTGCCTGCGTGGAGGGGGAGAGAGAGCTATCTGAAAAGAAAGAAAGAGAGATGAGAGCAAAAAAACAGAAGAACACAACAGCATTCAACAATGGGGGCCCGTGTGGCCCAAGGGCCACCGGGTCCCAACAGTTCCTTAAAGACCTCCCGACCAGAAAGTCCAAAAATGTAGGTCGGGGGGGCAGGGGGGTGGTGTGGAGGAACTCCACCTAGTGGGATGGGGAAGAAGGAACTCTCAGGCAATCAGCCATATGGGGGGGGGGTCCGTAATCAGAAAGGCAGCCTCTTCGGGGTCTCGTCCGAGACAGGCCCAATGGTGTAGTTCAGGGGTAAGGCTGGGGCAACCGGGAGTGAAGTGAAAAAAACAAAACAAGAGGGCATCATGCAGCACTCAGGGCGGCTCTCGTGGCCAGGATGACCATCTCATGTGGGCCTGTGCCTGGGGGAGTTGCGGACAGGGTCCCGGCCTCTGGGGCGTTTAGGCGGGGGGACTCTCTGCCAAACCACAGGTGGAGGGGGTGGTGTGGCTACCAGGTCCCAGTCCGGCAGCTGGGGGACGGGATGCCCAGTGTATTGCAAAAGACATCCAGGTCCTCGGGGTAACGTAAGGTGGCGGAGGTCCCCTGGTGGCTGGCGGAGAGGCTAAAGGGAAAGCCCCATCGGTATACAATGTCTTTGTCCTGTAAGGTGCGGAGCAGGGGTTGTAGTAGGCGTCGTTTCTGCAGGGTGATCCAAGAGAGGTCTGGGTAGAGCTGTAATGGGTTGTTGTCAAAGACTAGGTTACGAATGGGGCGAGCTTTGCGCATTATGGTTTCCTTCAGCGGGTAGGAGTTTACTCGGCATATGACGTCCCGCGGTTTGGAGGCTGGGCCCTTTGGCTTAAGGGCTCGATGAGCCCTATCCATCTCAATGGTCTTGTCTGTTGGTTCACCCAGTATGTCATTGAATAAATTCTGGAGAGTAAGCTGCAGGTCCTCTGTCCCGTCTGCTTCGGGGAGACCGCGTATGCGGATATTGTCGCCCCCTGTTGTCCAGGTCTTCAATATGCCGCTGCATATCTCTTAGCATAAGACGATGGTCCGATGCCTGAATTTGGGTGCGATGCACCGCCAGTTTAGTCTCTTGAATCTCCTCCTCCGCCATCTCCACTCTGTCAGCTAAGTGTTTGAGGCCTGTGTGGAGAACTTGAATTTTAGCGCGGCAGGTCGCCTTAACATCCTCAATAAGCTGTTTAAAATTGTCTTTCGTGGGGAAGGCCTGCAAATAGGACTGCCATGGTGGGGGAGGATAGTGAGGGGGTCCCCTGGCGTCATGAGGAGGATGGAGTGGGTTGGTGGCGGCTGGGAGCTGATTCTCCATGTTTTCTAGCCTCGAGGGGGGGTTGCTGGGTTGAGTCCCATGGGTCGGACCAGGCCTCAGCCTGATCCGCCATTGAGGTAGGGGCCCTCCCGCGCCACGAAGCGCTGGTGCTAGCCATAGATGCATACGAGGGGGGAGAGATATCCATCCGATCCCCGACGGATGGCCGGATGAACCTGCCCCCGGGCTGCAGGGGAGGTGGAATGCGGCCCAGCACTGGTAGAGGAGCTGCCGCGCTCTGGAGATCCCATGGAGGCCTGGGAGTTGGTGGGGGCTTGCAGGGCCAGGAAATCCTCCCGATCGAACGCGGGAGAGGGGGAGAGCTGGGCGCCGCTTTGTAGCTCAGGGTCTGGGGCAGTGCAGAGCAGTCGGGGGAAGGCCCCCGTACATTGAGTGTCCCGTTCTGGGGAAATAAGGAGAGCCGCGGCCTGTACCGCGTGGTCTGCGGCGGTGGGGGTGCGGGGATCCACTCACCCGCTGCTGGGAGCCATCTGAGCTCAAGGATGAGGCCGAGGTCTGCGATCGGGCCGGGGATGGCTCCGGATGGTGAGGTGGAGGTGAGCGAGGGGGAGATGTCCCTGTTCTGGAGGTGGCTGCGTCGTCTTGTCTCCTCCGCCCGGCGGCATGTCGGACGGCTTGAAGTAGTCTTTGAGGGTCGTAGAGGAGCCTGGCGGGGGTTGGGATGATCCCCGTGCTTTGGTGGATCTGGTGGTCCGCGAACCGCCCATGGATGGCGAAGATTACCCCCGTTTTTTTGCCGGTTTGCTGCGGGCAGGAGAGGAGCTCTCAAGGGATGCTTCCTTCCAGGCTGGCTTTTGGTCACGCCCCCCCCAAGACAATGGTTTTTATGCAAGTAAGGCAAAGAACGGAGGAGGTGCTAAATATAAGGCATATGTAGCTTTAATCTTACTCCGTACTTCCTTATCACAAGTTAGGCTGCTAAAATGAGAAACAGAAATAGCCTAGGTCTTCACAGAAACAGGAAGCTTGCCCCCGGGATCGGCTTGATCACAATTAACTGCCAAAATCTAGTTCTATATAAACTGAAGTTAGGCTTGATACAGCAAAAGAAAGGAAGAGGGGTGAATGAGACAGAGGTCTCAAATGTCTTTATGGGTGAATCAACAGGGTCGAATGGAATAATGAAAAAAGCTTTATTGATGAATACATACACAATTCAATATTAAGAAATCCAACTGGGGTGGTACATAGACCTCCCGAGTGGGACCCGTTCCTTCAATGTAAAGATATCTATAAAAACTACATACAAAATAACAACGTATAATTAAAAATTGCTATGAGACAGACCAACCGCTTCTAACTGAAAATGGACACCTCTCAATCTGTATGGTCAGATATCCAATATATGGAGATAAATGCAATCCTGCAATGTAAAAACTGATCGCGGAAATAAGGCACATATAAAATATGTATGGATGACCCAGCTGATGTGCGTAAGAAAGGGGGGGGGGGAGGAGAAGCAAAAACTCATATAATACAGAAGTTCATTTCTACTCAAAGAAAATGGGGGGGGGGGGGGGAATCTTAGAATGTATAAACAACTGTGACTCCATTTTATTACAATCCCCTCTTAAGGCGAATTTTTAAAGGACACTTACCTGTCCTACTCGCCAGCGATGTCAAACTAGCTCAATATGCCCTTTTGTCTTGCATTTGTTTTTTTTTTTTTGTTTTTTTAGGATTTACAACCACTTTAACTCCATTATCTGGCTGTGTATCTCTCTTGTGTCTGGTATGTGTATTATCGGTGGTGTTTTTGGTTGACCCACATATACCTTTAAGGGCTCCCAAGTCCTCTGGATGATAAATAGTTATGATCCGTATAGGTAGGAACACTATCAGAGACATTAGGAACAGGAGTCAAAATGCCTTCCCAGAAGTCTGTGGTGCAATAAGCGAGGTCATCTTGTTCAGAGACTTTTTCACCTTGCTTCACTCTGTTTTCGAGGATTTATTTCGCCTGTTTCACCTCCTTTATCCTTGGCTTGCTTCTTAGGCCGAGTACTCACGATCAAACATGTCCGATGAAACCGGTCCGCGGACCGTTTTCATCGGACATGTCTGCCCGGGGACTTCTGTTCGATGGCCGTACACACCATCGAACAGAGGTCCGCGCGTAAACAATACGCGGGGCGTGTCCGCGGTGTCGCCGCGTCTATGACGCGGTGTCGCCGTGACAATGACGCGGCGACGTGGGCGGCCTGCCTTTAAAAGGCTTCCACGCATGCGAGGGATGGCGGGCGGCAGGACATGTACGGTAGGTCTGTACAGACGACCGTACATGTCCGGGCGGACAGGTTTCCAAACCGCCCGAAAATGGTCCGATCGGGCCTACACACGGCCAAACATGTCTGCTGAAACTGGTCCGCGGACCAGTTTCAGCAGACATGTTTGGTCGTGAGTACGGGGCCTTAGGTTCACCTTCTTCACACGACTGGCATGAATCCAGGACTGTTGTCCCTCGGTAAGGATTGCAGTACGTGCGACTGCGATCAGTGGTTGGAGGTCTAAACAGGTACTCTTGCTTCTTAGTACGATTCAGCTGTTGGACAACCACTACGTCTCCTACCTGGAAAGGGTGTGTAGGTTCCTGTGAAGAGAAAGGATAGGTGCAGGCAACATTTCTTTCAACTCTGTCCAGAGTTTCAATGAGTTTCCTAATATACTCTCCCTGTATTACTTCTAGGTCCCCTCTTTCTAATATAAGTGGTTGTCGGGCCCACATGGTGGGAAATGGCTACCCATAAGGACCTCAAATGGAGAGTATCCTGTTTTCTTTGAGGGAGGTCATTCTTATTTTGGCCAAAACTGCTGGTAATACTTTCTGCCATGTATTATTATATGTGCCTCCTGTTGCTTTTCTTTTTTATCTTTTAATGGGTTCTGTTCATTCTCTCAATACCTGAACTCTGCGGGTGGTAAGGTATATGAAATTTCCAATCAATTTTAAGTGCTTTCACTAAATCTTGGCACACTTTTTTGAAATAAAGGCAGGACCATTGTCAGAAATTATTTGGAGTGTGCATCCTCATCTAGGTATAACTTCCTGTGTGGGGATTTCTACAACTGTTTGCATCTTCTTTTGTGGTTACACATACTTCTGTCCAGCTTGAAAACATGTCTACTATTACAAGTAAATATTATTGCCTTTTACCTAGCTTGGGCATATGGGTAAAGTCAATCTGTAAAGGTGTGGATGGATATGTAAGGTGTTCATGTTTTGCCTTGTGTGGATTTCTTGGGTTATTTCGGATGCATGTGATGCATCTGGTAACATGATTTGACCAAAGAGGGAAGACCGGGGATAGAGAAATCTTTGTCCAATATTTCACATGTGACCTGCCAGCCTCTGTGCCCTACCCCATGATACTGAGAGAGAAATAAAGGTGCACTAGCTACAGCTGTTGGCAAACAAGTCCAGTATCTGTTCTTTCCCCCCTCACCTTCCAGGACAGCTACTTGAGTGATGACTGGCTCCGCCCTCTACAGGAAACTCAAATTGGATACAATTTTTAAAAGGCCCCTCCCTTTCCTCCTGACCTTCAGTTGTTTTGTGTTTCCAGACGCTCCAGGAGCACGACACGTTTTTTGGTTTTCCTTAGGTCTGGTAACTGTGGTTGGCGCACCCCCCTTCTTTGGCAGCATCCAGTACTGGTTGTGGCTGAGTCCTGGATGCATTCAGTCCCAGTTCTGGCCAGAAGGGTTCCCCATTGAAGGTTCCTTGCCTCACCTGCAGAGTAAATTGGCAACTTCTTTCAGGTTCTTCCCAGCTGCTGGTGGAAACCTTGTCTTCCTCGGCTTCACCGAGGTGTACCAAGATGGCGTCTGAGGACTTCCGGTGATGCAGCAAGATGGCGCCGGAAGTCACGTGACGCATCTTCCGGTGCCGTGTTCATAAGGGCTATTGCCAGTACACTGAGGACATGCTGCCTGGGACAGCAGCCTTTTTCTCTTCAGGCGTTCACCACTCACCAATGGAGCTTGAACCACACCACACCACAGCCACACCACAAATAGTTATTGGAAAAAGGCATAAATATAATTTTTTTTACACAGGTTCACTAGAGGAGGAAGGATGACTACATGGGAGTGGTGAGAATGGTAGTGGATTTTGTAGGAAAATGTATTTTAAAGAGAAGCTCTATAGGAGTAGGTTACCTAGGTGGGCAAAAGTTCTAAGGCTCATTGTTTGTGTACATGTAACTGTCTGTCTTTGTGTTTAGTGGCAATGGTTAACAGGAATAATAAGGGTATATTAATGACATGGAATGTCAGGGGCCTGGGGGATAAGGTTAAAAGAAATGAGAGGCATGTAGATGATGGATGCTATTCATTCCATTCCACCACGTATGGTGGTCTCTCCCGCATAGATCTAGGTCTGGGAAATAAGGTGTTAACGCAGCGGGTAGAAGACTTGGTTTATGAACCACGCTTAATATCAGATCACTCGGGAGCTGCGGTGGCTCAGCGCGATTGGCACTGCGCTGACAAGCCATTCACCTCTGCAGCCAGGGGTTCGGATCCGGGTCTCGGCTACATGTGAATTGAGTTTGGTGGTCTCAGCCCGGCTCCAGGTGGGTGTGCTATGCGAGGTAAGCCTGCGCTTAGTACGCTTACCCCCCTCCCACAAAAACCACCACACTACACGCACTCGAAATTGGGTTAACATGCACGCACTTTGACCACGCGGTCTCTAAAAGAGAGAGGCGAAGGACTAACGGGGCTGGTTGAGCGGGCTAGATTTTCTCACTCCCTTATAGGGAGTCCCTCTGCCCCGTTGGGCTTCAAAGCGGAGCAGGTAGGGCGGGCTGTGTGGGAGGACCCCCTCACACACCCGCCATTGCCACCCGGGGCACGGAGAAAGGTGGCAGATTGCCTCTGGGGGAGGCCTGCCTGCTCCCAACTACTGCAGTCCGGCTCCTCTCTCGAGTACACGCACAAAATACACTTAAAAAAAAAAAAAAAAAATATATCAGATCACTCACCATTTTGGGTACGGCTCGATGTCTCTGTAACATCGGACCGCCCTTTGTGGAAAGTGAACCCATACTGGCTGACCTTTTTTTTCTCCATCGGATGGAATAGGAGAGGCAATACTGGAGTTTTTACATTTTAAAAGGGATCCGCCAGTGCAGGGATGGTGTGGGATACACTTAAAGCGGAGGTTCACCCTAAAAAACATCTATATACCATTACATCCAGCATACTTCCGACATCTACAATATGCAGTTTTTTTTTGCCGTACATACCGTTTTATTGTTTTCCCCCCGGCTTGTGGGCGTTCCTATTAAGAGGTTAGATGATTGACCTCTGGTGAAAAACTTCTCCTGACGCATAAGGCGCATCACAAGTTTTCCGTAAGTAGCCGAACTATATGGCGCCTGCGCAGTCAGCTCTACACAGCGGGCGCATGCGCCGTATAGAGCCGACTCGCAGGTCGGCTACTTACGGAAAACTGGTGATGCATGCGCCTTATGCGTTAGGGGAAGTTTTTCACCAGACGTCAATCATCTAACCTCTGAATAGGAACGCCCACTCCCGCAGGAGCCAGAACCCATAAGCCGGGGGAAAAATAACAATAAAACCGTATGTACGGCAAGAAAAAAAAAAACAGCATACTGTAGATGTCCGAAGTATGCTGAATGTAATGGTATATAATCGTTTTAGGGTGAACCAACGCTTTAAGGCATTTCTGAGGGGATGCCTTATTAAAGAGATATCTGGCATTAAAACTTGCTCCAGGGAATGGGAGAACAAGGTACGGGACAAACTGAAGGTTAGAGAACAGCCATTGGTAGTGGACCCCTCAAGCTAAACATGATTCCTGGATAGAGGCGCAATCCTTGTAAAACTCTGTTCTGCTGTCCACAGCAGAGAAGAGTAGATACTTCCAACAGCAAAGTTATTTTGAGGAGGGGGAAAATACAGGCCGACTTTTCGCCCTTATAGCTAAGGAGCAGTGGGAATCCTCTAATATTTTAGCAATAAAGGCTAAAATGGGGGAGACGCATACTCTTGGGGCTGACATTTTAAAGGACTTTCAACAATTTTTCAAGGACTTATACTCCTCTAAAGCCAGCTATAGTTTATCGGATATGGTTTTGTTTTTACAAACCTGCCCGTTCCCACAGCTACCGGAGGTAGACAGGGAAATGCTGAGCTCACCCCTAACCCTGATTAAGTTGATGGAAGCCCTAGATGAGGCCCCACTTCATAAATCCCCAGGACCGGATGGTATACCGGTAGAGGTATATTCCCATTATGGGGAGATCCTCTTGCCACCTTTGCTACAGGCATTGCAGGAGGTAGCGGAAACTGGTGCTTTGCCAGATAGTATGCAGGAGGCGATTAATTATAGTACTAGTAAAGCCGGGAAAAGATAGGCTCCTGTTGGACTCGTATCGTCCGATTCCCTTATTGAAAGCTGATGTTAAGCTCCTGGCTAAAATTCTGGCCATGAGGTTATCACGGGTAATTAACAAACTGGTCCATTCGGAACAGTCTGGTTTCATACCCAATCGTTCCACGGCGGATAATATTGGGCGATTTATATATGAATATACAGGTGCCGGTGGACAATCTGGGAGGTAGGGCCATTCTGTCACTGGATGCTGCAAAAGCGTTCGATAGTGTGGAGTGGCCCTACCTCCTAGAGATCCTGGCAAGATTTGGACTGGGGAGTAAGTTCATAGAATGGGTAAAGGTGCTTTACTCTAAACCCAGGGCCAAACTCTGTTTTAAAAACAAACTCTCGCCTGTATTTGATTTATATAGAGGGACCCGGCAGGGGAGTCCGTTGTCCCCATTGTTGTTTGCACTAGCGGTCGAGCCTCTGGCCATCCTCATTCGTACCGCCACAGAGGTGGTGGGGTTTTGTTGGGGCCAGAGGAAAGATAAAATATTGTTGTACACAAATGACGCGCTTATCTCTTTAGGTGACTCGACCGCCTCGTATCGGGCGGTGATGGGGATAATAGGGGACTTCGGAAGCTTTTCGGGTTTTGTCATCAATTGGTCTAAATCAATCCTGATGCCTTTAGACAAGCTAAGGGAACCCCTGCCAGCTGAAGCAGAACAGATCATGATAACTAACAGTTTTAAGTATCTGGGAGTGGTGGTATCCCCAGACCTGGCTAAGTACCTCCGGTTGAACCTGGGCCCTCTGCTGGATAGACAGGAGAATTGCAATAGTTTGTGTAAACTCCCATTGTCGGTAGGACGGGCAAATTTAATAAAAATGGTATGGGCGCCACATCTATTTTTTTTTTTTTTTTTCAAATACTTTATTTCTACCACCAAGGGCGAGTCCAGATTCTCATAACAATCGTATATAAACAGTTACACAACAGATATATCAAAATACTGAATCAAAGATTAATAATCATATCCTTCATAGCATCCTCCCTGCACCCCTAGGGAGGATAGCCTGCCGATTTTGCAGCAAGTAGGTAGACCACCTCCAATCACTGTGTCTGGTATCGCCCTATCCATTTTACATTACTCAGTATTAACAAAAACCCAAAAAAGGCAAAGAGGGGGAAAAAAAATTCTTAAAAGGGGAGGGGGCAGGGGGGAAAGGGAGGACAGGGGAAAAAAAAGAGGGAAGGAATAAGGGTAGGGGATACCCTGGGTAGGCGATGGGTAGCTAGTTATTTAACTATTTTAAATTGTACTACCTATATCTGACCTTCATGAATTAGGCAAACCTTCTTCAGAAGCAATAAACCTATTCCACTGTCTCCATACCTCCGCATACTTTTCTGGTTGGCTTTGTGCTGAAAGTGTAAGATCTTCCATCTTTATCTCTTCCACTTTATGAAGCCAACCTCCAACCGTAGGAGGTAGTGTATTTTTCCACCTAAGTGGAATACATGCTTTGGCCGCATTTACTAAATGTCGTAAGATTGCTTATATTTTTTAACAGGTATATTCATAACATGTAGTAAAAAAAAAGGCTGAGTCCTCCGGTATCCTGTAGTCTGTAAATTTTTGACTAATGTTCCGTACCTCCTTCCAGTAAGATGTTGTTATTTTTGGGCACGACCAAAAAATATGTAACATCGTACCTCTCTCCTCCATACATCTCCAGCACCGGTCTGATATTTCTGGATAAAATATATGTAGTCTCTGTGGGGTATAGTACCATCTTGTCAGTATTTTATAATTCATCTCCTGAATCTTAGTACATATTCTTCAAATATGGTTAATTGTCATCTAAATCTCTCTGGTGACTTAAGTGTATAAAGGAAGTGGTGGAGCTGCAGAGCGTTCCAAAAAGGTAAACAAAAGGGGCCCGCCGGTTCCATTAGGGCCGTTATGGATGGCCAACCGTCTGATGCTAGGAATTGTGATGCTCGAAAGCGATTCGTTTGTCGAAGATTGGAGAAGTGATGATCTCTCAAACCTGGAGGGAATCCTGGATTCCCGAGGATAGGCATCAGAGGCGAGTCCATAGTCGAAGGAGAAGTTTTAATTCCAATAATTTTTATTGAAGATTTTCAAAAGATAACAGATATCAGAAGGAGTGATACAACAAAATAGTCATTCACAAAGACAATATCTTCCGAATCCTGGGGTAGAAATCACACATACATTATATCAATGACATAAGTGAGTATAATATGCCAACAGCTGCCATCCGCAGGCAAGACGGATTTACCCGTTAACGAACAGTTAACCACTTCAAAACATTTCAGAGAGGAAGCCCCTACGGGGCAGGTGCAACGGTTCCCAGTCCCCGACAGGCCCCAACGGGATCACACTGCTTCTTGGGAAATGTAATCACAACGCCCCCACCCCCGGCTATCAAGAAGTTACCACAATGTGGGAGACTGAGGATGGCGATTGCATTAAAAGTGTAAATTCAGCCTTGAGAGTTGGATTCTAGAGGAGTCAGTCTCGGTAATAAAAATAAAATGAACAAAGCAGAACAACAGTAGAAACACCAAGGGAGGCAGCAGAAAGAAGAAGAAAAGAAAAGTGTAGAAAAGGAATGAAAGGAAGAAGAGAAGCACGCCTGCTCGATCAGGCAATGACACGAATGTTCGATTCTCCAGGCAACACTCCTGGTATGAGAGAAATGTTACAAAAGGTGGCACAGGGTTCCCAAATGTCTATAAATCTCTGTTTTATCATGAAGTTTAGCCACGATCTGTTCTTGTACCATAATCCAGGAGACTTTCCTCCTGAACCCCTGGAGGGATACAGTGGGTTTCTTCCAGGCCTTGGCAATGGACATTTTGGCTCCCAAAAGAATGAAAAACGATAGTCTGGGAATGTTTGGGTAAACCAGGAATACATTGGTTTAACAGTGCTATACCTGGGTGGGGAGTTGCCACTACCGCTGTTAAGGAGCTAATGGTAAGGAATACCTTCTGCCAGAATGATCTAATGCGGGGGCAGGACCACCAAGTATGGAGCATAGACCCCTCCAGCTCGCAATTCCTAGAACACACTGGTGAGGACCCTGGAAACCTCTTTGCCAGCCTGGAAGGAACAAGGTACCACCTAAGAAACTTTTAGACTAGTTTCTATGACGGAAATGTTGAGAATACCTTTATACGCTCTCTGTATAGCGCTGTGCCAGATTGCGGTGTCCCACGAGCCGACCAAGTCCTCTTCCCAGACCCGGGCGTAGGATGGCTTTACAACTGCTGTATAGATCAAGGAAATGCCTCCCCTCTGATCCTCCGTGTTGGAGCACCAATGCCCATAGGATGTTATTGTGGGGGGCACCTTTTTATTGGTCCAGATGGAGTGTATGAAATGGCAGATTTGAGAAAATCTGAACAGTTCCGAGTTTGGCATATGCAGTTTCTTTCTACAGAATGACAGGGAAATCGGACCTGCCGGAGAAAGGAAGTGACCAATCCGGTAGAGACCTTTGTCTGTCCACCACCGAAATGCCTCGATACACAGTCCCGGAGGGAAAGCTTCATTATGGAATAAGTGTGCTAGAGGTTTCAGGGAGGATGTCGGGGAATGAGAAACAAAGAGTTTGGAGCTTAACCACTTCCCGACCGCCGCATGTACATATACGTCGGCAGAATGGCACGTACAGGCACATGGGCGTACCTGTACGTCCCTGCCTAGACGTGGGTCGGGGGTCCGATCGGGACCCCCCCCCCGCTACACACGGCGGTCGGGTTCCCTCGGGGAGCGATCCGGGACGACGGCGCGGCTATTTGTTTATGGCCGCTCCGTCGGAATCGCTCCCCGGAGCTGAAGAACGGGGAGAGCCGTATGTAAACACGGCTTCCCCGTGCTTCACTATGGCACTGCATCGATCGAGTGATCCCCTTTATAGGGGAGACTCGATCGATGACGTCATTCCTACAGCCACACCCCCCTACAGTTGTAAACGCACACACAGTGTACACTAAATCCTACAGCGCCACCTGTGGTTAACTCCTACTGCAACTGTCATTTTCACAATAAAGAATGCAATTTAAATGCATTTTTTGCTGTGAAAATGACAATGGTCCCAAAAATGTGTCAAAATTGTCCGAAGTGTCCGCCATAATGTCGCAGTCACGAAAAAAATCGCTGATCGCCGCCATTAGTAGTAAAAAAAAAAATAATTAATAAAAATGCAATAAAACTATCCCCTATTTTGTAAACGCTATAAATTTTGCGCAAACCAATCGATAAACGCTTATTGCAATTTTTTTTACCAAAAATAGGTACAAGAATACGTATCGGCCTAAACTGAGGAAAAAAAAAATATTATATATGTTTTTGGGGGATATTTATTATAGCAAAAAGTAAAAAATATTGAATTTTTTTCAAAATTTTCGCTCTATTTTTGTTTATAGCGCAAAAAATAAAAACCGCCGAGGTGATCAAATACCACCAAAAGAAAGCTCTATTTGTGGGGAAAAAAGGACGCCAATTTTGTTTGGGAGCCACGTCGCACGACCGCGCAATTGTCTGTTAAAGCAACGCAGTCCCGAACTGTAAAAACCCCTTGGGTCTTTAGCCAGCATATTGGTCCGGGGCTTAAGTGGTTAAGGAAACAGAGTGCGAGAGAGTGGGAGACATTATCGCGGGCCTGGCCTTTAGCACTAAAGGAGGTAATCAATGGTATTCAAGGGGGTAGCCTGTCTTTCCATTAAGAGCCAATCGGGTTTTGATCCCCGAAAGAAAACCGACGAGATTTGCGTAAGTTGAGCTGCCTGATAATAACCTCAAAGGTTTGGGAGTCCCAATCCGCCCTGCGATTTCAGGCGGAAAATAATTCCAGAGGGGCATCTTTACCCCTTACTACCCCACACAAAGTGGACTATTTGTGATTGCAGTTTACAGAGGAAATGTTTCTTAATCGGGATAGGGAGGGAACGGAATAGGTATAACAGACGAGGGAGAAGAGTAATTTTCACCGCATGTATCCTGCCTAACCAGGATAGACCACATCTCGACCACGTGTATATATATCGCCCATACATTTGTGAATCATAGGGGGATAGTTGGCTGTGAAAAGACTATTTACGTCCGATGTCAGTTTAATGCCTAGATAAGGAATCGTCCCAGAAGCCCAGCTAAAATCGGAATTAGGAGAAAGCTGATTAAGAAGGTCAGGGGGGACAGTAATGTTCAAAGCTGTCGACTTTGTCATATTAACTCTCAGTCCTGAGATTTCACTAAAAGCCTGTAGGGTCTTAAGAATCGCAGGAATGGAGGTCAGGGGGGAGGTGATAAAAAGGAGAAGGTCGTCCGCGTACAGTGCACACTTATGCTCCCCTTGTCCACAAGTCACCCCCTTAAAGTCGGGGTTCGATCTAAGAGCAATTGCTAGCGTCTCTATGGCCATTGCGAAGAGGAGGGGGGAGAGTGGGCATCCCTGTCTGGTATTCCTGCCTATATTAAGAGTCCGAATATCTGCCCAAAAGGCGAACCTGGGCCGTGGGGTTCGAGTAAAGTGCTTGGATCAAGTTTAAGAAGTATGGACCAAAGCCCCACCTCCCGAAGATATCGGACAGGTATGTCCAGTCTATCGAATCAAAGGCCTTGTGGAGGTCTATGGAGAGAAGAAAACCTTTCTGCGGGGGTCCCCCATCCCACTGCGATCTGAGAAGTGAAATTATGTCAATGGCCCATCTGATCTGCTCCGGACCCTGTCTCCCAGGGATGAAACCTACCTGATCTTTATGAATGTATGTAGCAATAAAACTTGCCACCCTATTAGCCAGGGTCTTTGTCATCATTTTAATATCATTATTGATAAGCAAGATTGGGCGGTAGTTACTCACTTCACTAGTGTCTTTATCCGGTTCGGGAATCACCGAGATATAAGCAGAGTTCAGGTCCACACTCAAGGGGTTTCCTTCCCTGAGAGAGTTGAATAACTGGGCCATGTACGGCGCCAGGCAGGGTCAATTTTTTTTATAATAACCAGTAGAAAAAACGTCCGGACCCGGAGAGGGACCAAGCTTGAGGGATTTAATAGTGTCCAGTATTTCCTCTGGGGGTAAATGGTTTCTCAAGAAGGTTCCTATGCTCAATGGACAGGGTGGGCAAAGGGAGATTGTCTAAAAGTTTTTTTACTCAAGGAGGCCTGAGGAGATCTGTTAGGTTTGTACAGGTCAGAGTAAAACTGTAAAATAGTATCCATAATCTTGGTTGGGTTCTGCGTCAGGTCCCCTGACGTCGTCCTAATTTTAGGGAATGTTATGGTACATGGTTTAGGGCTCAACTTCGCTGCTAATTTAGACACAACCCTGTCTTTCTGAAAATAAAATTTAGCCCCAGTCCATCTAAGGTGCCTCTGCGTCAGTCGTCGGTTTCAAATTAAGTAGAGCTCGGGCCCAGATTTCGGGACCATGAGTGAGAGTGTGTGACGTGCGAGAGAGGGCGGGCTCTGACCTTGTGATGCCTCCAGCAAGACACGCCGAGCTACACGCCGAGCTCCGAGTTTAATACGGGAGCCAGCTTTCCTCCCCCGCCAGAGCCGACGAGTTATCCGAGCCGCCCTCCGCAATATCTGTCTCAGCACGCTGACAGCACAGCACAGTCGCGAGTGGCTAGCCTGGCTCTGCAGCATAGACGGAGGGTGTTTTCGCAGCTGCGCCACCTCAGCATTGACAGCATACATCCCCATGTGCTGACGGTCCGTTGGGAGCTGACGGCTGGCCCCCCTGCTTCTCCCATCCTCTCGTAGTGTGGACACGTGGAGGCTGACAGTCTGTGTTTCTACCTCCCTCCACGCTTTGAACAGCTACAATATACAGCTATAAACTGCAAGTGGATGGCATAATGTTATGCTGAAATACGGGCAGAGCTATCACGAGTCCCTTGGTAGGCTGTAAACTTTCCTATTTTGAGAAGAAAGCTGTGTAGAGGAGAAGAGGTTGGGTGAGAAAATGTTAATGTAATCGGGCCAGGGTGAAGTGAAGAGGCTGCTGTATATGCTATATAAGACTCTGATTTTCTCTGGTCTATAACCCTGATTTATAACCGTACAACCTTGAAACCTTAAGTAAGCTTTGAAGCCTGGAGTCTGTATCTTAGTGAAAGTGCTGTATAAAGAACATTCCAGGAAAGAATCAGTGGAAACGGTGAATTAATTATAAACAAACTGCTATGAGGTTAAATGGCACCAAGTAAAACGCAAGTAAAACCGCATGTACCAGTAGTGACTCCTTGTTCCCCCCCCCCCCCCCCCAGCTATGGCAGCAAAAACAGTAAAAGCAACAGGGCCTATAGGAAAATCCTTACAGCCCGTGCAATCCCCTCAGAACTCCCCATTAAAAGGGATATCAGCAGAGACTCAAACCGGGAGAGAAGGGGAGATGGATTGTGGTCCCTCTGGGAAGGAAATATTAGAGGCAATCAAAGCAAGTAGTGAAGTGCAGTTAAACAAAATTGATGCCCTGGCAGTAGATGTCTGTTCAATAAAACGCGAGTTTGACAACATACAAAAAAACGGCAGAAATAGAAAATCGCATCTCCAAAGTGGAAGAGGAATTAAAGGATAATAAAGGATGGCATATATTGAAAAAACAAATAAAAGAACTACAGGACAGAGCCATAGATACAGAGAGCCGAATAAGGAGAAATAATGTACGCATTCTGGGTCTGCCAGAGCGAGCAGAGGGAGATAATCCAATCAAATTTGCAGAAAAATTAACTGAAGTATTGAAATTGGCAGAGGCAACTACAATGTTTGTGGTAGAGCGAGCACATAGAATTTAGTTTCGCCTCCCCAAACCGGGGGCACCTCCCTGCCTGTTTTTGGTGCGTCTATTGAACTATAGAAATCGAGATCAAATCCTGTCAACAGCCAGAGTAAGGGCAGATATCCAGTATGAGAACGTTAAGTTGCTATTTTTTCCTGATTACCCGATGGAGATTCAGCAGCAAAGAAGAGAATTAACAGAGATCCGCAGAAGATTGAGAGAGAAAGGGTTAAAATACAGTCTATTATACCCTAGTAAATTACGAGTGACGGATGGGACACGCACCCTTTTTTTGAAACCCCAACCCAAGCGGTGGAGTGGCTGGATACCAAATAGACCGGCCGACTTTTTTTTTTTTAAAGAATAGAGAATGTTCCCCAAGATAGGGGGGCTGTCGGACTGACCCTATGTATAAATTTGATATTTGAGACTTTTTTTTTTTTGGGGGGGGGGGGGGTGAAGGTATAAAGTGGAGTACATAGGATAATATTGTATAATGTTTATTTTATTTCCCTAGGGAAGAAGGGAATATGTAATAATTTTGAATGAGTGACTAATCATGAGTATGAATTGGAATATTGGCTATAATTAATCAATAATAAGCACTTGGGCACTTAAGAACACGTGAGTAATGGGAGGTGGAGAGAAATTGTTTTCTATCTCCCTCCGTTCACTCTGCTATCTGTTTGAGGGTGGAAAGAGTTTTTTTTTTTTTTTGGATAAAGATATAAGGAACTGTAAAATCACGTTAACATTATGTTAAAGATAAACAAGGAATACACAAACACTTGTTAATTCATAGATATGAAGGAATATAATGGTATGTAATAAGAGGGAAGAAGATATACGATACAGGGATGGGGAGGGAGTTGAGGGTTCTCTTTTTTTTTTTTGGGGGGGGGGGGGGGGTGAAGGTATAAATGTGAATACATAGGATAATATTGTACAATGTTTATGTTATTCCCCTAGGGAAGAAGGATATGTATGATAAATAAGTGACGGATTATGAGTATTAATTCGTATATCGGTTATAATTAATCAATAATGAGCACTTGGGCACCTAGGTGCTTAAAACACGTGAATGATGGGGGGGAGGGAAGCGGAGAGAAACTGTTTTCTCTCTCCTTCCGTTCACTCTGATATCTGTTTGAGGGTGGAAAGGGTCCCCCTTTTTTTGGGGGGGGGGAAGGTCCTAAGATATGGAATAATATAAATACAGGTGTGTAGGTGAAATATTCAGCCGAGTAGAGGAGCCTGCCGCACAAGTGAATGGGAGATAGGTGGTCGTTTTTTCTATGTATTAGGGAAGAAGGGTGGGGTATGCTAGATACTAGACCTAAAAAAGAGATTATAGTTAGTAAAATAGGGGATAGAAGAAATTCCTCTCCACTCCCATCCGAGAATGGATGGGGGACGATACAAGAGAGGGGAGAGGGGAGTGGGGAGGGGTAGGGGGTAGGGAGTGGGGAGGGGGAATGAGTGTAAGAGTGAAGAGAGAATGGGGAAGTCAATGGTGTGATTTAGGTACCCAAGAGATGCCACCCAAAAGAAGGGAGTGGTATAGGGAACAATGGAGGTATAAATTCCTTGCATATTCTAGATACTATGCCCGGGAAGGATAACTGTTTTTCGATTCTGTCCTGCAATGTTCGAGGATTAAATTCAACGTTTCAACGTGCATTAATGTTTCAGTATATAAGAAAATATTCTCCCCAACTGATTGTACTACAGGAGACACATTTAATGGGGAAAAAATTAACGCTAAAAAAAGCCTGGATACAGAAAACCTATCACTCTATGTACTCTTCATATGCTAGAGGGGTGTCGATTCTAGTAAATCTTTTACAGGAGAAATAGAGATGGCCCATATAGACGTAAATGGAAAATGTTATTCTAGTACTGTATATAGGACGGGTAAACAGAGATATGTTACAGCAGCTGTGTATATTCCACCCCCATTCTCGATGGCAGTACTGAATGAGATGATGGAAAAGGTCATGCAGTACATGCCAGCGAGATTGATATTAATAGGAGATTTTAATGCTGTCCTATCACCGGAGCTGGATAGACCAAAACCCCCTAAACAACATTCAACAGAATTATATAATTGGGCACAGGTAATGGGGGTAACGGAAATTTGGCGGTGGAGGAATCCAGGAGAAAAGGGATACTCATGTTTTTCCACTTCCTACAAGACTGCATCTAGAATAGATTTAGCATTTACCGATTCCACGATGCTAGCAGTTATCGTGGAGGCCAAATATCTGCCGAGTGGTCTTTCAGATCATTCTCCTTTTATTCTTGTCAATACGTATTCCAATTCCCAAAAATGCGTCCCTGTGGAGATTAACCCCGCAATGGGTGGATCACCCAGAAATAGTAGAGAAAATGGAATTAATAATTATGGAATACTGGCAGAGTAATTCAGGATCAGCCTCGGTAGAGACGGTGTGGGATGCGTTCAAAGCTTATACACGAGGGCAATACATATGAAATATCTCAACAGTCAACAGAAGGTTAAGGAACAAGAGTTGAAAATACAGATTGATATACAGATTGATATACAAATATGGGCAGGACCCCAGTAGCACTAACTTTGATGAAATGATGGCAGCACATAGAGACCTACATCTACACATGGAAGAAATAACAAGATTGGAAATGCATAAAAACAGACAGAATATTTTTGAAAAGGGAGATAAGGGGTGCAGATTTCTGGCAAGGCTGGCGCAACAAGAATACCAAGCCACAATTATATCAGAGATTGAGGATTTAAATGGACAGATAGTAAAAGAACCCAAAGAGATATTGGAGGCCTTTAGAGAGTATTATAGCATGCTTTATACCTCCTCTCTCCCATCTGGCTGCTGCCCAGAGGATATGACGGACCTTTTGGACCGGATAGCCCTGGGATGGCTGTCAGATGGGGAGAGGAGAGAATTGGTCCGTCCCATTGGGGTGGAAGAGATTATGGAGGTTATACGAACATTTTTGGGAGGAAAGGCACCAGGCCCAGACGGAATCCCTGTAGAATTTTATAAAAAGTATGGAGCATTAATAGCCCCTAAATTAGCAGAAGTATTTACAAGTGGGTTAATGCAAGGAGCCCTGCCAGAATCTATGAGAGAGGCACACATAGCATTAATACATAAGGAAACAAAAGATCCAAAGTTATGTTCATCGTATAGGCCAATTGCACTATTAAATTCAGATTTGAAAATATTGACAAAAATATTAACATTTAGAGTACAACCTCTGCTCAGAAATATAATGGATTCAGATCAAACAGGATTCATGCCACAGAGAACACATTAATTTATGTAGGCTATAAACGAATATACATACCCATCATATGTATGAGGGATCAAGGACAGTGGCCTCTTTGGATATTGAGAAGGCCTTTGATACGGTGGAATGGCCATTTCTCTGGGAAATACTCAGGAGGATGGGATTTCCACTAGTATTCATTAAGTGCATCCAAATAATATACGAGAGGCCAATTTCCGCAGTGAAATTAGGGGGAAGACTGTCGTGTTTTTTTCAGTTATATAGAGGCACAAGGCAGGGCTGCCCTCTCTCTCCAGCGATCTTTGCAATTGCAATAGAGCCAGTGGCAGAGGCTCTTAGGACCACACCCAACATTCAGGGACTCCGGGTGGGGGGGCTGGAGGAGAGGGTAGCCCTGTATGCCGATGACATGCTTCTATTTTTGAGAGATGCGGGTCCATCTTTGGAAGTTCCAGAGCGATGCGATGTGGTGATGTGATTCGATGTGATGGGAGCGATGCAATGCAATTTGGTGAGGGGGATGCGATGTGCTGGGGCAATGCGATGCAATTTGGTGAGGGGGATGCGATGTGCTGGGGCAATGCGATTCAATGCGCTGGGGCAATGCGATTCAATGTGCTGGGGCAATGCGATTCAATGTGCTATGCTGAGGGCGATGCAATGTGCTGGGGACGATGCGATTCAATGTGCTAATGCGATTTGGTGGGGTGCAATGTGCTGGGGAAATGAGATTCGATGCAATGTGCTGGGGTGATGCGATTTGATGTGCTGATGCGATTCGATGTGCTAATGCGATTTGGTGGGGAGCAATGCAGTATGCTGGGGGCAATGCGATTTGGTGGGGAGCAATGCAGTGTGCTGGGGGCAATGCGATTCGATGGAGCGATGTGATTCAATATGCTGGAATATTTTCTTAATTTTAACACGATTAACATATAACAGAGAAAGTTGTTTGTGAAAATAGTTGTAAATAAGCAGTTTTTTTTAAACTATTCCCACCATAAATGAATTCTGTCGCTGAGATTATTATATTTTTAAATGAAAAGCTGTACAGGAAAAAAGTAGCCGCTGAGTGTAGATGTATGTGTGTGTGTATATGTATATATATATATATATATGTGTGTATGTATATATGTGTGTGTGTATGTGTATAGAATGGTGCTCCCCTATTTTTTCCTTTTAGTTATCACCACCTATTGCTAGGTTCGGATTATATTACTAATGCTCAATGAGTAACACCTCTATTTAAATACAACGTGGTTGCGTACCTCATAGTGAATGGGGCAGAGCCAGCCTCAATTATGACTCACAAGCTTGATCAATGGAAGGGGCCTGGTATCCTCTCTGAGGCCTCTGTTGGCGTATCTGAGATCAGCTCTGAGGTCCCGGGGGGC
This sequence comes from Rana temporaria, assembly GCF_905171775.1. Taxonomy (NCBI): domain Eukaryota; kingdom Metazoa; phylum Chordata; class Amphibia; order Anura; family Ranidae; genus Rana; species Rana temporaria. The sequence goes on along the minus strand of NC_053490.1, from coordinate 354,743,042 downwards.
CAGGATGACCCCCCCCCCCCCATGCATGGTATTATCTGTAGCCAGTTTGAGATTTGGATGGGATCAACATCTAGGAAGGCAAATAGATCTGGGAGGTCAGCAGGCGTACGGAGGGTGAACAAAGAGGATGCCCTTGAATGTCACCACGAGTGCATAGCCCCATCTGTAGGTGCAGGGAGGATTTTGGTGGGGGCCCTGTCAAATTTGGTTTGCCCCAGCCTCCCACGCTGCTCTGGGAATCGGCTCCTTCTGTGGGTAACAGTGGAGGCCGCAAATTACATCCTGGGGCCTTTCTGGGTCAGTAGATCTGAGACCTGGGGCTCTATGTACCCTGTCTAGCTCCACATTAAGCTAGGGGGATTTCAGGACCTCTTGAAATACGGCACTCCCTGACGCTGGGAGATCTTCTGTGCCCGTTGCTTCTGAAAGGCCCCGCAGCCGCAAGTTGTTTCTGTGGCTTCTGTCCTCCAGCTTCACCTGGAAGACTTGGAAGTCAACCGCTGTGTCAGCCTGGGAAGTTCGGGTGCGTTCAAGGGCCACCACTCGGTTCTCCAGTGAGGATATGGATGCCTCTCCCGTGTCTACCCTCTTGGATGTCCTGGCGGTGTGTTTTCTCCATGCCGAGGATGAGGGCCTCAATGTCCTGTCTCGTGGGCCTGAAGTAGCACCCGGATATCGCCATCAAGTCCGCTTGTGACCCCCTCGGCAATGGATCAGCCATGTCCGGCGGTTCTGCATGGAAGATTCCCGGGTCTCCGATAGGGAGTCTGATCTGTAGGAGGAGGTACGGGACGTAGCAGGGTCCAGCATGGTCCGTGCACTGCGGCCTTATCCACGTGGTGTCATCACTATGGCGCTCAGACGCGGTGGGGTTGCTGGAAATCAAGTTGTATATCCCCCTGGGAGTTGTGAGGTCGGATTATGTGGGCTGAGGATCTTGTCCTGTACCTTCTCACCAATATCATGCAGTTGTAGCAGGCGGTGGATGTCGGGGTAGGCAGGGGAAGCCTGGAGCTCCTAGAAGTCACGTCTTTACATCGCCATTTCAAGACCATGCCCCCTGTGTTTGATATTTTAATGAACTTTGTATGACATTTTATATGTATTAAATAGCTTATTTAAAATAAATACGTTTAAGTACCGCAATATAGTTATAACCTATACTTCCACCCCTTGTTCTCCTTGTTGTAAACTATTTTTCCAGTCTACGTCTGGCCCAATATACCCAAGTGTCTGAATACTATATATGGTGATACCTGATGTTTATTGGGGAGATTTTCTTCTATAGACTTCTTTGCAAGATATTTTTGTTTGTGCTGCGGATGTCGCTCGGATATAATAGTGATCCATTTTAAATGTGTTTTGCAAAGTCTTATCTAGGTTTTATTTTAGATAGTGAGACCTCTTTTTTCCAACAAGCCCTAAATGTGTCCTGACGAAGCTAAACAGCGAAATGCGTTCATGCACAGGGACTCACTGTTATGTCTATTATGCATGTTTTTCCATGTATGTGTATTATGTTTAGAGTTTACTATGTGTTTTTAATTCTCATTCTGTTTTTGTGTGCACCATGTACTGTCATAAATAAAATATTTGTTATTTACTTTTGTCCAATGTGCCTTTAACCACTTCAGCCCTGGAAGATTTGGCTGCTCAATGACCAGGCCATTTTTTGCGACACAGCACTGCGTCACTTTAACTGACAAATGCTCGGTCGTGCGACGTTGTACCCAAACAAAATTTATGTCCTTTTTTTTCCCCCACAAATAGACCTTTTCTTTGGTGGCATTTGATCATCTCTGCGTTTTTTTTTTTTTTTGCGCTATAAACTATTTAAAAAAAACGCTATTTTGTATTTGCTATAATATCCCCAATTTTTTTTTAAAGGGATATTTTTTCCTCCGTTTATGCCGATTTATGTATTCTTCCACATATTTTTGGTAATATAAATTGCAATAAGCGTATATTGATTGGTTTGCGCATAAGTTATAGCCCTCATTCCCAAACCTTGGAAAGACCCAAAATGTTGTGCCTCCTATATCACTTTTAAATTGTGATTTAACAATTTTGGCCAAGATCCTTGCCACCAGATTGGTTGGTTAGTGTTTTGCCCTCACTTATCAATATAGACCAAACCGGGTTCATGCTGGGAAGTCTACAGATATCAATTTGAGATGAGTACTCGCACATCTGAAACTTCCCTCCTCTTATTTTCAGACTCGGGTGTTGGCAGCCTTAAGCCTCATACACACGATTGGACTTCCATCCGACAAATCCGTGGACGTTGTCCGTGAACATGTTCTGCATACAGACGGCAGAACATTTTCAGACAACATACACCAAACTACATGGTTTTTCAGCTCTTTAGCGCCACCCTTTGGGCATCTTCTGCTAATGTCTGATGGTTAGCATTGGTTCGGCGCATGTGTGTTTGTACTTTGGATTTTAGTCCGGACTTGTGTACACGCGATCGGATAATCCGACCGAACATTGTTGGACAATTTGAGAGCATGACCATCCAACATTTGTTGTCGGAAATTCCCGCAACAGTTGTTTGATGGAGCATACAGACGGTCAGATTATCTGACAAACCACGTCCATCGGACATTTGTTGGAATATCCGATCGTGTGTACTGGCCTTAAGACATAAAGAAGGCCTTTTGACACCGTGATCTCGGACTATATGCTAATGGTACTGCAGGCCTTCGGATTTGGTCCCATTTTCTGCAAATGGATTCTCATATTGTATGAATCCCCATTAGCACAAATTAAATTGAGGTATGCTCTCTGAGACGTTCCCGAAACAACATGGAACCAGACAGGGGTGTCCGCTCTCCCCATTTCTGTTCTGGAGCACCTTGCCATCGCCCTCCGTAAATATACTACGTTGCAGGGCATACAAGTAGGTACCATAACTGAAAAACTAGCTCTATATATGCCGATGCCTTTTTCTCAATGACCCCTCTTGGAAAGAGGCCCTTAATATTTTCTCCCGATTTTCAGTCTTGTATGGACTCAAAGTTGGGGAAAATCTTAACTTTTGTCTATTGACCCGGAGGCTAGCCAGGCGGGCTGACCCCTCTCTTCCTTTGTCTTCGCCCTCGTGGATCTATTATCTGGGGATCACCCGTACCGCCAATGTTTTGGAGCTCAAATCCAAACTATGTGCTTGGGATGACCTCCCTTTATCTCTAATTGGTAGAATACATTTAGTTAAAATTAAGTTCCTCCCTGTCTTGTTATACGTCATAAGGCACACCCCGATTTGGATACCTAAAAAAAAAAAAAAAATTATCGTACACCACGGGACACAGAGCCATTAATCATTACATAATGGGTTGTATTGACACCAGAGGTAATTGGACACTGGCACAACCAATCAGAGACAGTTTCCCTCCATATAGCCCCACCCATCGGGGGAGCACCTCAGTTTTTTTTCTCCAGTGTCTTAAGGATTGGACGCATGGAAAAGTGCGAAGGGAAGCTGGAGCAAAGAACCCTGTTTAGGGCTAGAAGAGCTAGACCGTCGGGTCCATCCAGGACGCTGAATTTAAGCCTAAATTGGATGTGACTCGAGCCTCTCGCAGGAGGCGTCGCCTGTAAAGTCTCTCTCTGGAGGACTGGGCTCTGAAGTTCCAGCACTTTCACTATTGCAGCTAAAAGGCCTGGCCAGAGTCTTTTACAAGGCCCAGGGAAGAGGTATCCTTTAAATAGGAACCCATACCCCTGAAGGTTGGCACACAATGACCGCGGAGATGGGTGAAGATTGGGAGTCAGCCTGTGGCGGGATAAGGTAAGGCAAGAGGAGTTTAAGTGTATCTTGGGATCTTTTCTAAAAGATTTTTTACAGAGGTGTCTTCTCAAATTTGGCCACCGGAGGGAGTAAAGAGCTAACTTACCTCAAACCACAGACATGCCAGTGTCCAGAAGCACGCTTTCTCCTGCAGAGCTCTGCATCCCACCGCTTGTAACCTTCAAGGGAGATTTTTAGATTTTTTTTTTACGGGGGCGTGGCCGGATGTAGGTGCGGTGCGCCTGGTGTGAGAATGGTGGAGTGAGCGAACGAGTCCCTCCACTCCATACCTTACACCTATGCCCGAGACCATGCCGGCAATAACGTGCCTCAGTTGTGTCTCTTGTTGATACAAAACCCCCACGCTTCTATCTGCCTTTATCCTGTCAGGTCTGCTTGGCTTGCTGCTGTAATGTTTATGCACCATTCCCCTCAGTGAAAACGAGTACACCGCGGGATCGCGGGTCCATCCCTGCTCGTAGCAGCCTCGTCTGCCCGTTTGGGTGCAGGGTGTAGCAAAACATTTTTTTTTCGGGAAGCTGCCCAATAGGAATGGCTCTCACCTCGCGGTAGTAAGTAGGTCTTGCAGGTCGCCTCTCAGGAGCCCGGATGGTCGTCCACAGTGCAGCGGTGCGAGAATTGATGGGGGTCGGCAACAAACAGAGCTGAGCGAACCCCAGTCAGAAGCGCCGTCGGAAATCTCGCGAGAGCGCAGCAAGACGGATCATAGCTACAGCCAGTTCCAGACCCGTAGCTAGCCTAATGAAGAGTACTCTGCTGCACCCTGCTGTGGAAAAGACAGACTGCAGGGAAACAGACCTGCAAGAAGACAACTTTCTCAGCAAGGAATTGGTGGAAAAAAGAAAGAAAAAAAAGTTCCGGGTGATACTTCACTCTTTTTACGTTTTTTGCTTATCTTAATTACTAGCATTTTGCTCCTTATTTTTCGGTCCCTTGCATTTTGTGTCTAATGAAATGAAATTGCTCCCATTGAGAACTTGAAATTTTCTAGTGACTACTATAGAACATTGCAGTAAATAGCGTGGGGCAGAGGAGAACCTAACCCGGCGTGCGCTTAAGGAGCAGTCATTATTGTGAAAAAAGGTTCCTTTTTTTTTTTTTTTTTTTGTCCTCTCGGCGCTGGGATTTTATTTTTTTCCCCTCCTCCTTCCCCCAGGACTGGTTTTGACTGACAAGATTGTGGCCCCGTGGTGGGGGAGGCTAGCCGCTTCCCGTATACATTTTTTGCTATTCTTAATATGTCCAAGGGGCAGGCGGGAGCCCTAACCACACGATCCGCAAAAAGTCAGGCTAATGCGTCAGCACCACCAGCAATATCTGTAGCAGCTGCAGCAGCAGCAAAACTCGATCGCTTTGCTCGAACCTCTCTGTCTCCAGCTAAGGGGATCAGCCAACAGTCAGCGCAAGCAGGACCCTCCACGGACAGGAGAAGTAAAGGTTTGACAACGACAAAACCAGCAGCAGTACCTTTTACGAAAACCGTGAGTACCAAAGGGTCTGGGGGAGGTAAAGACTATACGGTAATTGCTGTAACAAATGCTGTAACAAAACTGGCTGATCTACCTAAAACAATCATGGCAGGTGGTACATCAGGAAGTGAGGGGGAACCCACATTGAAAGACCTCCTGTATGCCATAAATGCTTGCAAGGATTCAATCACTGGCCTAGAGACTCAGTTGAAAGGCATTAAGGAGGACTTATGTTCAATGGGGGACAAATTGAGCAAGACTATGGAAAGAACCACCACCCTAGAGGAAAGATTAAGCACAGTCGAGGACGATTTATTCCCGCTTGGGCAAGAAATCTCAGGGTTAAAAAAACAAATGGACATGCAGGGGGCCAAGATCGATGACTTGGAAAATAGAAGTCGTAGAAATAATATTCGAATTATCGGCATACCGGAGAGGAATGAGGGAGCCAACCCCATTGAATTTCTCGAGGGCTGGTTTAGGGAGTCTTTCGGGGCCACAACTTTTTCACCCTTCTTTGGCATCGAACGTGCCCACCGGGTCCCCTTTAAACCACGCCTGCCAAGTGAGCGCCCTAGGCCATTGCTTGTCAAAATGTTCAACTATACCGACAAAGTGACCCTGCTCCGAAAGGCAAGAGAAAAAGGGGAGATTTTATACAACGGGGTCAAAGTCTCATTGTATCAGGACTTCTCCCCCGATTTGCAGAGACGAAGAGCTGACTTCATTCCGATCAAGCGAGCTCTTCAAAAACATAAACTTCCTTATGCTCTGCTCTATCCTGCCCGCCTGCGAGTCTCTTTCTTTCTTTCTTTTTTGACTCACCGGCAAGCACTGCGAAATGGCTCGAGGACAATAAGAAAGACATCTGAAAGTCTTATGAACCTAGGGACCCCTTGTTTTTTTGAATTTTGTTTTTTCTTTTTGTCTTTTTTTTTTTTTTTTTTGGTCTCTTTGGGCCCTTTTTTTTTTTTTTTTTTTTTTTTTTGCTGGGCTCGGTTACTTATTGCACTTTTTAACACATTCACGAATTTAGGAAAGAAGAGAAAGTAAGAGGCACTGAATGGTAGCTAGAGGGTGGGGTGGGATGGGGGATGGGGGATGGAGGGTTGTATGGTTGTTATTCGTACACGGAGGTATGACAGTTTCACTAATGGTGAGTAGTATGGAGGCCACAGGTAGAGTCCCCATGGGAGACCTAGGAGGGCCAAGGGTGGGAGGGTTGGGTAGAATGGGCAGGGATATGAGGGAGGGAACTATTGGGGGGGAGAGGGGGGGAGGGTGGGCGAGGATTGGATGGGTCACACACCACAACTAAATACTTGATGACACTATCAATGCTTGCAATTTTTCTATTTAGATTGTCTTTTCTTATTATTTTTGGTCAAAGGTCGATATATTTTATGATTGTACCACTTTTTCTTATCTTTTTTTTTTTTTTTTGGATCTCTCTCGATATAAGACAAGAGAGAATAATAGGGGGGCTAATGTTAAACACAACCAGAGGATATGGTAGATAAGACGTTCTGTATAAAACCTTTGAACGTGCGTGGAATGAGGGATTCTATCAAGAGAACGACTATCCTAGATATGCTGGGGGGAGAGGAGCAGGCCTGCTCTGTCTGCAGGAGACGCACTTAACCGCAAAAACAGCCGCACAGTTGAGCGGTCCAAGATTCCAGTCCACTTAGCACTCATACCACTCATCCTACTCCAGGGGAGTGAGTATACTGGTGGGGAGAGGTTTGGTATTCTCCTGTAGAGAGAGCAGAATAGACGATCAGGGAAGGTTTATATTTTTATTCTGCTCAATTGAAAATAAATTATTTGTGATAGCCAGCGTTTATATCCCCCCCCCATTTAAATTCGAAGTTCTACACAAATTGATTGAGTTTACATTGGATAAACCAGGGATACCGACACTCATTATAGGAGATTTTAATGAAGCCTTAGATAGGATCCAGGATAGGTTCCCGCCGGGAAACAGACCTAAAACAAAAGGGGAGGATCGACTAGCTCTATTTCTGGATGAAGTTGGATTATGTGATATTTGGCGTACGCGCTATCCGCAGGAACGCCAATACTCCTGTTTTTCGAAGACTCACCACACTTTATCCAGAATAGACATGGCGTTGGGTAACGACGAGGCAGTAACACTGTAACACTAGTAACAAATATAGAATATGGCCCAAGAGGAGTCTCCGATCACTCACCGATCGAGCTGACAATAAAATCTAGGGGTAAATGGTACCCCAGTGAATGGAAAATTAGTCCTCACTGGCTCTAGCTAATGAGCGAACACAGTATGGTGATGTCTGCTCTCAAAGAATTTTTACAGATAAATGTGGGAACTGCATCGGTGGGGGTGGTATGGGACACCCTAAAAGCTCACCTCCGAGGTCTCCTGATTCAAAAGATAGCAGGGATAAAGAGGAAGAATAGGGAGGGAGAGAGCGAGATAAGGAACCAGTTACTACAGGCAGAGAAGAGATACATTGAAGCCCCAACCTCGAATAGTTTAAAAGAGTGGTTAGAAAAACAACAGATATATAAAATGACTACATTAAAAAGAACAGAGGGAAAACGAATATTCCAGAGACAGAATCAGTTTGGAGAGGGAGAACGAGTGGGGCGCCTACTATCCCTGCTCATTAGAACTAATTCCCCCCCCTCTACTGTTACAGCAGTCAAGTTGGCAAGTGGGGAAACTTCCACCGATAAAACAGCGATACTAAACACCTTTAGAGAATTCTACGTATCCCTTTATAGCTCCAAGAGGAGGGAAGGGACCGAAGGATTGGGAAATTTTCTCCAGGGAATGTCCGTCCCGACTCTGTCAGAGGAAGATAACATTGATATGGAGGCGCCAATCACTCTGGGCGAATTAAAACATGCAGTGGCGGGGATGTCAACTCAAAAGTCACCTGGCCCAGACGGGTTGCCCTTAGAGATCTATAAAAGATATGAGGATATTCTGTTACCAGAACTCCTCAAGACATTAAATTGGGCATTGACTCATGGAACACTCCCCACCTCTATGATAGAAGCTACTATTATTGTCTTACATAAGGAGGGGAAGGATCCAACTGAGGCCTCATCGTATCGCCCTATCTCACTCCTTTGTACTGACGCCAAGATCTTGGCTAAAGTATTAGCAACTCGTCTAAACCGGAATATCCAAGCGCTCATACATCCTGACCAATCGGGCTTCATCCCTAATAGGTCAACCAGTATCAATATCAGGAGATTGTTCCTGAATATGCAAATTCCAACAGAGGGGGTGGGTTCCAGAGCTGTTTTAGCCCTGGATGCTGCCAAGGCTTTCGACAGTCTGGAATGGGACTACCTATGGAAGGTCCTAGAGAAATTCGGGTTTGGCCCCAGGTTTATTAGTTGGGTGAAGCTGTTATATAACCAGCCAAGAGCAAAAATTTAAATTAACAACGAACTTTCCGAAATCTTCCAACTAGAGAGAGGAACTCGACAAGGCTGCCCCTTTCCCCCCTTCTGTTCGCGCTGGCAATGGAACCATTGGCCATTAAAATCAGAAAATCAGAAGATATACAGGGGTTCCGTAGACTAACCATAGAGGATAAGATCGCACTGTTTGCGGACGATGTCCTTTTTTTTTTCTGGGAGACACCGAAACCTCGTTAAAAAATGTGATCAAAACGGTGGGTGAGTTTGGGTCATGTTCTGGGCTGGTCATTAATTGGGAAAAGTCGGCACTACTGCCGATAGATCCCCTTGGTGTCCAGATACCCCACGGAATCCCTCAGTTAAAAGTAGTAGCTACGATGAAATACCTCGGGATATGGATCACGAGGGACATAAATAGCTTTGTTCCAAATAACCTAATTCCCCTCTTGTCCAAATGGGAACAAAAAAGAGACATCTGGTGTAGACTACCATTATCCATAGCGGGACGATGTAATTTAATAAAAATGCTATGGCTGCCCCAGCTACTCTATATCCTCCAACTCCCCAGTCTGGATAGATCAAAAATGGTTCAAAAGGATAGAATCCATCTTTAGAGAGTTAATCTGGAAGAAGGGACAAGCCAGGATTTGTCTCCAGACCATGCAGTTACCAGCTAAAGAGGGGGGAATGGCAGTACCCCACCCGAAAACATACTTCCTAGCTTCGCAGCTACAACATCTTGCGAATTGCGGATCGGAGGGAGACGGGAATCCCGGTACATTGATGCTAATAGGGGCACCACATAGGACAATATTGGAGGCACTCGAGGCTGGCTCGTTTATTCATAAATGTCCAACTGTAAAACTTGTCCTTAAAGTATGGCAAACTACAAAAGCACTGATGGGCTATAAGGGAATAACAACGTTTGCCCCTCTCTGGTGCAACCAAAACTTAAGGGAATTAAAAGATATTGAGAGATGCAAGGAATGGGAGAGACAAGGGATAAACCGCTTAAACCAATTGTATGATGGAGAACATATGAAATCCTTTCAAGACTTGCGACAGGAATTCAATATAGCAAATAAAACATTTTACAGATACCTCCAGATCCGGCACGACATCCAAGCCCAGTTCGGGTCACAACCCATTGTATGGTCCTCGGCCCCTACCCTCCTGAAAATAAGCTCTTCAAAAACAACTAAAGGCCTGATCTCCGATTTGTATTCCAGAATAGGAGCCAAAACAATAAGTAGGGCAGGCCCCATTAAGAGTAGGATAGGGTGGGAGAGAGACTTAGGGCAAATGACCACGGGACAGTGGAGCGCGATCTTGAAGAGGGGGGTATTGGTTTCAATCTCTCCATCTCAGAAAGTATCACACTTCCTCTTGCATAGAGTATACTATACCCCCAGGAGAATGCTCAATCTCGGGTGGAGAAGTACCGACGAATGTCCAAGGTGCAGAGCGACAGGCAATCTTATCCACATGATGTGGAAATGCCCTAAGCTATTCAGATACTGGGAGGAGGTGATAGACATAATAAATAAAACTTTTAAAACGAATTTGGAAGTCGAGTCTAAGACATGCCTATTAGGAAGTATCGAGGAGGATAGAGTGCCCGCCGGTGCCCTTGAGGTGGTGCTGAGATGCCTCTTCCAGGCAAGAAAGTTAATTGTGTGGAGGTGGCAGGCTCAGACCCCACCCACTGTCAAATCTTGGGTTGAAACCATTAACACAATGATCTGGAGCAAGAGAGTGACACTCACTAGACAGGGCAATTATAGAAAGTTTGTTAGGATGTGGAAACCTTGGCTAGACATAACAGGATGTTCTATATAAGAAGATGACGTCTTTTAAACTTAAATACTTTAATCCGATACTGGACATCCCTTTATGGGGAGGATTAATCTAATGAAGCAAATTAACTAAAAAAACTGGTCCACGGTGTGATGGGAGGGTGGTTGGGTGGGCGAGGGCGGGAGGGGTGGTGGGGGGGATGGCGGACATACGGGAAGTCAATTTGGTATGTAAGAGGCTTTTTTCACTTAATCATAATGATACAGAGGTAGGGGGAGGGGAAAAATGTATGCTTGTATATGTATTATGTTAAGTCTATGCACGATGGTGTACTACTTTTTGTATTTTATATATGCAAACAACAATAAAAAATGAAGAATGGAAAAAAAAAAAAAAACCTTCAAGGGAGGGGGTTAAAGCCCCAAAGAGGGCACAGGGAGATCCCCCATGCCTCCAGGCAGGCGCAGCAGCGGTGTAACGTGCGCTTTTAAAGCCCCTGGATCGGAAATAGCGGGAGCGTGCACGGGAGTGCCAAATTTTAAAAAATGGCGCCCAGACAGCAACAGAAGCAGCAAGAAAGCCAGCACCTACAGCAGCTCTCCCTCGGGACACAGCAGCTTGGGGAAACGTAAGCTAAGGTGGTTGTTGGGCACTACTAAAGAGACACCTACTCTTTGCATGAACCTGTGTGTTTAAGTTGCACACTGTTAAGTAGATTGCTAAACTGAGCACAGTAGTATATGCATATTGGTACCTTGGCTTGTTGCTTTGAAAATGGGGTTCTTCCCACGCCTGCTCGGTACCATCCTCCCCTGTAAGCCTTGATTTGCCTATAAAGGAGGATCCTTTGCCACTTTCAGAAGTCTCTCTGGTGGCACCTGGGCCTGCATATGTCACTGAAGACACTTTCACGGCAGCCATGGAGAAATTAGAGGAAAAGATTGCGACTTTAATCGCAAAGTCCTCTCATAAGGACAAAAAGCGAAGCTGATCTCCATCAGCTATTTATCCTCTATCAGAAAGATCTGAAGAGGAGGAGGATGAGGCAATATCTGCAGAGGACAGAAATGAGGCGTCGGACGGCTCAGGGGTATTGGAGGAGCCTTTTTCTGCCTCCCAGATGCTAAGATCGCAGGTGCAATGTTATGCTGAAGCAGTACGCACTGCATTCAGACTGCCCCCCCCCTCTGACTCAGAATCACCTGTCTCCTCTCTAGGTTCACCAAGATCTCTGCAGAGTTCAGGCTCTTTTCCAGTTCATCCGCTGCTAAAGAAGCTAATTTACGCAGACTGGTCACATCCAGACAAGCGCCTTTCCCCTCCAAAGAAATTTGAAATTATTTATCCTATGGAGGAAGAGTTTATCAAGAAGTGGAGTTTACCTGCGGTAGAGGCAGCCATGTCTTGTGTAAACAAGAACCTGACTTGTCTGGTGGATGACGTACAGGTGTTTAAAGACCCTTCAGAAAAAAGGTTGGAATCCTTATTGAAATCCTCCTTCCTGTTGGCAGGTGCAGTGGCACAACCTGTTGTAGTTGCAGTGGGTATGTGTCAGGTCCTCAAGGACCAGGTAAAGGAAGGGCTTAAGGAGTTGTCTCCAGAACAGGCCAGGTTGTGGGAAAAGTTTCCCAAGGCCTTGGGTTTTACTATAGATGCGATTTGAGATTCGATCTAGCAAGCATCTCGTCTGGCACTCCAGTTGGTGCATATGTGCAGAGTCCTTTGGTTAAAGCATTGGTCTGCGGACGTACCATGCAAGAAGCTTCTAGCAAGTTTCCCCTTTCATGGTGAACGCCTTTTCGGGAATGACTTGGAGAAATATATCCAAAAGATTTCCAGTGGGAAGTCTACGCTGTTACCAGAGAAGAAGAAAAACATGCGACCTTGCTTTAAACGTTCCCTGTCCCCGGCTCCTGGTAATGTTCAAGTCGGTGGCAACGGCATCTTTTTTTTTTTTATCAAGAATTCACAGTTTATTGAGATGCAAATACAAGATATACACATACAGCAGTATGAATCAAGAATGTACAGTTATTCAGTAAATACACGGCATCATGTCCTTTCCTGTCTACACAAATCTACCTCCCATTCTTGCTTCATGAGCACACTCCAACGTCTACATGTATACCCTTGTCTTAGCCAAATAGGTACTGAGCACTGCACCACCCATATTCCCACCCTTCCAACATCGGACAATAACCTGTAACTCATGCATTTATGAGTATCTGGGACCACCCCCAACCCCCATTACCATTCTCTTCAACCACACAAAGCCATATATTCATTACCCTATGTTGTGCATGTTTCTCCTACACTGGAGAATTTCTGCGGCCTGCCCCGGTGTGTGTATATAAACTTTCTGTATGGCAGGGTGGTATTCGCCTCCCTTTTCCAATCCTGTAGGGATGGGGCAGCTGCTCTCATCCATACTTTAGCCACCACCTTCCTAGCCATGAACAACGTCTCATTAGTAAATATGGTCTGATATTTATCCGCATCAATGTCTGGAAAAAACCCCAATAGGCAAAGCTTCGGGTCCATGCCCACCGGGGATCCCATGTTATCATGTAAAAAGCATGTCACTTGCAACCAGTATGCCTGCATATCCGTGCACTCCCATATCAGATGAAAGAAAAGCTCATATTAGAGCCGCACATGGGACACAAGGTTCCTTGTTGGCTGAAACTTAGCCAGTCTCCCCGGTGTCAAATACGCCCGGTGGACAATGTACAGTTGTGTCAACCTGTCTGAAAGCTTAGGAGAAGCCATCTTGACCCCCTCCAAAATCTCACACCAGTCCTCGTCCTCTATGGGTCCCACGTCCTGTTCCCACTTCATTTTGGCCACTTGTGACACCTCTCCTATCTTTTTTGTCGAAAAGCATAGTATAGATTGGATATGAGTTTGGTTGATTCCGATCCAAAAATAATATTTAACACCTGTATGGGCTGTAGGTCTACTGCTATATTGGCCACCTGACTCCTGACTGCATGTCTAAGCTGTAAATATCTAAACCGAAATTGCTGGGGAAGTGCAAACTCTGCCCTTAAATCTGAGAATGTCTTGACTCCTGTCTCTGTTAAAACCTGTGCTAGATACTGCACCCTATATGCTGCCCATATTTGTGCATCTGGCACCCTAGCCATTTCAGGCAGGGAGTCATTATTCCATAGTGGCGTGTGTGAGTGAAACTGAGATCTGCCCTGCTTCTTAAGGGCAATGTCCCATATTTTCTGGTGATGACTCAGTATTTCCGCTCCAAATCTGGATGACCCACAATTTCCCCTACCCTTCCTAAATATTGCCTGCGTGGGAGTGTGAAGTGGGCTGCCGGGTTTGTTACACACCAGGGCCCTGTACCTCTGCGACTCTGAGGTGTTGTAAAAGAACACATGGGAAAGTTGGGATGCTACATAATAGTCTTGTATGTCTGGTAGAGCGCATCCCCCCTCCTCCGTGGGATTCTTAAGAATATGCCAAGCTAGTTTATGTCTACCCGATCCCCATACAAGAGAGTTCAAAATTGCCTTCATCTGCTTAAACACATTCTGCTGTATATATAAAGGGGCATGCCATATCATATACAAAATTTTGGGCAATAGTATCATTTTCACTAAGTTGATCCTACCCATTACTCCCAAGGGCAGTCTCATCCATGCCTGAGTTCTAGATTTAATCATATGAAAGAGGGGTTCTACATTTAGAGGGACATATTCTTTAAGATCTCATGTAACTTTCACCCCTAGATATTTAATCTCGTCTACTCTTCTCAGAGGTAATTCTGGCACTATCTCCTGCGGGGGGAAGTGATCGAGTGGGAGGATCCGGGACTTACCCCAGTTTATTTTTAGCCCTGAGTATTTCCCAATTGTCTAATGTTTAGTGCCGCCTGCAGCGAGGGGCCATGATCCGCCAAGTACAAAACCTGTATCATCCGCATACAGGCCTATTTTGTCCCATGTCTCCCCCTTTTTCAGTCCTACCACATCCGGGCTCATCCTAATGGCCATTGCCAATGGTTCTGCAGCCAGTGCATATAGCAAAGGCGACAGTGGGCACCCCTGCCTTGTTCCCCTCTCCAGTGAGATCTGTTCTGAGAGCCAGCCCTTTACGAATACCCTGGCCCTGGGGGTCTGATACAATAACTTCACCCACCTGATATATTTAGGACCAATCCCATATTTTTTTCAGGCACTCCCACAGGTATAGCCATTCAACGGAGTCAAATGCCTTAGCTGTGTCTAGCGCTACCACCACCCGAGTGCCTAGATTATCGTGTTGTGCCTGAATATTCATAAAAAGCTGTCTAATATTCATTGCTGTGTTTTTCCCAGGCATAAACCCAGTCTGATCTGGGTGTATGTCATGAATATGCATCATGTCTGTTTGCCTACCTGATCTCCATGTCTTCATTAGAGGCAGATCCTGTTCTGGTTTCCCTTCTTATCACTTCCTCTTCCTGTATGGCTCCACCCTAGTCCATCCCAGGAAGCCTATATTAACCTTTGCTCTACAGGTCTGCAGTGCTGTTCAACAGTGTTCCAATGCTCAGTTCCTGTCTGCAGTGTATTGCTAGTTCCTGGTTGCAGAGTGCTACGATCATCTTCCGTGTACCGTTTTGGCTTGTCCCCGACTTCCCTGTCTGCCTGTGCCCCTGACTATTTGCATGTTCCACGGTTATCCTTGTCTGCCTGTTGCCCTGACCTCGGCCTGTCCATCACCACGGTTTGTTCTGCTGGCTGCTTCCCCCTTCTCCCTGCGGAGTGTGACCTGAGGAATCCCGGGAACGCGATCTGGACCCAGTTGCGGCCAAGACCATCCCTACCACCAAGGGCTCTGGTGAATACAAAACTGGGTCTTAGACTCCGCGCCCTGGGTGATCTTGGGTCACGCTTCCTCCCTGCCAGCAGTAGTCGGCTATAGGGTTCACTTCCCTGCGGTGCATCCCTGACCCCTACAGGGTGCACTTGTCACCTGGCCACAGGTGACCTGACAGTGTATCAGGGATAATATAACTGCATTCAGTCTAGATGATAACATTTTAGCTAGGATCTTAATGTCCACTGGTAGCAATGAGATAGGTCTATAGGATTCCGGATACAGTGGGTCTTTACCCGGCTTGGGCAAAACAATGATTTGCGCTTCCTGCATAGAGGAGGGGATCTCACCCAGATCAAACATGGATTGAAACAGTACCTTCAGTTTAGGGACAAGGGTCTCAGAATATGTTGCATAAAATTCTAGGGGCAAGCCATCCAGTCCCGGGGCTTTGGATTTGGCTAGTTGTGAGATCGCTGTGGCTATTTCCTGAGTGGTAATAGGGGGCTTCAACTCCCGCGCCTGTACTGCACTCAGCCTGGGGAATCTCAATGTGTGTAGATAGGCCTGGACCTCCTGTGTAGTATGGTGACTCTGTGAGCGGTAAAGATCTTCGTAAAATTGTCTAAATTGTTCAGCCACCCTCGGCGGATCCGTAATGACCATGCCATCAGGCCCAGCCAACGAGACCACCACCGGCGGCCTATCCTCTAAATGTGCCAGGTATGCTAGCATTTTCTCAAATCGCCTTTCAGGACAACCTTGGAGAGAGCGCAGCTCCGCCCACTTTTTAGGAAACACACATGATCCTTTAAGATCCCTCCTCTTCCACCATGGCCTCAGTTATTGTGTTTCCTCCGCCATGGAAGCATCATAGGGAACCAGGGAGCTGCGCTCTCTCCAAGGCGGAGGGGTTGTTGGCTTACCTTTTGTTTGATACAGTGACCATCCCGGCCCCCCTCCACGGGGAGGGGGCGTTCAGGAGTCCCCAGACGCTCCGGCTAAGTGGAGCATTCGGCTTCCCAGGAGGTGGCGGCGTGTGCCCGGGTGCTGCGGTAGGGCCTGGTGGCCGAGCGGTAACCGCTGCAGGTCGGCGGTGTTCCGCATTCCAGCTCCGGGTCCCGGCCGGCGAATGCGTCGCGCACGGAGACGCTGCTTCCTGGGGGGGCGTGGCGCAGTGGTTCTCGACGCCTGGAACGCAGCGTCTGTGGGGCGGGTCAGGTGACCGGCGCTTCCGTTTCCGGCCCCCGATGATGACGCCGGGAAAATTTTAAAAACGGGGCTTTTCAGCTACTATATCGCTGTGCTCTACGATGGAGGAGAGACAGACAGCACCAGCGGATACAGGCGCTGCAGGCACCGGTCAGGCCCAGGTAAGAGGGGTACAATGGTGCCTTTTATTCTTACTTTGATGGGCTTATTTGTGTTTTATTGTGATCCTCCCTGAGGGAGCCTGTGGTTACCAGACCAAGTTTTAATGTTCTTGGTCTGTATAGCCGTAAGGGGTAGTGGCACTTACTTTCCCCTTGTTTGTTTCTGGTGGTGGCAGCACTGGGTGTTTTAAAAAAAAAAAAAAAAAAAATGGGTTGGTAATTTGGTTTGTCATCCTCGTTGCAGGAAAAATCTGCAGGCAAAACCAAACACTTGGATGCACCAAGGAAATGCCCATCTTGCAGGAATCCTTTAAGGGATTCTTGGCAAAAACCTATGTGCAGATCCTGCATTAAAAATTTAGTGGAAGAAGAAACTTCACAACAATATAAGGACCTATTTTCTTCAGTTCAGGAACTGGCAAGCTCTTTAGGTTCGGTCAAGGATCTGATTGCACAAAGCTCCGCAAGTCAGGGGGAGCCTCAGCAGCCACCACCTAGCCCGAAAATCCCGTTGTCTAGGCAAACAGATGGGGATTCGGCAGATGAAGGAACTAGTACTCTCCCCTCCCTCAGGGATTCAGATGAGGAGGAACAAGAGGAAGATGATAGTAGCAAAACTTCTAAATTTAAATTGTCCTTAGAAGAGGTTCAGGAGTTACTTAAGGCAATTTACACTACCCTGGATATCCAGGAAGAAAAAGTCCAGTTATCCATACATGATAAAATGTATCAAGGATTGGATGAAACCAAACATCGGGTTTTCCCGATCCACAAGGTCCTCTCGGACACAATCAAAAAGGAATGGAAAGACCCTGAACGGGCTCCTTTTTTTCCCCAAGACCCTTAAAAGAAGGTTTCCTTTTGAAGACAGTGATTCCGAGTTATGGAACAAGAGACCTAAAGTAGACGCTGCTTTTTCGCAAGTTTCGCGTCATACAGATCTGGCGTTTGAGGACATGGGGGTTTTGAAAGATCCGATGGATAAAAGAGCTGATTCCCTCCTAAAGAAGGCCTGGGATTCCGCTTCAACCAGCCTGAAGCCAGCCATAGCCGCCACAGTTGTTGCCCGCAATTTGGAGTGCTGGGTTGAAAAGCTACAAAGTCATGTAGAGGCAGGCACCCCAAGAAAGGATCTGTTGGAGTCCTTTCCTTTACTTTTGAAAGCCATCAAATATATGGCAGATGCATCTGCTGAGTCCATTAAAATGGCCGCAAGGTCTGCAGCCTTGGTAAACTCAGTCAGGCGAGCGGTATAGTTAAAGACCTGGTCGGGTGATACACCCTCTAAAGTAAAACTTTGTGGTCTTCCCTTTTCAGGGGATCTGTTGTTCGGTCAGGATCTGGAAAAGGTTCTTGACAGAACGGCCGATAAGAAAAAGGCTTTTACCCTTAAGAAGGGTCAAAACCCCAAAAATAATTTTCGTCCTTTTCAACAATCCCATAAGAATAAGGAAGAAACAAAAAAACGTTGGGGGTCCCAAAGAGGTAGAGGTAGAGGGGGTATCCTTTTCAAAAGCCCCTCAGAACAGACTACCAAAAATAAGTGATGATCTGCTTCCGGGGGGAGGAAGATTTGTCTGCCTTTCTCCCACAGTGGAAACAGATGCCCATCAGCCCCTTTGTGGAAAGAATCATCACGGAGGGGTACAGTCTGGAATTTTCAGAGTGTCCCCCGAGAAGGTTCTATATCACAGCCCTTCCCCGGGACAAAGAGAAAGCTTCTGCAATGACGATCCTGCTTCAGGATCTGATGAGTCAGGGGGTTGTAATCCAAGTCCCAAAACATCAAGAAGGCCAGGGCTTCTATTCCCACATTTTTTTAGTAAGGAAGCCCTCGGGCAAATTTCGCCTGATCCTAAACTTAAAAGTGTTAAACAAGTCGATCAGATACAAACATTTCCGTATGGATACCATCTACTCCATAACAAAATTACTGACCCCCGGTTGTTTCATGGCATCCCTGGACCTCAGGGATGCTTATTTACACGTCCCGATTGCCCAAGCATCCCAGCAATTTCTCAGGCTGGCGGTGAACCTGGGGTCCAGGGTATGGCACCTTCAATACAGGGCTCTCCCCTTCGGCCTTTCCTCCTCCTCCAGGATCTTCACGAAGATCTTGGCGGAAGCCTTGGAACCGCTGAAGCTAAAAGGGATTTCGGTCGTCCCGTATCTGGACGACCTACTGTTTTTCGCGGACTCCCGGGATCAAGTTGCGACGAATCTCCAGGTGTCGCAGGTCCATCTCGGAGGTCTAGGGTGGTTACTAAACCGGGAGAAATCAAATCTGGTACCCTCTCATGAGACAAGGTTTCTGGGATATACCATAAATTCTATCCTTCAGAAAGTCTTTTTACCCCAAGAAAAAATAGAGAAAGTTTTGGTTTCTGTAGCTCAGGCCCAGACAAACTTGGGGATGTCAGTCAGGACAGCAATGGCAGTCCTGGGACTACTCACAGCCTCAATCCCGGCAGTTCCATGGGCGAGGTTTCACTCTCGTCCTCTTCAGAGAAGCATTCTTCAAACCTGGTCACACCAGGAGTCTCTAGAGAAACGTATCAGATTAACATCAAACGTCAAAAGAGCACTCTGGTGGTGGAGAAATCCTGTCAATCTGACCAGGCGTCTTCCCTGGGTCTTTCCGGTAGAGAAGCGCCTCACAACAGACGCGAGTTCCTGGGGGTGGGGAGCCCATCTAGAGGGACAAACTGCTCAAGGCACCTGGTCCAAACCAGAAGCCAGAAAGTCCTCAAATTGGAGGGAATTAAAAGCTATATTCCTGGGGATTCAGGCTTTTTATCAAACGGTGAAGGGTCACCACGTGCAGGTCCTGTCGGACAATACCACAGCAGTGGCTTACGTCCTCAAGCAGGGGGGAACCAGAAGCAGAAGTCTGATGCAGTTGGCCAACCATCTGCTATCTTGGGCAGAGCTAAATGTAGCGTCCCTGTCAGCAAAAGGGTCTCAAAACTTGTTAGCAGACCTACTGAGCAGGAGGTGCATAGTGGAGGCAGAATGGAGCTTAAACATGGAAGTTTTCATGTCAATCACTCAGGAATGGGGTCACCCACAGATAGACCTATTCGCCAACCAGCGGAATGCGAAGGTGCGAAAATTTTTCTCCCTTCAGAGAGGACCAGGCAGTAGCCATAGACGCTCTAGCTCAGCAGTGGCACTACCAGCTGTGCTACGCCTTCCCCCCTTCACACTAATACCACTAGTCTTAAAGTTCAGGGAAGAAAAAGCCAGTCTGATCCTAATCACTCCCTACTGGCCAAAAAGACCGTGGTTTGCATCACTTCAGAATTTAGCCACAAAACCACCGTGGAAACTACCACTCAGGAAAGACCTTCTGTCTCGGGGTCATGTGAATCATCCGGAGGTGGAACGTCTACAGTTGACGGCCTGGTTTCTGAAGAAGACCTTTTAAGATCAAAGGGACTCTCGGACAAAGTGATAAAAACTCTGCTAGACAGCAGGAAAAGTGTAACCAGAGCAATTTACCTCAAGGTCTGGAGAAAATTTAATTCCTGGTGTACGTCCAAAAATTTCCAGATTCATAGCGTCATTTCTGTCGTGGAATTTCTTCATGCAGGAATGGAGAAAGGGTTAGCAATTAGCACCCTAAGGACGCAAGTAGCAGCTCTTTCAGTTTATTTGGAAAGAACTCTATCTAAGGAACATTTAATTTCAAGATTTTTTAAGGCACTGGGTCGAAGTAGGCCAATAGCCTTTAAAACCTTTCCCAGTTGGGATTTATCAATTGTGTTACAGGGTCTCACGGGGACTCCGTTTGAACCCATAGGGAATATTTCTTTGAAAAATTTAGTATTAAAAAAATTTTTTTGGTGGCCATCACGACCGCAAGAAGGGTCAGCTTTGGCAGTCACAGAACCTTATTTAAGAATTTTTCCGGACAGGATAATTCTTCGAACAGATCCAGCCTTTCTTCCTAAGGTCTCATCAACCTTTCACAGGTCTCAGGAAATAATCCTTCCTACTTTTTGTTCAGCTCCCTCTAATGCAGGGGAACAAACCTTTCATACACTCGACGTAAGAAGATGTGTACTTCAATACCTCTCTGTCACCAAAGAGTTCAGGAAGTCAAACGCCTTGTTCGTAATATTCTCAGGGTCACAAAAAGGAGAGAAAGCTTCTAAAAGCACGTTGGGAAGATGGCTTAAACAAGCCATTGTAGAGAGTTATCAAGCCAGAGGAGAGGTGCCTCCTACGGGAATCACGGCCCATTCAACAAGATCTACGGCAGTTTCTTGGGCTGAAAGAGCCGGTGCTACGCCTGACCAAATCTGCAAGGCAGCTACATGGTCCAGCTATTCGACCTTTCTACGGCACTACAGGCTAGACTTACTGTCCGTTGCGGAGCAAGCCTTCGGCAGGAAGGTACTGCAAGCAGTGGTCCCACCCTAGGGTAAGTTACTCGGTTATCCTCTCCAAGGTTGTCCTGAAAGGCGATTTGAGAAAGGCCTAGTTAGACTTACCGGTGACGGTATTTCTAAGAGCCTTTCAGGACAACCGCTATTTTCCCTCCCTAGGTATTTGAATAAGAATATGTTTTAAATGTCTATCATGGTTGTTGTGGTTCTTCTGTGCTTTGTTTTTTCCAGTTGTCGGAGACCACAATAACTGAGGCCATGGTGGAAGAGGAGGGATCTTAAAGGATCATGTGTGTTTCCTAAAAAGTGGGCGGAGCTGCGCTCTCTCCAAGGTTGTCCTGAAAGGCTCTTAGAAATACCGTCACCGGTAAGTCTAACTAGGCCTTTTTTTCCTGCCTTCTCCCCGTGTTCATACACACGCGTTTTACAGAAAAATACCCGTTGTTTGGCCTTTTCTAGATGCAGTTGAGATACCACCCTCGCCTGTACCTTTACTTTCGATAAGTTCTCAGAGGAAGGCTGAATGTTATATGCCTCCTCCAGATTCTGAAGCACCTCCTCCGACTTGCATACTACCACCCTTGAGGATTCCTTCAGCCTATTTATTTTAGTGTTCAAGACTCTACGCGCCTGGTTTTTGAACTCATCCCACCCGGAAGATACCAGTACCTCCTCCTGCCCCTCAGCCAAAAAGTAATTAAGCTCTCTTTCTATGCTATCGTGTTCTGTCAGTGCTGTTAACCAGAATGGATTAAGCCTCCATATCCTCCGGGGGGAGTCCCCCGAGAGACACAGTTGAATCCAGCATGGGTGCGTGGTCCGATAAGGCCCTAGGTGCAAATCCAGCCCCAACCACCCTGGGCATGAGTTATTTCGACACCATCACATAATCTATACGGGACATAGTGGCATAGCTAGTCGAGTGACATGAGTAGGCTCGGACCCCAGGGTTCCTATCCCTCCATACATCCACCAGGGCAAATTCTGTAAACAGTCGGCTTAGTCTGGTTTGTCTGATCCTGTCACTTGTTCCCCCATCCCTTTCCGGCCTATCCATGAAAGGGTCCATCATCATGTTGAAACCCCCCATCCAGCGTGGCCTGGACATGGCTGAGTGAAGCTGCTTACCATCTGAGCTCCCGGCCTGATCCCCCAATTTCGGCCAAATAACGCCTTTAAACCGGCATGAACCCCACTAAAAGATATGGGACCAGAGCAGCAACAAAAGGCACCCCATCCGGGAAGGTCACGGGCGAAATCCAAAAGTATTTCAAGACCTTACAGGAGACTCCCCCCGATCTGGGCCTACCGGAGGCACGAGGCCCCGCACGTGGAGCTGCAGAAGACCCTCATTTGCAAGACCCGGGTCCCAGTGGATCAGAGGACTGGTTCACATTTGCCCAGGATTCCCTGGAGGATCCCCCCCCGAGCAGAGATGGCTGCCTTACAGACACCGGAGCCGTCTAACATGGACCCAGCCATCAAGGCCCTGCTTCAGGCCTTGGCCACAAGAACAGACATTGAGGCTCTGATATTGAAGCTGGAGGAGACGCATAGAAGGGACATACAGGAGGTGAGGGGAGAAGTCTCCACGCTTACCGACCGGGTGGCCACAGGAGAAGAATCGGTGTCTTCCCTGGCGGATCGGGTGGCAGCACTGGAGCAGTCCCGGGACCAACATCGTGAGGCGGCCATCACCCTGCAGCTCCACTTGGAGGACGTGGAGGACAGAAGCCGACGCTGTAATTTGCGGCTTCGCGGTGTGCCCGAGTCGGAGGATACAGAGGATGTAGGGGCCAAAGTGACCGGGATCTTCCGCGACGTTCTGGGCACTCCGGAGGCGGTGATACTATTGGACAGAGCGCTCGGGCCTAAGCCTATAGATCGAGACAGGCCGCGCGACATAGTCTGCCGTCTCCACCGCTACACACAAAAAGAAGCCATCCTCCAGAGGGCATGGGACCTGGAGGTCATTGAAACAGAGGGGGCACAGATCCGGATTTTACCTGACCTCTCCAGAGCGACCCTACGCCGTAGAGCGCTGCTGCGCCCTCTTCTGGATCTCGCCAGGCAGACGGGCAACACATACCGGTGGGGATACCCACTAGCGGTCACCTTCCGGAGAGATGCAGAGGCCTTCACCCTTCAGAGCGCATCGGATCTTCCGGCCCTCTTCCGATTCATGGGCGCTGAACCCATTCAAGTTCCGGATTGGCTCCAGTTTTTCCCCCGCCAGACCGGACGCTCGGGGGCCCCAGCCTACAGAGGACCCTTTCCACCGCGACCACAGAGAGGCAGGCGACGATGCAACTCGGCCCGAGGTGGAGCACGTGAGTAGGCCGTAGGCCGCACTTCCAGGCCTCCCGCCCCGAACTGCGCACCACCCCTGCCACACGATACCCCCCATCGGCCACTCACACTACCCCCTTTGACTCTGGCCTCCCTGGGCACCTGGAGGCTTCCATGTGCTGGATGGGGCCCCCTGTGCGGGGGCCTCCCCCCCGTCTCCTGTTGACGCCGTTCATGGCCGCCACGTTGTCGGGACATTGCCTGTTATGATGCTCCTGGCGGTCCCCCCCTCCCCCCTGGTGTTTCGGGGGGCCGTCCCCCCCTCCCCCCCTGGTGTTTCGGGGGGCCGTCCCCCCCCTTGTTCCGGGACTACCAGGCGGAGAATACCCCCCTTGTTGGACGGGGGACGCGGGTCTCCCCCCCCCTCTCACCCTTCACGGGAGGGACCCCCTTAGGCTCTGGCCCGACCATTGTGATAGCCCTGCAGCCATTGCGGCAGCTGATTATATGGTCGCCCTATGTGAGGGGAACCTGTTCGAGACGTGGGGAACTACAGACATGAGGCTCGGGTTTGACATTCCCTCTCACGGGGGGGACGTGGGCCCCGGCGTTGCGGGGGCATCATCCCTGGTTGCACGCCCTATGGCCGGGACGGTTGGGGTGAATATTTGGGGGGGGGGGTTGCCTGCCGGGCGGCGGTGGTGGGGGGATTGGGGAGAGGGATTGGCCCTTGACACCCGGGGGATGACGCCCGGGGCCCTGGGCTAGTAACACCCCTGGGTACTTTATTTTGCACTTTCTGCACCATGTTGCCATACTTAATTTTATATATTTAAACTGCTCCTGTTGATGCCAGTTTCACTGTTATTGTTGTTTATGATGTACCATGCCGGTTTGTGTCATATTTATATCATATTATTGTATGAGATTGCATGCCATACAGATTTTGGCCGGGGTTGGGTGGGGAGGGTCGGGAGCCCGATTCCCGTCCCTGTCTAGCCCATTTTCCCCAACTAGGGTTGCGCTCGATATCTGGGACTATCCCAGAGAGTGCTTATAGCCGATTCGGCTAGCTTAGTAGACGCCTATTGGAGGCCCCACCTGGGGCCTACCCTTTGAGCTCTTTTTTCTCTCTCTATCCTGACCTAACTGTCTCCCCCTCTCTTTCTATTCTGCTACCCCCCCTTTTTTTTCCCTCTCCCTGCACCCCACCCTCCCCCTCCAACCGGTACACCACCCTACGTTGCTGTAGGGTGTCGAACGTCACCCAGCACTTGGACACACCTGTTTATCCTCCCCTCCTCCCCACTCCTGCACGAGCATGGACTCGCTTACGGTAGTCTCGTTTAACGTTAAGGGCCTTAACACCCCTGAAAAAAGACGCATGCTACTCCAAGACATGCGTCGCACAGGAGCGGATGTGGTACTCCTTCAGGAGACACACTTTAAGAAGTCTAACCTACCGCTCCTGAAGAACAGGTTTTACCCCACGACACACCACTCTCAATATACAGAAGCGAAATCCAGGGGCGTCTCCATCCTTATTTCTGCGGGGGTGCCCTGGACACCCCTGGACACCTTGGCAGACAAAGAGGGACGCTTCCTTTTCCTGAAAGATAGGGTAGGGGATAGGACGGTGACGCTGGCCAATCTTTACGCCCCCAATGCCCAACAGGACGTTTTCCTTAAGAAAACCCTGACACAGCTCAGACGGTTCACAGAGGGTCATTTGATACTAGGGGGAGACCTAAACATATCCCTGATCCCGACTGAAGACACATCCATCGGAAAGACATCCCTGACCCGAGACGCACGAAAACGTATCGACGCTGCCCTACATTCAATGCAACTGATAGACGCCTGGCGCCTCTTGCACCCTGGAGACAAGGATTACACTTTTTTTTCTAAACCACACCAAACGTACTCGAGGCTCGACTACTTTCTTATCCCACACGGATAATTGGACGCGATACGGGACATTACTATTGGCTCAATCACGTGGTCTGACCACGCTCCAGTTACCTTGAGGTACTCCATCTCAGATCTAAACGGGGGCCAGTAACCAATGTGGCGACTTAACGAAGGTCTTTTGCAGAACACAGACGTCATGAAAGAGGTGACCACAGAACTGGGACATTACTTCTCCACTAACAGCTTCCCTGATAGTAACGTGGGAGTGGTATGGGAGGCCCATAAGGCGGTGATCCGGGGGGGTGCTTATAAAGCACGGCGCGCGGTTGAAGAAGGAGCGTTCGGCACAACTGAATTTGCTCCTTGCTAGGCTACAGGGCTTAGAATCCACTCATAAAATAAGTCCGAACAGACAGACTGGAGCAGAGCTAGACGTCATCCGCTCACAGGTCACTGACCTTTTACACTTCAAAGCCAAAGCAGCACTCCAAACCTGTCGACGCTACACATATGAATCGGGCAATAAATGCGGCAGA
Organism: Rana temporaria; assembly: GCF_905171775.1. Classification (NCBI taxonomy): domain Eukaryota; kingdom Metazoa; phylum Chordata; class Amphibia; order Anura; family Ranidae; genus Rana; species Rana temporaria. Next base: position 354,717,224 of record NC_053490.1, on the reverse strand, counting down.
TTACTAGCCAACACATTACGCTCGCACAGACTGGCCTCATATATCCCGCACGTCCAATCCTCAAGAGGGCAAAAACAGTCCACTCCACAGCAGATTTCACACGAATTTAGAAATTTTTATAGCTCCCTGTACAACTTGGCCAAACCCCCGGCCCCCCGGGATTCGCTACGGGACTATATTGCTACGTCCCTTATGCCCTTCCTCTCTACTGAGGACCGAGATAGCCTAGAGGCCCCCATCACATTGTCCGAGATCCAACTTGCATTGAAAAATGACAAACCGGGTAAGGCCCCGGGCCCTGATGGCCTCACCATGGCATACTACAAGGCAGTTCTGCCATCAGTGGGACAACATATGGTGAGGCTGTTTAACGAATTAGGCTCCGGGGAATCCTTCCACGCCACCACACTGCAAGCCCAAATATCCGTGATTTTAAAAGCCGACAAGGACCCAGCCCTCTGTGGGAGCTACCGCCCCATTTCCCTCAACACAGACCTCAAATTGTTTACTAAAACCCTGGCATCTAGACTTCAGGGGCATCTCCCACACCTGATACACCTAGATCAGGTGGGTTTTGTGCCCACTAGGGAAGCCCGAGATAACACCATTAAAGTGCTTAACCTCTTGCATATGGTTTCCTCGAGTAAGACACCTAGTCTGTTTGTGGGGACAGATGCCGAAAAGGCGTTTGACCGGGTAGACTGGCAATTCATGATGGCTACTCTGGAGCACATAGGTCTGGGTGAAAGGATGAGGAATTGGGTGACAGCAGTTTACAACGGACCGACGGCAAGGGTGAAGGCCAATGGGGTACTGTCAGACCCATTTCCGATAACCAACGGGACGAGACAGGGCTGCCCCCTGTCACCCCTCTTGTTCGCACTGTCATTGGAGCCTTTTCTGTGCCATGTACGGCTGAACCCCGACATTAAAGGCAAACCCACCTCAAAGACACAACACAAAGTCTCCGCATACGCAGACGACCTGCTTTTCACCCTTACGGAACCTGATTCATCCCTTCCGGCCCTATTTGAGGAATTCGGAACCTACGGTAGTCTCTCCAATCTAAATTTTTTTTTAACAAAATCAGAAGTCATGGGCATAGGGATCCCACAACAACAGCTAACCCAACTTAAGACCGGGTTCAGACTGAAGTGGACGGAAGTTGCACTGAAATACCTAGGGACGTACATCCCCCCTACACTCACACGCCTATTCCAGTTAAATTTCCCCCCCCCTGCTGACAGAGGTTCGGAGTGGGTGGGCAGGTGTAACATTTTAAAGATGACAATACTCCCCAAATTTCTGTACCTCCTACAGGCCCTCCCGATTTCCATCCCGGGGAGTTATTTTAAACAGGTCCACTCCACGTTCAACCATTTTCTCTGGGCGGGGAAAAGGTCGCGAATATGCAGAACAGTCCTCTCCCTCCCCAAGCTACAGGGAGGCCTAGCCCTACCAGACATCCGGACATATTACCGCGCAACACACTTTGTCAGATTAATCGACTGGTGCCGACATGGACACAATAAGCTGTGGACACAAGTAGAACAGAACCAGACCGAAATCCCCTTGCACCGCGCCCTGTGGTGCTCTGCCGCGCTTCCTCTCGCAGTTAAACGCCACCCACTTGTGGGGACCACGATAAAGGTATGCTCAGACCTTTTTACTCAATTCTCCCTGATCTCCAGAGATTCCCCTCTCAGACCCATTATCGGACACCCACTTTTCGGCCCGGGCTTACAAGATAGGAGGTTCTTGGACCTCGGGAAAGCGGGCCTCTATCAGGCCTCACACTTTAGTTCAGGGGGACGTTGGAAGTCAGCAACTGAACTGACAGACCCGGAGGGCACTTTTCGTCTTGACTTTCTGAGGGCAAACCAGCTGACTCATTTTTTGAATTCCATACCGCCCCCCCCAACCGGACAGGCACCATTGACATAATTAGAGGAGCTGTGTGGGGACGCGGGAGTGCTCCCACACGCTTTGTCCTTGCTGTACGCTATACTGATCGCCCCCCCTGAGGGATATCAGATCCCGGCCCACTAAAAAACAGACCATACTCCGCTTCGCACACAAATCATCTCTTTGTGCGAAGACCCAGGAGACGAACTACAAGGTTATTACTCATTGGTACAGAACCCCAGACCTCCTGAATAGACTGTTCCCCCACACTACTGACCCCTGCTGGAGATGCCAGCAGGATAAAGGTACCCTACTACATGTGTTTTGGTCCTGCTCACGGATCAGGGGCTTCTGGGGAGAGGTACGCCGGATCACCCAAAAGTTTACAGGGTACACGTGCCGGATGATCCGGCTTATTTCCTCCTACAGGCAACCAATATACCACCTGGAACTTATAAAAAGTCGGTGGTGCGCCACCTTTTGGACGCAGCCAGGGCCTGCGTGCCTCTCCGCTGGAAGTCCCCTCATCCTCCGACCGTTGCCCTCTGGCTGAAAAAGGTAGATGAGATCAGTCGAATGGAAGACCTGATCCTCTCCAGCCAACAGCGTCAGGAGACATATTCGGAGACATGGCAGCTGTACAATGTCTTCAAGTACTCAGAAGAAGGTCAGAAGCTCAGAGAGACCGACTTCCAGACGCTTACCCAGCCACAGGTCTAATACCCGCTCCTCCCGGCAAACTATCGATCTGGAACTAGAAGAGAAATACCCTACGCCCGTCTAGGGCGCTTTATAATGACCCTGCTCGTGCAGCCCCCCCCCCCCCACTACTTTCCACTAAGCTTCTCCCTGCTCTTTCCTATACTGCTCTTTAACCCTTAATCTATTTCTCCTTATTATGAAAATGGAAAACGGTTCTGGAAGCCAGACTGACCGGGTCTCACCACCGCGATATGAGACGTTAACTGTCGCCCCGAGGGGCACACCCTCATCGAGAACTAGTCGTACTCCAACCAGCAATGATGTTATGTGCTTGCGACTATAGTTTCACATGTTGTTACACCTGTATATGAGAGCTGTTGTCTCTACTGTTATGTTTTGTATGTTGACGGTTCGCGAGGACTGGCTTTTTTGGTGATTAAAAAAAAAAAAAAATCCCCCATCCACACTGCCGGCAGTCGGGTGTTGTGCCATAAAGGCCAATCCCTCAGATACGACCTCTGAGCTGTACGGGGGGGGGGGGGGATATAACACACTAACAGTAACATAGGCATACCTCCCAGGTTCACATGAGCAAATACATATCTCCCTGACACATCACATTTCACAGATATGAGGTCAAACGGAGTAGATTTTGTCACCAGCAGTGACACCCCCCTGGAAAATTTGGTGTGTGTACTATGGTATGTCCATCCCACCCATGCGCTATAACATTAGCTTTTTGTGCTTTCAAGAACGCGAGTGCCGCTGTGCGTTTAATTTTATTCCTCACACCTCTGACGTTCCACGTCATTAATTTAAGTGTAGTCATGGTACATCCTCATGAAATCTTGACCCTCGGCTATCCATATTCACAGGGCCATTCGATTCTAGCATATGAACCCTGGTACACTTCCCTTTCACAACATTGGTAGCACACTGTACATATCTCTTTACATCTCTACATTTATGCATATATTCTTCAACTCCCCCTGGTCCACAAAGGTGGTCCATCCTGAACCCATCCCTCCCCCTCCCAGCCCATCACCTCCCCAACTTGGCGTAGGCATTGGATCCCCAAACCTAAAACCAAAAAAGCATAACACCAGAAACTTCCAGCAGCCGTGGCTAACTGGAGGCACATATCTTATTCTCAGGTCATTACAAATCTCTGGTGTATTAAACATTCCCTCGGGGGCGATTTTTCACTGGACCCCACGTGTAGTATGAGCAGGAAATAATCCGCTCCTGATACACAAACGATAGGAAGGTTCTTGAAAGAAGGAAAAAACAAAAAAGAAAGACCACTGGTTGTACAGGTCTCCGCTCCTCCTGCTGCACAAAATACTTGGCGCATTTCCTCGATCACAGTCCCAGTCTGTATGCACGCTCTGGTGACTTCATGCTGTTTTACCATCCCTCAGGTATGCACCTCCGGCCAGTCTCTTAAAGGGTCACTAAAGGAATTTTTTTTTTTAGCTAAATAGCTTCCTTTACCTTGCTGCAGTCCTGGTTTCATGTCCTCATTGTTCGTTTTTGCTTTCATGTTGCTGTAAATCCTCTCTGTTCTGGACACTTCCTGGTTGCCTGTTTCCTGATGACCACAGTACTGGGAGATTTCTCACGGTGGTCACTAATCAAGGAGGTGTGAGTAAAACTAAACTGGATTGGTGCTGAGGAGTTTTAGACAAAGTATCACTGCTCTCTATTGGCTGACTGCCCTCTAGTGGCTCTCTGTACATCAGAGAACCAGGAAACAACAGCAAAAACGAAACTACACTGCAGGCACATTATATGATTGTTTTTTTTATCTATTTTTAATCATTTTTAAAAGGAATCAGTTAACTATTATGTCTCTATGCCCTGTAAACAGTCATTTCAGCAAAAAAAAAAAAATTCCTTTAGTGACCCTTTAAGTAGCTCCCCCCCCCGCTCCCAAGGAGAAACGACCCCTATTGCCCCCATCATACAGTCCTTCCATCCCCCAGGCTTGTGCTCTATTCCCTCCATGTAAAAAAACAGGGTGTCTGTTGGGGTATAGCAGAATGAGATTCACAAACCGGATACCTGGTCTCTAGAGGCCATCTTCCACACAGTTTAAACAGGCCTTCGCAGCCCACACCTCCGCTGGAGCCTTTAAATGCCGCGGTTCAGAGGCCGCACACTCCGTACAGACTACCGAGCAAAATATAAAGATAAGTAAGGCACGGGGGGGGGCATAAACCAGCTACCCCAACACTCTCACCTCAACATCAGTACTCACAACTTCCCGACTACTCCCGTCTGCCTTTACGATCCAACCATGCCGCGGCCGCTGCTGGGGTATCAAAAAACTGTGCTCGACCATCCTCTTCTACTCGCAGCCTTGTCGGGAACAGCATCGCATATTTAAGATGTAGCCCACGTAACCTCCGCTTCACTTCTTGATATTGGGCCCTCTTCTGTACTTGTTGAGAGAAGTCTGGGAAGATCGCCACCTGCCCGTTTCCCATCTTGATGTTGCCATTCTCTCTGGAGAGGCGCAGGATTTTATCTCTGTCCTTAAAATTTAGAAATTTGGCGATGAACGTACGGGGGGAACCGCGAACATACCCGTGAATGCCTCTTGCCCGTATTCCTTCACAAGGAGGTTTTCCAGGAACTCCGCCGGGTCTCTCCCCTCTACCCTCTCCGGTAACCCTATGAAACGTAGGTTACAGCGGCGCAATCTGTTGGCAACGGCATCTTTAGCCAGCCACAAAAGCCAAGGAAGAGCAGCCTCAGAGAGGCAAGAAACAGTGGGGTTCTAAGGCTAACAAACAGAACCCCAAAACCTCTGCATGAAGAGGTGCCCCCGCTCGGCAAAGTGGAGGGACGGCTTCGTCAGTTTTCAGCGGAATAGCAGGCAGAGATCCAGGACAGATGGGTGATATCCACAGTATCCCTAGGGTACAAGCTGGAGTTCAGAGAAATCCCATCTTCTCAGTTCCGAAGCTCGGGCCTCTCCAAACATCCTCTAAAAAGAGCACCCTTCTTCAAGGGATTGGATCACTTGCTGTCCCAAGTGGTGATCACAGAGGTACCCTTAAGGGAGCAAGGTTCAGGTTTTTATTCAAACCTCTCTGTGATCCCAAAACCAAATGGAGACATCGGACCCATTCTGGATCTGAGATCGCTAAATCAATTCCTAAACATTCGCCATTTCCAAATGGAAACTATTCGTTCAGTAGTCGCCAACCTTCTAGGTGGAGAATTCATGGCGTCTGATGTCTATTGACGCCATGAATTTACATGTGCCTATCCATCCCGCTCACCAAAGATTCTTAAGGTTTGCGGTAGAGCATCGCCACTTCCAATTTGTGACTCTGCCCTTCAGGGTAGCCACCGCACTCCGAGTATTTACAAAAGTACTAGCCCCTCTGCTAGCAAATCTCAGAGCACAGGGCATAGTGATAACAGCCTATCTGGACAATCTACTTGTGATAGATCAATCAGTGGCAGGGTTAAATCACGCTGTATCCACTACTATAGGATACCTGGAGAAGTTAGGATGGATAGTAAACCTACAAAAATCCTCGCTACAAGCCTAAAGAAGGGTAGAGTATCTGGGCATGATCATAGATACAGCCCAAAGCCGCGTATTTTTACCAGAGTCCAAGATCAGATCACTAAGGGATCTGATCCACAAGGTGAAGGCAAAGAGGCCATCCATTTACCTTTGCATGAGGCTATTGGGGAAGATGGTAGCCTCCTTCGAGGCCATCCCTTATGCCCAGTTTCATTCGAGACTGCTTCAAGGCGATATTTTAGCGGCCTGGAACAGGAAGGTCCAAGCTCTGGATTTACCCATGCACCTGTCTCTTGACAGGTAAGCCGGGACATTAGTTGGTGGTTAAGGACCAAGAACTTACAGAAGGGAAGATCTTTTCGCCCGATCACTTGGAAGGTAGTGTCTACAGACGCCAGCCTAATGGGCTGGGGAGCTGTACTGAAGGGGCTTCAGCCCAGGGAATCCTGACCAAAGCCAAAAAAGACCTACCCATCAACTTACTGGAGTTACGGGCAGTATATTTGGCCTACAGAACTTGGACAAGCAGGTTACATGGCCACCCGGTTTGGATTCAGTCCGACAATGCTACAGCAGTGGCTTACATCAATCACCGAGGAGGCACCCGCAGCCAGGGCGCCCAGAAGGAAGTGAATCACATCTTGAGATGGGCAGAAGAACATATTCCTTGCCTTTCGGAAGTTTTCATTCCAGGGGTAGAGAACTGGCAAGCAGACTATTTGCGTCGCCAGCAGTTATCACCAGGAGAGTGGTCTCTCCACCCCGAAATCTTTCAGGCCATTTGCCAGAAATGGGGGACCCCGGATGTAGATCTATTGGCTTCCAGGTTCAACAGGAAGTTGGACAAATTTGTATCCAGGACAAAAGATCCCCTGGCTTACGGAGCAGATGCACTGGTAGTGCCGTGGAATCAGTTTTCACTGATTTATTCCTTTCCACCAATCCCCCTTCTACAAAGACTGATCTGCAGGATCAAGAGGGAAGGAATTCCGGTAATCTTAGTGGCTCCAGATCGGCCCAGAAGACCATGGTACGCCGAGATCATAAAAATGGCAGTAGGAACACCGTGGAAGCTTCCGCTTCGTCACGATCTACTGTCACAAGGTCCAGTGTTCCACCCTTCCTTACAAGGGCTAAATTTGACAGTTTGGCTGCTGAGACCCACATTCTTAAGAAGAGAGGGCGCTCTCAGGCCCAGTACTTTCTATGATTATTAACGCCAGAAAGCCAGCTCCTAGACAAATCTACTATAGAGTATGGAAGTCATATGTTTCATGGTGTGAAACTAACAAATGGAATCCTCAGAGATATGACATTAGTAGGATTCTTGCCTTTTGCCAGCTAGGAGTGGATATGAAATTAGCCCTTAGTACTATTAAGGGTCAAGTATCTGCTCCATCGGTTTTCTTTCAAAGACCTCTGGCATCTCATTCCCTAGTGAGGGCTTTCATTCAAGGGGTACTACGGATCAATCCACCAGTTAAGTCTTCCTTGTGCCCATGGGATCTGAATTTAGTACTATCAGTATTGCAGAGGCAAACCTTTGAACCTATTCGTCACATTCCGCTGATACTTTTAAGCAGGAAATTGGCGTTTCTGATTGCTATCTCTTTGGCTAGAAGAGTGACTGAATTAGCTCTTTCTTGTAAAGAGCCTTATCTAGTTTGTCATAAAGACAAACTTGTACTACGACCCCAACCTGCTTTTTTACCTAAGGTGGTGTCGGCTTTTCATTTAAATCAGGACATTGTCCTACCTTCTTTCTTTTCAAATCCGCAGACGGCTGAGGAAAAGCTGTTGCACTCTCTAAATCGTGTGAGAGCTGTAAAGGTGTATCTGCAGGCGACTGCTCAGAAACACAAGACAAATATTTTGTTTATTTTGCCGGATGGTCCCAAGAAGGGACAGGAGGCATCGGCATCCACTATCTCTAGGTGGATTCGACAGACTATTTCTCAAGCCTATGGTTTAAAGAATAAATCTCCTCCTTTTTCTGTTAAGGCACACTCAACCAGGGCGATAAGTGCTTCATGGGCAGTGCACCACCAGGCTTCAGTGAATCAGATCTGTAAGGCTGCAACTTGGTCATCAGTCCACACATTCTCTAAATTTTATCAGATGGATGTGAGGGCACGTGAGGATGCCGCCTTTGGGCGAAGTGTACTGCAGGCGGCAGTATAGAGCTTCTAGTCCCTGGCGGTTTGCTTGATCTGTGTCTTCCCCCCCCCCCTTCATATAGGGCATTGCTCTGGGACATCTCATTATGTAATGATTAATGGCTCTGTGTCCCGTGGTGTACGATAAAGAAAACAGGATTTTTGTAACGGCTTGCCTGTAAAATCCTTTTCTTGGAGTACACCATGGGACACAGAGGCCCCCCCCTTCTTAAAAGGAACCTTATTGCTTTGCTACAAAACGGAGGTGCTCCCCTGATGGGAGGGGCTATATGGAGGGAAACTGTCTGATTGGTTGTGCCAGTGTCCAATCACCTCTGGTGTCCATACAACCCATTATGTAATGATTAATAGATCTGTGTCCCGTGATGTACTCCAAGAAAAGGATTTTACAGGTAAGCTGTTATAAAAAAAACGTTTTTGTCATTTGGGAACTATTATTTCTTCATTCTTGAGGAAATTGAATAACCCCAGGTTTGGCAAATCAATCATCCGGAGGCCCTGGATGAAGGGGGGGGGGGTGGTGATTAGCCTGCTCGGAGTTTCTCCCAATTTGTTTTGCCCATAACACATGCCCATAATTGGGTGATCTCTGACGATACAAATGCCTCTGTGGTGCTGGAGGCTGCTTCTCTTGGGTTCTACGAGTCACTGAGAAATGCACTATACAGACTCCTCCAAGCACCTTTTTGTTCGCACATATTTTATGAAATCAGTAATATGGGTATAGCAATTACAAGTGTGTAGAAATGGTGGGAAACCAAATAGGTGGTCCCGGCTATCCTTTTTGATGTGCTTAAACAAAAATTTGAGTTTTCCAATCAACACTTTTTTTTTTTTTTTTTTTTTTAAGATATCTTCAGCTCAGGCATGCATTCTCTTCTCAATTTGGTTCCCAGTCAATAGAACTCCTCCAATCTAACTTGGAATCCCTGATGCGAGATGACGATCTGGTTAAACCCCTGTCTACTATATATAACGTACACACGATCGGTTAAACCGATGAGAATGGTCTGATGGACTTTTTTCATCGGTCAAAACCGCTCGTATTATGAGGCAGTACATCGGTCAAGAGTATTGGATTGGTGCGTCACACCAAAAGACAAACCATGGATCATTTTGGAACAGGCAATGTCTGAACTACCATTAGAAGGCCTAATTTGGTTAAGTGACTCCACGATACCACAGACAGTTAAACGACATCCAACGATAGGGACGACTATCAGTGTGGTTAAAAAGATTTTTAAAAAAATAAATAGACCAACGGAAGTGAGTCAGATGATACCAATTTTGGGCAACACGGCTTTTGTACCTGGTTTAAAGGACCCAGGTTTTCTAAATGTGAAAAGACGGGGTAAAACCAGATTAACACATTTCATGAGGGATAACCATATAATGTCAAGTGAGGAAATAGAAAGTGAATTATCCGAAGATCTGGATTCATATAGGAGGAGACAGCTAAGGGCATAGGAGGAGACAGCTTGGGGCAGTCGACGTAGATTGCGACATTGTCTGAATTTGAGAAGCTATGTCTAAAAGGCGACTCGCTGAGACATTCGCTATCTCTGTTTTATACCCTAGTGAACGAACTAAAAGCTCCACAAGAATTAGGTTATATGCAGGCCTGGGAGAGAGATCTAGGGGTAACCTTTTCAGAGAATCAAAAGAACAAAATATTTGAATTTACCTACAAGGCATCATTGGCATCTAAATACCAGGAGGTGGGGGGGTACAAGATTTTGAGTAGGTGGTATAGGACCCCGGTAGTTTTGAATCAGATCTTTCCATTGGTGTCGAACCTTTGTTGGCGTTGTCAAAAAGAAGAGGGCACTTTGTTACATATCTTTTGGGAGTGTGAAGGAGTAAAAGACTTTTGGAAAATGGTATCAGAGGTAATTGAAGAAATAACTGAAGTAGCTCTCGGAGAGAATCCGGCAACATATTTGTTGTTTGACATTCCGATTTCATTGGAAAAATATAAAAAATCTTTGGTAAGACATTTGCTCACAACAGCTAAAGCATGTATTCCGGTTCTCTGGAAAAGTAATATCTCACCAAGTAGACCACAATGGTTTGCAAAAATTACTGAAATTTAGCATATGGAAAATCTTACAATGGCCCTTAAGGAACAAGAGGACAAGTTTAGGGAAATCTGGGCCCCCTATATTAGATACAAGGAACAAGGGGAATGGGGTAGGGAGGAAGGGTAGTTGCGAAGAAGGAAAATATATATATATTTTTTTTGTTTATGCTTCTGCTGGTTGGACATACAGTTTTGGAGCAGGGGGGGGGGGGGGGGGTATAACAGGGGGAGACCCCAGGTTACTGACACCTTAAACAGGGAGAGAACACGTTAAGCGTTTATCTAATGGGAAGTAGTAGAAAGGTGAGGTAAACCTTAATTAGGAATAAGAAAATGTTGTTAAGAGAGAGGTTATTCTCGATTAAGAAAACCTGAATTCTGGCTGAAATGTATGACGTTTAATTGTGATGTGTTATTATCCCTGTGTGAGAAAAAAAAAAAGGAAAAATTTAAGAATTAAAAAAAAAAAAAAAAAAACGATCGTGTGGGCGCCATCGGTTATTTAACCATCGGTTAAAAAAAAGCCAACTTGTTTTAAATTTAACCGATGGATTCCTAACCGATAGAACAAAACCGATCGTTAGTAGGCACAACCATCAGTTAAAAATCCATGCAAGCTTAGAATCAATTTAGACGCATGCTTGGAAGCATTGAACTTAGTTTTTTTCAGCACGTTGTGTGTTTTATGTCACCGTGTTTTTGACACGATCGTTTTTTTAACTGATGGTGTGTAGGCGCGACGGACCATCAGTCAGCTTCATCGGTTAACCGATGAAAACGGTCCATCGGTCCGTTCTCATCGGATGGACTGATCGTGTGTGTACGCGGCATAAGGCACTTTTGCCATTGGTACATACTGGTCTGGAGATTTTACAGGCCAAGTTAGCGGGTGAATTTTTCCAGAGCTAGATACGGAAGATTGGGAGGACCTGCGGAGTACCCCTTTCTGCAAAATAAATACGGCTTACCAACCAATTTGTAAATTATCTTAAACTATTCTGTACTTCCCTACATCTGGATAAAAACTGGACTGTCTGTGCTTGTAAGTGCAGTAGCATCCCAAAGTTTTCATTCACATGTATGCTCACACATCTGCAGTTCTAACACAGCAACCATTATTCTATGGGATCTATAAACAAAGAAAAGCCGCGCCACAAAAAGTCTATTGGTGTACACAGTCTGTGAGAGTGTAGTAAGTCCGTAAATGATGGAATGATGCTTGCCTCTTTGTTTGGTGGAGGGTCACTTATGTTTAGTTGTCACTAGGTGGTGTGGACCTAAAAGTTACCATTGCCAGGATTTGTATGTCCCAGTATCACGCTATGTGTGCTTCTTCTCTTGTTTGCATTTAATACGGTGGAGCTGAGAATATCATACTCAGAGGACGGAGGGCTTCCTGGTGAAAACTTCAAGGAGTAAAGGCCTAGGCTGGGTTTTAGCCATCCGCCCTAACTGCTTGCCTTCTGGTAAGCGGCTTTCCTTTTCTTTTCCGGGGGATGGTCACTTTGTATATTGCATCACTGGGTTGTGGACTGTAGGAGCCATCATTGCCAGGATTGATCCGAACCTATTTATGATTATACAAGCATCATTCCATCATTTACGGACTTACTACACTCTCACAGACTGTGTACACTAATAGACTGTTTTTGTGGCGCGGCTTTTCTTTGTTTATATTTTCTTTGTGATTCACACGCCAGCTGCTGCCTAGGGTCAGGGGTGGGGGGACACTAGCGCGGTTTTTGTTTTGTGTATTCTTTCTGATAGTATTACCGCTGCTTTTATTTATAGTTTATTCTGTAAGGGGGATCAATATGGATATTTTTTAGTTCAGAGCAAAACAATTGCTAAACACTGATGGGGTGTTCGAATCCTACAAAGAGGATGAAGGTGACCTGGGGGGCCTATTCACTCGGCTCAAGAACCTTTTTATCTCAGAGAACCACACCAAGTGGGATATGGCTTACCTGGAATCATACATTAAATTGGGGATGGTCCCAAGGAGCCTAAGATGGGAGGTTTCCCCCCAAAAAGGGGATACCGACCTTGAGGTTTGGTTCAAATATTTTAATCAGGCAGGGGTTTCCTTTTTAAAGTTTCTCACAGATAGGAAGGCGACTAAACTAACCAGACTTGATGAAGAGATTAAAACTATAAAGACCAAACTTGATCCTTTTAAAGAGGGACAAGAGTATAAAGAGAAATCCCTTAATCTTCTGAATCTTCTTGAAAAAGAAGATCGCGATCAAAGGAACAAGAAGAAAAAGAAATATAATAGGGACTTGGAGGACTATCAAAATAACATAGTCTTCAACTGGCAGATGAAAATGTTGGAGGAACTTAATAAATTAAGTACCACCGAGATGGAAGTGTCTGGGCAAGGAGGAGGTAATCCAGGGTATTCCAACCCTCAGGCGCCAATGACCCAGAGTCGTAACCCTACTTACAAAATAGGAGGGCAGCAACCTAGACCTTCCCCTAGAAGGGGTCGGGGCGCTTATAGAGGACCACCACCACCTCTCCCAAGGGACCATGCACGGTCTATGGGACCGCCTAGACCTCCTATTGGCCCTACTTCTCAGATGGGCCAATCTCGAGGCTATGGGCCCCCTCCCAATTTGGGAAACTATTACTACAACCAGGGGTACAATTTATACCCCCAGGGACCCCGAGGTAGGGGATGGGGTTTGGTTGTTCCCAATGGTGGCAACACCACTCCTGCGGTCAATGGTGGCCTGAGACCAGCAGGAGAAGAGGATTACCCTTCACCATCATATCTTTACCCTGATTCTGGTTCAGGTTGGGATTACAATGTCCCCACATCGAACTCCTTTTTCCCCCTTAGGGATAAAGTTGGTCCAGATGGATATCTTGCCTCTGAGCCATCCCAGCTTTTTGCCCCTAATAGAGGTGATTGGTTCGCACCACCCCCTCCTCCTTCTCTGGGGGTCCCTGCCCTGGGACCCAATGATTGCCCCAATTGGGGTTTTCGCAGGCCGGGGCAGGGCACCAAGAGATTAGGAGAAAGAGGAGAGGGAATAGAGGGGGGAGGCGCCACAGAACAATCAAAGCGTCCCAAAATGTAACCGGGCAGGGTATTTTTAACCTGAGTTCCAAAGTCTTGAGTGACTCTGAGAAACTATTACTTGATAAAGGGTTAAAATACGCTCCCCCCAAGGTTTAAACAAGTTCAGCACATATATGGACATCCATAGATTTATTAGAAAAATTAATATCAAACGGTACATGAACGGAGTCTCAGTCTCCAATCAACCATCTATCAATAACTATGTACATTCTGGCCTAAGGAACGCTTCTCTGTTTAACCGTCCAGGAGGACTGGCACCATCCCTGAAGACTTTCAGGGATGTTATGATTAGAAACCTGGAGCTAATCGAGACCAAAAAGGCGAGATTAAATAAAAGCCTACAAGAAGGATTAGATTCCCTCTGTACAAACAAGGACCTGGTTATCAGGCCAGCAGATAAGGGGGGAGGGATTGTGGTCCTCGACAGGGTAGACTACCTGCGAGAGATGCACAATATAGTGGATGATGCCAATACCTACTCCATCCTACCAAGTAACCCTAAAAACCGGTATAAAAGAGAATTGGAAAAACTAGTGGAGAGGGGTGTCTTTGAAGGTATACTATCAGCTAAAGAGAAACTTTTTCTCATACCCCGGGCCCCCCGCACTCCAACTATGTACTATCTCCCCAAGTTGCACAAAGACCCTATCTGCCCCCCGGGACGCCCCATAGTAAGTGGGATTGATTCCATCACTTCCCGGGTGGGCAGATATGTGGACTTTTATTTGCAACCCCTGGTCAAGAAAATACCTTCCTATGTGAGGGATTCTAAGCATATTATGAACATAATATCTGACCTACCAGTTACCTCCAACCTTTGGATGGCCACTATAGACGTAACATCACTGTATACGATCATACCCCATGCCCTGGGTTTTGAGGCAGTTAAAATGTACCTGGACAGGGATTCTGGCCTACAACCAAAGCAGGTAGACTTCATTATGTCTCTGCTGAGGTTCACGGCAGATTCAAACTATTTTTGGTTTGAGGACTGTTTCTTTAAACAAAACACAGGGGTGGCGATGGGAGCCAAATATGCTCCGAGTTTGGCGAATCTGTTTATGGCCAAATGGGAGGAGGATGTCATCCACCTCGAGGAGACCCCCCAGATTGTTATTTGGGCGAGGTACATCGATGACATCCTCCTCCTATGGGCCGGTGAACAGGATGACCTGATTGAATTTATCAGGAATCTTAATACCAATGACAGGGGTATACGTTTGAAATTCGAAGCTAGCCAGACTATGGTCCATTACCTTGATCTAAACATTCAAGTAAGGGAGGGTAAACTGGTCACTTCGACCTATTTTAAGAGCACTGATAGGAATGCCTTCATACCTATAGACAGCTGTCATCACGAACCGTGGCTGAAGGGAGTCCCTAAAAGCCAGTATCTTAGGGTGAGGCGTAATTGTTCTGACCTTGGGGAGTTCCACACCCAGGCCAAAATCCTAACTGAAAGGTTTGTGGAGAAAGGGTATTGTCCAAAATCCCTACAAATAGTTCTCCACCAGGTCGCCTCTATGGATAGACACGACCTACTGCGTGATAGGGAGGTGGGAGGGGGGGACACTTTCTCTGAAGGGGTCCCTTTCATCACCTCCTACTCGATCCAGCACAGGGCTATCACGCACCTTGTCAACAAGCATTGGCATATTGCCATGAGTGACCCCCAACTTAAAGAAATTCTGCCCCCTAAACCTAGGGTGATTTTTAGGGGGGTTCAGCCCTTGAGGAACAAAATCTCCACTAATGTTATTGACCCTCCCCTTAGAGGTTCAGGTTTCATTTTTGATCAATTAAAGGGGTACTATAGGTGTGGCCGATGTCGTGTCTGTACGTTAAATTCTAATAGACAGAGATGTGTCAGATCATTTACCTCCACGGCAACTGGGAAGGAGTTTAAGATCAAACCGTGTGTGACCTGTGCCTCTGCAGGCGTGGTCTATTTGGTACAATGTCCATGCGGTCTCCAGTACGTGGGCCGCACTAAACGGGCGTTCCAAATACGCGTTAATGAGCATATCACAAACATATTGTCTGGGTTTAGACACCATTCCGTTTCAAACCACTATAGACTTAAACATAAAAAAGATCCCTCCAGTACGCTGTTCTTGGGGATTGATAAATACAAACCCCATTGGAGAGGAGGGAATTTGGTACGTGAAATCTCACAGATGGAAATGGGATGGATTTTTCGCCTCAAAACTTATACACCCTTCGGCCTGAACATAGAAACAGATGTTAATGCTTTTATCAACAATGCCTGATGTTAAGCCTAATGTGATCGGTTGTATGAGGGCAGGAGTAACATTTTTGCTGATATGTTTTGCTGTAGCTTAGGGCTTCTGTGAAGCCCTGCCATCAAGTCTGGATGTACCACTTTTTTGTTATATATTTTTATAGAGTTATTCACCTAGTTATGTCATCTGGGACTCATTTAGAAAGAAAAAAAAAAAAAAAAAAAAAGTTTTTTTGGGGGGTAATTAACACTGGACAGATCACAGGTCTAGCCACTTAGATTTTTTGCACTAGTGGGCTTTTGCCCCTTTATATACACAATTATTTATTAATTGAACTAATTAATCAGTTTAATTCACATGAAGTCATGAGTAAGATTCGCACTGGAGACAGTGGACAGATGAGAGAGGGAACAAGTATATTTGTACTGTCCCACACATATGGGGCCTTTTTCCCCCAATACAGTTTTGAGTATTAAACTTTTTTAATTTACCTTTTTGAGGACTAGTAATATGTCCTCTCACTTTTTTTGAGTAGGTTCACACCCGTGAGTAGTGTATTCTTTAGGTTATTAATTTTAATTCCAGAGAACTAGATCCTACACAATACAGGCTTCCAGTGACTCCATAAGGGGGTTGGATGAGGTCCGTTTTGATTATATTTGGTGCTGTTAGCCTCATCTCATGCAAAGCATGAAAATAAATTTATCTCATTACTAGACGCTAGATGGCGGTGGTGAGCTCACGTGGAGAATTAGTGGAGGGAATGTCCGGTGCCAGACATAACTTCCTCCCCGCTGGTTTCCCACGGGTTCCCCCCGTCACCGGTTTTGTTAAAATGTTTTGCAGTCCTGTTATGGAGGTGGGTAACATTTAGGTCACGATATAGGATTTAAGATGAATTGTCCCTCCTATGGGTTTTTGTTACTATTCATGTATGGGCAGGGTTTACCACATCAAAGATGGCGTACCTGGACTCATTACCAGCCGTTCACAATAGGCAGCTGGTCTATTTATAGAGGGTGAATTACTGCATGGCCCTACCCCCATTTGACAACGTCCAATAGCGACGAAACGCGTCTGGGAGGATCACGCAGTGACGTCACCACGCCAAGGAGTAGGGCTCCTGTTATGCCAGCCGGCAATACTTTGTTATACCTTTTTTTATCTGCTCATATTGTGAGTATATTTTATCTTTTTTAATTAAAAGTACTGTCTCAGAGTTACGCTATGTGAGTTTTTCCTTTTCACTTAAACATCTAAACGGGGGAGTTGAAAACTTCACGCTTAGGGGACGGAGGACTTCCCACCACAAGGAGTAAAGACCTAGGCTGGGTTATAGCCATCTGCCTGAAACGTTCGTCTTCTGGTAAGCGGCCTCTCTGGTTGGTGGAGGGTCACTTCATGTATTAGTTTCACTGGGGTGGTGTGGACTGCATGAATTACCATTTCCAGGACATCACGCAGAGGGGAAGAAGGACCCCCTACTATAAGGAGTAAAGGCCTAGGCTGGGTCATAGCCATTCGCCTTAACCGTTTGCCTTCTGGTAAGCGGCCTCTTTGTTTGGTGGAGGGTCACTTATGTTTAGTTGTCACTAGGTGGTGTGGACCTAAAAGTTACCATTGCCAGGATTTGTATGTCCCAGTATCACGCTATGTGTGCTTCTTCTCTTGTTTGCATTTAATACGGTGGAGCTGAGAATATCCTACTCGGAGGACGGAGGGCTTCCTGGTGAAAACTTCAAGGAGTAAAGGCCTAGGCTGGGTTTTAGCCATCCGCCCTAACTGCTTGCCTTCTGGTAAGCGGCTTTCCTTTTCTTTTCCGGGGGATGGTCACTTCGTATATTGCATCACTGGGTTGTGGACTGTAGGAGCCATCATTGTCAGGATTGATCCGAACCAATTTATGATTATACAAGCATCATTCCATCATTTACGGACTTACTACACTCTCACAGACTGTGTACACTAATAGACTGTTTTTGTGGCGCGGCTTTTCTTTGTTTATATTTTCTTTGTGATTCACACGCCAGCTGCTGCCTAGGGTCAGGGGTGGGGGGACACTAGCGCGGTTTTTGTTTTGTGTATTCTATGGGATCACCATGCTGCAGATTATATAATATTGACTGAAGAATACTGTTCGGAGCACAGGATGATGGGAAAAGTTAACTTGGATATGCACATTCCTCACGCTTCATGACGCTTCCTGACTGTTAATGGAAAGTATAGCCAAGGGGGTGACAGCTGGCTCCGATTCTCGGAGATCTGCTGAGAGCCTGAGCCAGTCCACCAGCCCCCTTCACAGCCCAGTGCTCCAGTGAGCGCTGGAGGAGCAGAGAGAGACTCGCAGTCCCCAGCTTTCTGCTCACAGAATGCTGAGAACCGAATGATCAGCAGTGTTTGAACAGTCAGTTCTCATTGCAGAGCTGGTGGGGGACAGATAAATGTTTTTCTAAATCCCATACTTCTTTTAACATGCAACTAGTGCAGACTCTGAGTAGTAATCAAAAATTCAAAAGCAGTGCAGCGCTGCCCAAATATGAAAACATTTTCATATATGGATATCCCACCATATGCAAGACTATTTTATAAACAGTGCAGTCTCTACTTAAAGTGCAAACAGTGAAATATTGCAAAAATGTGGTTCATTTAGTAACATAGGGCCAGATCCACAAAAACCTGGCGTAACTTAAAAAATCCCATTTAAGTTACACTGCCTTAAAGTTTCTACCTAAGTGCCTGATCCACAAAGCACTTATCTAGAAATTTCAGGCTGTGTAACTAAAATTCCGCCGGCGCAAGGCGTTCCTATTCAAATGGGGCGAGTCCCATTTAAATGAGGCGCACTCCCGCGCCGGCCGTACTGCGCATGCGCGAAGTTACGTTACGCCGAGTTTTGAGGATCGCGACGGCTTAAAAAAGTTGCGTCGGGGAAAAAAAATAAATAAAATTACAGCGTCGCTCGGCATGCATTCCTGAGAGGGAGAACTCCATGCCAATTTTCAAAGAAAAAACCGGCATGGGTTCACCCCCCAGGAGCATACCAGGCCCTTAGGTCTGGTATGGGTTGTAAGGAGACCCCCCTACGCCGAAAAATCGACGTAGGGGGTCCCCCTACAATCCATACCAGACCCGTATCCAAAGCACGCTACCCGGCCTGTCAGGAAGGGAGTGGGGACGAGCGAGCGCCCCCCCCCCCTCCTGAGCCGTGCCAGGCCGCATGCCCTCAACATGGGGGGGTTGGGTGCTCTGGGGCAGGGGGGCGCACTGCGGGCCCCCCCACCTCAGAGCACCCTGTCCCCATGTTGATGAGGACAGGACCTCTTCCCGACAACCCTTGCCATTGGTTGTCGGGGTCTGCGGGCGGGGGCTTATCGGAATCTGGGAGTCCCCTCAAATAAGGGGGCCCCCAGATACCGGCCCCCCACCCTAAGTGAATGGATATGGGGTACATCGTACCCCTACCCATTCACCTGTAGGCAAAAAGTAAAAGTTATTAAACACACAACACAAGGCTTTTTAAAATAATTTATTATTCTGCTCCGGAGGCCCCCCCTGTCTTCGTTATTAGCTCAATTACCAGGGGGGGCTTCTTCTTCCACTCTCCGGGGGTCTTCTCCGCTCTCCGGGGGGGGGTTTCTTCTTCCGCTCTCCGGGGGGGGGCTTCTCCGGACTCCGGGGGTGTTCTTCCATCTTCTCCCCTCTTCCGCTGTTGACTCGGCGAACCCCGGTTCTTCTACAGATGTCCGGTGCCTTCTTCTTCAGCGCTGGCTGCCTGCTATGTTTGTGTGTTAGCTCGATTTCAAACAGGCAGCCGGCGCGGTCTTCTGTGACGTCAGGGTCTTCTTCTCCCTTCTTCCGATGTTGCCTCGTCGCCGGTTGTCGCTGTAATGATGGAAGCGCGCCTTGCATCCCATTTATATAGACATCACCGTCCCATCATGCTCCGGTAGGTACCCACGTGGTGGGTGCACGTGGGTAGGCACCCACCACGTGGGTACCTGCCGGAGCATGATGGGACGGTGATGCCTATATAAATGGGATGCAAGGCGCGCTTCCATCATTACAGCGACAACCGGCGACGAGGCAACATCGGAAGAAGGGAGAAGAAGACCCTGACGTCACAGAAGACCGCGCTGGCTGCCTGTTAGAAATTGAGCTAACACACAAACATAGCAGGCAGCCAGCGCCGAAGAAGAAGGCACCGGACATCTGCAGAAGAACCGGGGTTCGCCGAGTCAACAGCGGAAGAGGGGAGAAGATGGAAGAAGCCCCCCGGAGTCCGGAGAAGACCCCCGGAGAGTGGAAGACCCCCGGAGAGCGGAAAAAGAAGAAGCCCCCCCTGCTAATTGAGCTAATAACGAAGACAGGGGGGGCATCCGGAGCAGAATAATAAAATATTTTAAAAAGCCTTGTGTTGTGTGTTTACTAACTAACTTTTTGCCTACAGGTGAATGGATAGGGGTACGATGTACCCCATATCCATTCAGTTAGGGTGGGGGGCCGGTATCTGGGGGCCCCCTTATTTGAGGGGACTCCCAGATTCCGATAAGCCCCCGCCCGCAGACCCCGACAACCAATGGCAAGGGTTGTCGGGAAGAGGTCCTGTCCTCATCAACATGGGGACAGGGTGCTCTGAGGTGGGGGGGCCCGCAGTGCGCCCCCCTGCCCCAGAGCACCCAACCCCCCCATGTTGAGGGCATGCGGCCTGGCACGGCTCAGGAGGGGGGGGGGCGCTCGCTCGTCCCCACTCCCATTCCTGACCGGCCGGGTAGCGTGCTTTGGATACGGGTCTGGTATGGATTGTAGGGGGACCCCCTACGTCGATTTTTCGGCGTAGGGGGGGTCCCCTTACAACCCATACCAGACCTAAGGGCCTGGTATGCTCCTGGGGGGGAACCCATGCCGGTTTTGTTTTTACAAATTGCCGTGGAGTTCTCCCTCGGGAATGCATACCAAATGCCGTCGCTGGAATGGGCTTTTACAAGGTGTGACTAGTTTACACTTTGTAGAACCAGCCCTAATTTTACACTTGCAAAATAACACTTACGGCGCAAAAACGAAGCTGGAAAGCTTTGTGGATCGCCTTAAGTGCTAATTTGCATACTAGAAACGGCATTTCGACTCGAAATGCCCCCAGCGGCGCATGCGGTACTGCATCCTAAGATTCGGCAGTGTAATTCAATTACACATGCCGGATCTTCTACCTAACTTTGGAAAAAGCCTTTTGAGGATCGTTTCCAAAGTTACACACAGACTGAACAGCAGTTAAGTCGGAGTATCTCTTTTGTGGATCTGGCCCATATAAACTAAGAAACATGCAAAAATGTGCAAAACAAATCATAAATGAAAGTTTAAATGTTAGTCCAAGCAAAAATGCTTCTAACATATGTGCAAGTGCTCCTTGGTGTGATAATGAAGACCGGCCCGGATTCACAAAGCACTTGCGCCGACGTATCTCGAGATACGACGGCGCATATTTGCACTTACGCGGCATATCTGTGCGCCGGGCCCACAAAACTAAGATACGCCTAAAAACAGGCTTCATTCCACCGACGTAACTTGCCTACGCCGGCGTAGAGTGGGCGCATATTTACGCTGGACGCATGTGGTGCTCCAATTGATTTTTCTATAAAAAAAAATGCCAATGAGGGAGATACGCCGATTCACGATCGTACTTGCGCCCGACGCAAGCTACGACTGGTGCGTGTAAGTTGTATGTACGGTCTAAAGTTAACCCCCATAAAGGAGGTGTAACCCAGCATATACAAAGGAAAGGATGTTGCCCCAACAGGGAAACCAAGAGGTGGTGTCCCCTGGGACAACCGAGAGGCTACTAGGGCAGTGACGGACAGTCTGTGTAGTTAAAATTATGTGTTTAATAAATAGTAACAAATTACATGATATGATTTATACACCTGGGACAATAGTACAAGTATAACACTACAGGAGCTAAAATAGCTCTAATGACAACCTATAATCAATGGCCGGCCAAAAAAATGCACGTATGAAGCTAGTTCATATAGCGTGCAACACACAACACATAAAAAGACATAGACAGTGACAAACATGTAGGACAAAAATAATTATGGCAGTCCGGACGCCAGATGGATAACTTTTGCTGTCAATTCTATTCGGAAGTCCGATGTAATGTACTTGGCAGTTAGCCTTGTGAGAAAATAGAGAGAATTGGCAGCAAGAGTACCCCCGCAGTGGATAACTGAGGTTACCGGACCTGAATTCCGTAGGAATCGTGGTCTTGCATGCATGAACCTGATGGCAAGATCAGATAAAGGTACATATGTTTGAGGCTAGGGCATACACTTAGGGTAAATTGCAAAATGAAAAAAAGTTATGTAAAAAGTAACTCTGTGTAGGCTGCCCTGCCTGCAAGAAGGGTATGTAATACTGTTCCTATTTGGACTCCAGAGATTCCGGTGTGTGAAGCGGTTGGATGCAAAATTTGATTAGAGAGTTTTATATGCTACCACCGAAGATCTGTATTATGAGCTTCCTGATGTTAGCAGAGCATGTGGAAACAGGATTATGGAACGATCTTACCAGTAAGGTTCACAAGTTCACCAAGATCCGGGGTCCGTTGGCTGATGACTGCCTCCTGACTGTTGTGTAGTCCAGTCGCTGTAGTCGGCGTCTGTAATCAGTCAGATGCGCCTGTGTATGTCAGCGTGCAGGGAGGATAATGCAGCCATACAGTCCGGTCATGTGATGCAGTTCCCACAGATCCGCTAGGCTGGCAGATCCAGCTATACAATCCTGGAGGTAGTCAGTATGTGACTTTGGTGCGCACCAGGTATTTAGTGCTCTCTAAAAGTCGTGTGGAGCATCCGCTCGCTTCTTCTTACTCGCGTGTTCCCGCGAGTCACCGCTTCAGTTTCCCGCTGCTATAGGGCATTGAAAGAGAGGCGTCCGGAGCCGTGATGATGTCAACGCGTTTCGTAGTGTTGATACGTAACTTCGTCTGGACGGTGAGAGAGAGGCGTGCGTCGCTCCTTTATATGCTATCGGCGCACGCCTGTCTCTCATTGATTTGAAAAGTGAAAAAATACGGAGTTCCGCTTAATAGACTTAGGTGTCATTTTAGTGCTGAATGCCTCCATCCAATCACACAAAACCCATAAAGCCTGTCACATATAACAAGACACACATAAAATAAGCTATATAAATATATAGGATGACAAATAGATATAGGCAACTAAATTTCTCGGGGTGCACAGGGAGCTTCAAAGTTGGGCAAACGGACTTGCAAATGAAAGCCCCTCATTATGTATAGTTTAACCCAATAGTGTAATTTGAAGGGGAAATATGTTGTCATTACCCCTACTTGGTACATGCTCATGATGAGATCACACTTGGCATGTATAGTTTATTCCTGGTGCTCCGTACAGAGCCCATACTCCAAAAAAGGCTATGGAGAGACTTATAGGGACTAGCAGCAGAGAAAGCAAAGAAGTGTTAAGTGGAAAGTCAGCCCGGGTGGGCAGACATGGCCGGGTCTAAATATTGATAATATCATATATCAATAGAATTAGTCTGGACACGCATGCTATTAATCAAAAACCCATGTACCAATGTGTGTATGCATATATTTGTACAGACAGACATGGGTTCAACTTCTATGGATATATGGGTGCATGAAGGGAAAAAGGGAGAGCAGCAGCGCTGGGAGTGAAGACAGAGACAGGGCCCCCGCCCCAATGGGGCGCACAGTATGCATGCCTAAGAATATATACTTGCTTTAAAGGACAATTATATAATTGAACCAAGAACAAGGCAGAATTAAATGTACTCTAAATTGGATTGAAATAGAGTAGGGATTTTACCAGAAAATGAGGCTGACAGTCTACTGGTCCAGAAAGGGTTGCATGCTTAATTCCGTGTTCATGCCAAGAGGCATGAGAGTTTTAAGGGTGAAGATCCACCATTTTTCCTTCTGGAGAAGTATTCTGTCAAAATCGCCCCTTCTGGTGGGCAGATGCAACGCATATATGCCCTTAATTTTCATGCCGTCCGGTTTGCCCTGATGGCATTCCGCAAAATGCTGTGCTACTGGACTTTCCTGTTTAGGTTCCCTGTCTCTGTCTTTCTCCTTCTTGATTTCTCGCAGGTGCTCCCCTATTCTAGTTCTGAGCTGCCTTTTGGTTTTCCCTATATACATCTTTTTACAGGGACATGTTATCATAAAGACAACCCGTTCGGTCGAACAGTTGATGAGATCCCTGATTTCGTACTCTTTGGAACCAGTGGCGTCCATAAAGGTACGTGTTCTGTCGACAAAGGGACAAACTTGACATCTCGTACAGGGGAACATGCCCAGGCTACGTGGGTACTCAGACAGCCATGTTTTGTTAGGTTGTCTGACATATTCCGATTGGACTAGGATGTCGCCCAAATTTTTCGCTCTGCGAGCCACCATTTTAGGACGCTTGCCGACGATGTCTGCTAAGTTTTTATTGCTGGTGAGAATGCCCCAGTGTTTGGAAAGTATTTCTCTTACCCTGTCCCATTGGGAGCCATAGGTGGTAATAAGCCTCACTGGTCCACTCTCACCTTTTTTGTTAGCATTACTGTCATATGGTTTTTTAAGGAGCAGGCTTTTTCTACTGCGTGCGGCTACCTTTCGTTTCGCTGTCTTAATTTTGCCTCTTTCCTGAAATCTGGCATACAGTTCTTTGCCTTCCATCTGAAAAGTGGAGGTTTCCGAACAGTTACGTTTGATCCTGACAAATTCCCCCATTGGGATACCATTTTTTTGCCATTGTGGATGGTGGCTTTCCGCCTGTAGCAAAGTATTTGCGGCGGTATCCTTCCTGTAAGTGCTGGTACATATCCTGCCATCTTTTAGGCCTATTTTAAGGTCCAAAAAGGAAATTTGAATTTTATCAAAGGTGTAAGTGAGTCTGATATTTCGCTCATTTGCATTCAGCTCCTTGATAAAGTCATGTAAGTTCTCAATGTCACCTCTCCAGATCACAAAGACGTCATCAATGTATCGTAGCCATGTATGTACATGACCACGATACAATGTAGATATATAGACATCCCTCTCCTCCCAAAGGCCCAAGTGCAAGCATGCGTAGGCCAGGGCCCAGGCTGCCCCCATGGAGGTACCTTTAATCTGCTGGTAAAAGCATGAGGCAAATTGGAAGTAGTTATGATGTAGTGCAAATTCTAAAAGGTCTAGAAGGAATTCATTTTGTTGCCCCAATAATGGGAAATGTTTTTCCAGAAAGAACCTTACTGCATCAACCCCCACTTGATGAGGGATTGAGGTGTACAGTGATTCTACGTCGATTCCAATTAACCACACCTCTCCCTCATCAACTTGTATTTCGGAAATTTTGGACAGCACATCTCGGGTGTCCTGGACATATGATTTTAGTCCATGGACCATCTCCTTTAATAGGGAGTCCAAATATCCACCTATTCTGTCCAAAGGACCTCTAATCGCTGAGACAATTGGGCGTCCGGGGGGCTTTTGGAGAGACTTATGCAGTTTTGGGATGCAGTAGAATATCGGGATGTTATAGTCATCAACCATAAGGTAGTCAGATTCCCGTTTTAGGATAAGACCTGCTTCCACTGCATCATCCAGTTTGCTATTCAGTTCTCCAACTACTATTGGGAAAGGATCACATCCCAGTTTGCGATAGTTTTTTTTGGTCTCCCAACATGCGCTTAACTTCTACTTCGTAGTCTTCATTGTTCATTAAGACCACGTTCCCCCCTTTGTCGCTTTTTTTTTATGGTAATTTCCTTGGCATTTTTTAGTTCCATGAGGGCTTTACGTTCAGTTTTGGAGAGATTGTCCTGGTTATTGATTTGCCACGGCAATCCCTCCAGGTGTAACCCAGCAGCAGACATGCAAAGGTCTGCACCAGGGAACTCAAGCCGGCGTATTTTATGTAGTTTACGTTGGACGTGAATATGGCTGGGCGTTAAACATATCTGTCTGGCGCTCGGCCCATCATTTGCATGGGGTCACGCCTCATTAGCATGGCTCACGCCCGCTTCCACTTACGCCGACTTGCGCCTTGGAAACCCAGCGCAGTTTTGGGAGCATTGGCTTTGTTAATTCAATGCTTGCCTTTCTGCTCTGCGTTGGCGTAGCGTACAGGAGATGCGCTACGGCGACATAAATGTGCGCCGCTGTCTGTGAATCCGGCCCATAATGTATCCACAAGTGCACTAATTCAATCACCACTATGCACTCAGCAGAGCAAGCACAGAAATTCACCTGATATAATTAAAAGGTTTGTTAAGGAAATTATTTTTATCTTGCTTTAATAAGCATTCCCAGTATTGATATTCGTTTTTTTATTATTAGTGGGAATGCTTAATAAGCATTCCCAGTATTGATATCCGTAAATGTATTATTAGTGGGAATGCTTTAATAAGCATTCCCAGTATTGATATTTGTTTATTATTAGTGGGAATGCTTTAATAAGCATTCCCAGTATTGATATCCGTAAATTTATTAGTGGGAATGCTTTAATAAGCATTCCCAGTATTGATATCCGTAAATGTATTATTAGTGGGAATGCTTTATAAGCATTCCCAGTATTGATATTCGTTTTTATTAGTGGGAATGCTTTAATAAGCATTCCCAGTATTGATATCCGTAAATTTATTATTAGTGGGAATGCTTTAATAAGCATTCCCAGTATTGATATTCGTTTTTTATTCTTCTTAATTAGTGGGAATGCTTTAATAAGCATTCCCAGTATTGATATTCGTTTTTTATTATTAGTGGGAATGCTTTCATAAGCATTCCCAGTATTGATATTCGTTTTTTATTATTAGTGGGAATGCTTTAATAAGCATTCCCAGTATTGATATTCGTTTTTTATTAGTGGGAATGCTTTAATAAGCATTCCCAGTATTGATATTCGTTTTTTATTAGTGGGAATGCTTTAATAAGCATTCCCAGTATTGATATTCGTTTTTTATTATTCTTAATTAGTGGGAATGCTTTAATAAGCATTCCCAGTATTGATATTCGTTTTTTATTATTAGTGGGAATGCTTTAATAAGCATTCCCAGTATTGATATTCGTTTTTTATTATTAGTGGGAATGCTTTAATAAGCATTCCCAGTATTGATATTCGTTTTTTATTATTCTTCTTAATTAGTGGGAATGCTTTAATAAGCATTCCCAGTATTGATATTCGTTTTTTATTAGTGGGAATGCTTTAATAAGCATTCCCAGTATTGATATTCGTTTTTTATTATTCTTAATTTTAATTTTAATTTTATTCCGTACGTTTTTTGGCTCTGCGTAACTTCTGCATACTTTCAGCTATTGAGACCATTTAACTTTTAAAATGTTCGTCTCATTCAGCTAACGATGGGACTTCTTCAAGTTTTTTTGTACTATTTATACTTTTTAAAATATTAAGCTTTTAGACACTTTTTTTTAACATTGAAGTCAATGAGAACATCCTTTTTCCTGCTTCAAAACACACGTTCTGCCAAAAGTTTCAGCTCCTTCATACTTTCACTTACAGACACCAAACAAACTTTAAAGCGGTCACAAAATATTCAGCTATCCAAACATGACTTTTTAGATTGATATCTTATACGGTTTTTGTGAAAACGCAATTTACGTTTAGTGATTTTTTTATCGGTTATAATGTAATCCTATGGAGCAGGTTTAGAGTGTGTCATGTGACCTTTAGAGTGGAGATCTTTGAAAACAAAAATTATCTTTAAAAAAAGGGCGAACAAATTGCTCTCACGCCCACAAGATCTACTTGTCATACACAATTTATATATCAAAACGTAGGTATGCTTGTCTGGTTTCAGGCAATGTGATCAGTTTTGTGATACGTATTTTAGTTTTAGTTCCAGGAGCTTCTAAAGGACAAGAGTGACAAAACCACTCTCATTGACCGTCCATGTTAAAAATTTAAAAATTTTTCCTGCAAAACACACAAAGACGCTCTTTTCTAAATCGCTGGCATGGCCACAATTTTAAGTTTATCAACATAAATTTCATATCGATGCGTTCACAAGGGCCGTGTCTTTCAAACGGTGAAGTCGCTGTATCGATCGCATGTACGGTTGTGGATTTATTACGTTTTGTTTGGAGGCGTAATTAATGTATTGGTCTGTGAATTAAAAGGCGTTTGTAATGGAATTTCTTTCCATAAATAGCTTTCTACCTCAGTGCAATATTCCTCCTCACTGACCTGGGGGGAGGGGAAACCTCTTGAGGGGGGAGGGGCGACCAGGAAGTCAGCATACTCTCTACTTTGCAGATAGAGAAAGGAGCTGTGTGTCCTAAAGATAGTGTAGTGGTTATGGTGAATGGCTTTGGTGCGGGCTCAGCAATTCAGCATTCCCACTCGCATTTTCCTCAGGGAATGCATTTTCTAGTTATTCTTTTTATTCTTATCCTTTATTCCGTACGTTTTTTGGCTCTGCGTAACTTCTGCATACTTTGAGCTATTAAGACCATTCAACTATTAAAATGTTCGTCTCGTTCAGCTAATGATGGGACTTCTTCAAGTTTTTTTGTACTATTTATACTTTTTAAAATATTAAGCTTTTAGACACTTTTTTTTAACATTGAAGTCAATGAGAACATGCTTTTTACCGCTTCAAAACACACGTTCTGCCAAAAGTTTCAGCTCCTTCATACTTTCACTTACAGACACCAAACAAACTTTAAAGCGGCCACAAAATATTCAGCTATCCAAACATGACTTTTTAAATTGATATCTTTTACGGTTTTTGTGAAAACGCAATTTACGTTTAGTGATATTTTATTGGTTATAATGTAATCCTATGGAGCAGGTTTAGAGTGTGTCATGTGACCTTTAGAGTGCAGATCATCCACAAAAAATATTATCTTTAAAAAAAGGGGGAACAAATTGCTCTCACGCCCACAAGATCTACTTGTCATACACAATTTATATATCAAAACGTAGGTATGCTTGTCTGGTTTCAGGCAATGTGATCAGTTTTGTGATACGTATTTTAGTTTTAGTTCCAGGAGCTTCTAAAGGACAAGAGTCATGTTAAAAAGTCTGAAAAATGTTTCTGCAAAACACACAAAGACGCTCTTTTCTAAATCGCTGACATGGCCACATTTTTAAGTTTATCAACATAAATTTCATATCGATGCGTTCACAAGGGCCGTGTCTTTCAAACGCTGAAGTCGCTGTATCGATCGCATGTACGGTTGTGGATTTATTACGTTTTGTTTGAAGGCTTCGATAACTGATTTTGTGTGTGGATGAAAGCGTTTCTAATGGTATTTTGATTCCCTAAATAGCTTTCTTTACCTCAGTGCAGTCCTCCTCCCCCACCTCATGTGGAGAAAGCCTCTTGAGGGGGGAGGGGCGACCAGTCAAGTCAGGACACTCTCTATATTGCAGATAGAGAAAGGAGCTGTGTGATATTAGGCTTTATAAGTACTGAAGGAACACTGCTTGTATGTCCTAAAGATAGTGTAGTGGTTATGGTGAATGGCTTTTGTGCGGGCTCAGCAATTCAGCTATTCAGCATTCCCACTCGCATTTTCCTCAGGAAATGCATTGTCTAGTTTTAATTTTAATTTTATTCCGTACGTTTTTTGGCTCTGCGTAACTTCTGCATACTTTCAGCTATTGAGACCATTTAACTTTTAAAATGTTCGTCTCATTCAGCTAACGATGGGACTTCTTCAAGTTTTTTTGTACTATTTATACTTTTTAAAATATTAAGCTTTTAGACACTTTTTTTTAACATTGAAGTCAATGAGAACATCCTTTTTCCTGCTTCAAAACACACGTTCTGCCAAAAGTTTCAGCTCCTTCATACTTTCACTTACAGACACCAAACAAACTTTAAAGCGGTCACAAAATATTCAGCTATCCAAACATGACTTTTTAGATTGATATCTTATACGGTTTTTGTGAAAACGCAATTTACGTTTAGTGATTTTTTTATCGGTTATAATGTAATCCTATGGAGCAGGTTTAGAGTGTGTCATGTGACCTTTAGAGTGGAGATCTTTGAAAACAAAAATTATCTTTAAAAAAAGGGCGAACAAATTGCTCTCACGCCCACAAGATCTACTTGTCATACACAATTTATATATCAAAACGTAGGTATGCTTGTCTGGTTTCAGGCAATGTGATCAGTTTTGTGATACGTATTTTAGTTTTAGTTCCAGGAGCTTCTAAAGGACAAGAGTGACAAAACCACTCTCATTGACCGTCCATGTTAAAAATTTAAAAAATTTTCCTGCAAAACACACAAAGACGCTCTTTTCTAAATCGCTGGCATGGCCACAATTTTAAGTTTATCAACATAAATTTCATATCGATGCGTTCACAAGGGCCGTGTCTTTCAAACGGTGAAGTCGCTGTATCGATCGCATGTACGGTTGTGGATTTATTACGTTTTGTTTGGAGGCGTAATTAATGTATTGGTCTGTGAATTAAAAGGCGTTTGTAATGGAATTTCTTTCCATAAATAGCTTTCTACCTCAGTGCAATATTCCTCCTCACTGACCTGGGGGGAGGGGAAACCTCTTGAGGGGGGAGGGGCGACCAGGAAGTCAGCATACTCTCTACTTTGCAGATAGAGAAAGGAGCTGTGTGTCCTAAAGATAGTGTAGTGGTTATGGTGAATGGCTTTGGTGCGGGCTCAGCAATTCAGCATTCCCACTCGCATTTTCCTCAGGGAATGCATTTTCTAGTTTTAATTTTAATTTTAATTTTAATTTTATTATTCCGTACGTTTTTTGGCTCTGCGTAACTTCTGCATACTTTGAGCTATTGAGACCATTCAACTTTTAAAATGTTCATCTCGTTCAGCTAACGATGGGACTTCTTCAAGTTTTTTTGTACTATTTATACTTTTTAAAATATTAAGCTTTTAGACACTTTTTTTTAACATTGAAGTCAATGAGAACATCCTTTTTCCTGCTTCAAAACACACGTTCTGCCAAAAGTTTCAGCTCCTTCATACTTTCACTTACAGACACCAAACAAACTTTAAAGCGGTCACAAAATATTCAGCTATCCAAACATGACTTTTTAGATTGATATCTTATACGGTTTTTGTGAAAACGCAATTTACGTTTAGTGATTTTTTTATCGGTTATAATGTAATCCTATGGAGCAGGTTTAGAGTGTGTCATGTGACCTTTAGAGTGGAGATCTTTGAAAACAAAAATTATCTTTAAAAAAAGGGCGAACAAATTGCTCTCACGCCCACAAGATCTACTTGTCATACACAATTTATATATCAAAACGTAGGTATGCTTGTCTGGTTTCAGGCAATGTGATCAGTTTTGTGATACGTAT
Organism: Rana temporaria; assembly: GCF_905171775.1. Classification (NCBI taxonomy): domain Eukaryota; kingdom Metazoa; phylum Chordata; class Amphibia; order Anura; family Ranidae; genus Rana; species Rana temporaria. The sequence goes on along the minus strand of NC_053490.1, from coordinate 354,686,171 downwards.
TTTAGTTTTAGTTCCAGGAGCTTCTAAAGGACAAGAGTGACAAAACCACTCTCATTGACCGTCCATGTTAAAAATTTTAAAAATTTTCCTGCAAAACACACAAAGACGCTCTTTTCTAAATCGCTGGCATGGCCACAATTTTAAGTTTATCAACATAAATTTCATATCGATGCGTTCACAAGGGCCGCGTCTTTCAAACGGTGAAGTCGCTGTATCGATCGCATGTACGGTTGTGGATTTATTACGTTTTGTTTGGAGGCGTAATTAATGTATTGGTCTGTGAATTAAAAGGCGTTTGTAATGGAATTTCTTTCCATAAATAGCTTTCTACCTCAGTGCAATATTCCTCCTCACTGACCTGGGGGGAGGGGAAACCTCTTGAGGGGGGAGGGGCGACCAGGAAGTCAGCATACTCTCTACTTTGCAGATAGAGAAAGGAGCTGTGTGTCCTAAAGATAGTGTAGTGGTTATGGTGAATGGCTTTGGTGGGGGCTCAGCTATTCAGCATTCCCACTCGCATTTTCCTCAGGGAATGCATTTTCTAGTTAGTGGGAATGCTTTAATAAGCATTCCCAGTATTGATATTCGTTTTTTATTATTCTTCTTCTTAATTAGTGGGAATGCTTTAATAAGCATTCCCAGTATTGATATTCGTTTTTTATTATTCTTCTTCTTAATTTTATTCCGTACGTTTTTTGGCTCTGCGTAACTTCTGCATACTTTGAGCTATTGAGACCATTTAACTTTTAAAATGTTCGTCTCATTCAGCTAACGATGGGACTTCTTCAAGTTTTTTTGTACTATTTATACTTTTTAAAATATTAAGCTTTTAGACACTTTTTTTTAACATTGAAGTCAATGAGAACATCCTTTTTCCTGCTTCAAAACACACGTTCTGCCAAAAGTTTCAGCTCCTTCATACTTTCACTTACAGACACCAAACAAACTTTAAAGCGGTCACAAAATATTCAGCTATCCAAACATGACTTTTCAGATTGATATCTTTTACGGTTTTTGTGAAAACGCAATTTACGTTTAGTGATTTTTTTATCGGTTATAATGTAATCCTATGGAGCAGGTTTAGAGTGTGTCATGTGACCTTTAGAGTGGAGATCTTTGAAAACAAAAATTATCTTTAAAAAAAGGGCGAACAAATTGCTCTCACGCCCACAAGATCTACTTGTCATACACAATTTATATATCAAAACGTAGGTATGCTTGTCTGGTTTCAGGCAATGTGATCAGTTTTGTGATACGTATTTTAGTTTTAGTTCCAGGAGCTTCTAAAGGACAAGAGTGACAAAACCACTCTCATTGACCGTCCATGTTAAAAATTTTAAAATTTTTCCTGCAAAACACACAAAGACGCTCTTTTCTAAATCGCTGGCATGGCCACAATTTTAAGTTTATCAACATAAATTTCATATCGATGCGTTCACAAGGGCCGTGTCTTTCAAACGGTGAAGTCGCTGTATCGATCGCATGTACGGTTGTGGATTTATTACGTTTTGTTTGGAGGCGTAATTAATGTATTGGTCTGTGAATTAAAAGGCGTTTGTAATGGAATTTCTTTCCATAAATAGCTTTCTACCTCAGTGCAATATTCCTCCTCACTGACCTGGGGGGAGGGGAAACCTCTTGAGGGGGGAGGGGCGACCAGGAAGTCAGCATACTCTCTACTTTGCAGATAGAGAAAGGAGCTGTGTGTCCTAAAGATAGTGTAGTGGTTATGGTGAATGGCTTTGGTGCGGGCTCAGTGATTCAGCATTCCCACTCGCATTTTCCTCAGGGAATGCATTTTCTAGTTTTAATTTTAATTTTAATTTTATTATTCCGTACGTTTTTTGGCTCTGCGTAACTTCTGCATACTTTGAGCTATTGAGACCATTCAACTTTTAAAATGTTCATCTCGTTCAGCTAACGATGGGACTTCTTCAAGTTTTTTTGTACTATTTATACTTTTTAAAATATTAAGCTTTTAGACACTTTTTTTTAACATTGAAGTCAATGAGAACATCCTTTTTCCTGCTTCAAAACACACGTTCTGCCAAAAGTTTCAGCTCCTTCATACTTTCACTTACAGACACCAAACAAACTTTAAAGCGGTCACAAAATATTCAGCTATCCAAACATGACTTTTTAGATTGATATCTTATACGGTTTTTGTGAAAACGCAATTTACGTTTAGTGATTTTTTTATCGGTTATAATGTAATCCTATGGAGCAGGTTTAGAGTGTGTCATGTGACCTTTAGAGTGGAGATCTTTGAAAACAAAAATTATCTTTAAAAAAAGGGCGAACAAATTGCTCTCACGCCCACAAGATCTACTTGTCATACACAATTTATATATCAAAACGTAGGTATGCTTGTCTGGTTTCAGGCAATGTGATCAGTTTTGTGATACGTATTTTAGTTTTAGTTCCAGGAGCTTCTAAAGGACAAGAGTCATGTTAAAAAGTCTAAAAAATGTCTCTGCAAAACACACAAAGACGCTCTTTTCTAAATCGCTGACATGGCCACATTTTTAAGTTTATCAACATAAATTTCATATCGATGCGTTCACAAGGGCCGTGTCTTTCAAACGGTGAAGTCGCTGTATCGATCGCATGTACGGTTGTGGATTTATTACGTTTTGTTTGAAGGCTTCGATAACTGATTTTGTGTGTGGATGAAAGCGTTTCTAATGGTATTTTGATTCCCTAAATAGCTTTCTTTACCTCAGTGCAGTCCTCCTCCCCCACCTCATGTGGAGAAAGCCTCTTGAGGGGGGAGGGGCGACCAGTCAAGTCAGGACACTCTCTATATTGCAGATAGAGAAAGGAGCTGTGTGATATTAGGCTTTATAAGTACTGAAGGAACACTGCTTGTATGTCCTAAAGATAGTGTAGTGGTTATGGTGAATGGCTTTTGTGCGGGCTCAGCAATTCAGCTATTCAGCATTCCCACTCGCATTTTCCTCAGGAAATGCATTGTCTAGTTTTAATTTTAATTTTATTCCGTACGTTTTTTGGCTCTGCGTAACTTCTGCATACTTTCAGCTATTGAGACCATTCAACTTTTAAAATGTTCATCTCGTTCAGCTAACGATGGGACTTCTTCAAGTTTTTTTGTACTATTTATACTTTTTAAAATATTAAGCTTTTAGACACTTTTTTTTAACATTGAAGTCAATGAGAACATCCTTTTTCCTGCTTCAAAACACACGTTCTGCCAAAAGTTTCAGCTCCTTCATACTTTCACTTACAGACACCAAACAAACTTTAAAGCGGTCACAAAATATTCAGCTATCCAAACATGACTTTTTAGATTGATATCTTATACGGTTTTTGTGAAAACGCAGATTACGTTTAGTGATTTTTTTTATCGGTTATAATGTAATCCTATGGAGCAGGTTTGGAGTGTGTCATGTGACCTTTAGAGTGGAGATCTTTGAAAACAAAAATTATCTTTAAAAAAAAGGGCGAACAAATTGCTCTCACGCCCACAAGATCTACTTGTCATACACAATTTATATATCAAAACGTAGGTATGCTTGTCTGGTTTCAGGCAATGTGATCAGTTTTGCGATAGGCATTTGACTTTTAGTTCCAGGAGCTTCAAAAGGACAAGTGCCTCAAACGCCCTCCCATTGACCGTCATGTTAAAAAGTCTAAAAAAAATTCCTGCAAAACACACAAAGACGCTCTTTTCTAAATCGCTGACATGGCCACATTTTTAAGTTTATCAACATAAATTTCATATCGATGCGTTCACAAAAGCCTTGTGTTTCAAATGGTGTAGTCGCTGTATCGATTGCATGTACGGTTGTGGATTTATTACGTTTTGTTTGAAGGCTACGATAACTGATTTTGCGTGTGGATGAAAGCGTTTCTTTTTTTTTTTTTTTTTCAATCAAGTTTAAGTTTATTTTGAAAATATAAACAGTACAATCGAGTTCATACATCAAGGATAACATCACAATGCATTACAGGAAGATACATTTCGACATCACATATTCCTAACTATACTTAGGTCACAATCGAATAAACGATCTTTATTCAAAAATAAACAGATTTGGAAGAAATAAAAAGATCATGTGTCCACAAACCGTTATAACGGAAATATAGTATTTACCCTAAATTTTCCTATATAAGGTTCCCCTGAGAGATATTCAAGTGCAACGTAAAAGTTGATACTTGTGATACCATAACACATGTGATATTAGTCAATAAAATAGAGTTCATTCTTAAATGACCCTCATATAACCCCCTTACCTTAGTAAGAATCCAATCATTTCACTAAGAGTAGGACCCCACCTTCTGTCCTAATACTCCCACCGTCTTCTCTCTTTTTCCCCCTACTTACTTATTGTAGAGCAAATTCACTTTGTGAATTAGAAGTAGATCAATGAAAAAAAATTTAAATTGAGAAGATTAATATTATGACCGACAACTCGTTAATTCCGGATCAGTGTAATAACCTTACGATACCTTAAAGCATCACTAAACATTTAAAGTAACAAAATGTTTGAGGAATTGACACCATTTTTAAGATTAAGTCTATGGATCCCGATAACTCAAAAAAAAATATGGCAAGTCCGGAAATCTCAAAATACTCATGGCGACAAAAGGTTCAATCAGAATGGACTAAGTAAAAAATATAGGAATATAGAGGATTAAATCCTCAAACAACACTATTATGTAATGAATGTACTTTACGATAGCAAATAAAATAAAAAATAGAGTAAAGAACTCCAATCATAAGAAAAAGATATAGAAAACCAAAAAAGGAAAAATAGAATGGAAATTTAGAAAAGAGAGAGATAAGAAAAGGGAGCCTACCTGCCAATTCCACATCACAAAAAGCAGTAAATCGTCTTATGAAACTATAAGTTGTTTATGATACCCATGTATTGTAACCATGGTCCCCAAATTTCATTGAACTGGTCTTCAGAATCTAACATCAAGCCTATCCTCTTCTCTTGCTCCATTATCCAAGTCACCTTTCTCTTCATATACAATATCGAAACAGACGTCCTTTTCCAGGCAGCAGCTATAGAAATTCGAGCTCCTACAAGTATAAACAATATCAATTTCCTGGTAGACTTGTGAGCTTGCGGTATAAGTCCATTTAACAAAGCAATCGATGGAGATTGATGAATATTACAACCAGTTATCCTTCTAATAATGTGAAAGACCATATTCCAGAATTTACGTATTTTCGGGCACTCCCACCATATATGAATCATAGAACCAACCCCACCACATCCTCTAAAACATAGAGGAGATTGAGAAGGATAAATATTTGCTAATCTCAAGGGCACTAAGTACCATCTAGTGAAAATCTTTAAATTTGCTTCTATAAGTGACACATTAGTAATCCCTTTTATAGATCTTTCAAAATTAGAATACCAGTCCTTTATATCCCAATCAATCTGAAGATCCCTCTCCCAGGCTATCATATGTGGTAATTTTTGACTATTATCAGCTAGTGATCTATAAATAAGAGAAATCCCCCCTCTTCTTCCTATGGCTTGGTCACATCTAATTTCATAAGCTGTCATAGAGCCCGAAACGGCTTCATCCAACCAAAGCTTTGTAGCATACTTATAAATATGAGAAAATCCCGTTGTTTCAGAGTGAGGAAGACCTAGGTTTTTCACAAAATATTGTTCGGTATGGGGACCTGAATGAGAAAAGAAACGTCCAATGCGGTACACCCCCTTGTCAAGCCACCATTTGAAGGATTCCCCTTTTAACTTAGAGATGAAGTCAGGTTCTCTAAATAGATTGGCTAAAGGATGACCCTTGGTAATCAAAGAAGGATCTTTTTTAAGGGAGTCCCATAGTACCATGGCTTGAGAGAGAGCTGGTGACATAATAGGAGGTCTACTTTTGGGAGTAACCCACAATAAATCTTCTAATGTGTAAGAGGGAGTAGCCTTTTCCTCCAAACATACCCAATCTGGTCTATCCCCTCGGACGTATACATCCGAAAGTTGAGCCAATCTAGCGGCCTTGTAATACCACATTAAATTTGGAAGGCCGAAACCACCCTGTTCAGGCAGATTAAAAAGAGATCGCGAAGAAACACGCGGATTCTTCTTCTACCAAACAAATTTAGTAATTTTGCTCTGGAAGGCTTTCAAATGGTTTGTCTTTATTGGTATAGGGAGTGAACGGAACAGGTATAAGATCCTAGGTAGGAGAGTCATTTTAATGGAACTTATCCGTCCTATCCAACCTATGTTATGTGTATTCCACTCTTCTAGATCAGTTTCAAGTTTTTTGTACATGGGAGGGTAATTGGCCTGATAAAGATCTTCGAATTTCGAAGTCAAATTAATACCTAAATATTTAATGGACGATGTATTCCAGCAAAAAGCATAATTTTTCCGAATGAGGGAAACTATAGAATCAGAGAGTGACACATTAAGGGCCCTGGATTTAGCAATGTTGACTGTAAGACCTGAAACTTCAGAGAAGTCATCTAATAGTTTATATATAGCAGGTAAAGAAGAGCCTGGGGAGGTGACAAACAACAGAAGATCATCTGCGAATAAAGCGCATTTATGTTCCTTCCGGTTACAGTTAATCCCCTTGATATTCGGGTCATTCCTGAGTGCTATAGCTAGGGACTCTATTACAACAGCGAACAACAGAGGGGATAGGGGACAGCCCTGGCGAGTACCCCTTTTAATTTTGATAGTCTCCGAAAATAATCCCAGCAGTCGGATCTTGGCCTCAGGCGAAGAATATAGAGCAGCTAGAAAACCCAAAGTCCTGGGACCAAAACCCCACCTTTGCAAAATCAAGAACATATACGACCAGGAAACCAAATCAAAAGCTTTCTGTAAATCTATTGACAAAAGCATACCTTCCTGTTTGTCTTTCCTAATCCAGCCAGTTTGCAATATTGAAATTAAGTCCACCGCCCTCCTGATCTGATCCGGGGCTTGTCTATTAGGAATAAAACCTACCTGATCTTTATGTATATATAGACCTATGAAGTTCGAGAGTCTATTAGCCATTATTTTAGTCATTATTTTTAGGTCATTGTTAATCAAAGATATTGGTCTATAATTCTCAACTAAGCTGGGATCTTTGTCAGGTTTAGGGATTACAGAAATGTATGCCATATTAAGTTCACTGCCTATTGGATTACCTTCGGACAAACCATTGAAAAACCGTGCAAGATAGGGTGCTAAGAGGATCGAAAACTTCTTGTAATAAGGAGACGAAAATCCATCAGGGCCTGGTGCTTTGTTAGTCTTCAACCCTTTAATAACCCCTATAATTTCCTCAACCGTTATAGGAGCTTCCATTTCGCTACTATGTAAATCCGATAATTTTGGGAGATCTAGGCCGTCAAGGAATTCTGCAATTCTGCTAGAGTCACAACCACCATCGGAATGATAAAGCCTCGAGTAAAAATTTTGAAAGGACTCCACCTTTTGAGGGTTTAGAGTAAGGGAGCCATCGTTATGTTTAATCTTAGGAATGATCCTAGATCTAAACCTGGGAGAAAGTTTATTGGCCAACATCGGGCCAATTCTATCTCTCAATTGATAGAATTTAGTCCCGGACCACTTAATGGCTTCATCCGCTCTAACCGTAAGTGCAAGATTAAGAGCAGTTCTGGCTGCGTCTAAAGCAGAAGTAGGAAAACCGATAGGGTCCCTTTTATGTTGCGAGATTAAAGTATTAAATTCACGTTCTAGCTTCTCTATTTCCATTTTTTTCATCCTTTTTTGTCTGGCCGCTATCTGTATTAGTTTGCCCCTGATCGTTACCTTGTGAGCTGCCCACAATATTTCTGGGGAGATCTCGTTAGTATCATTAACCTCAAAGTAATCTTTTATGGCCTGTTCAATTTCATTAGCTATATTGGGGTTTTTCAAAAGTGATTGATTAAGGGTCCAATGAGAAACCTTCTGCTTAGCGTGTACCCTTTTCAATGTCAATACGACCATGGAATGATCAGACCATGGGACATCTATTATAGATGAACGTATAGCGCTAGGGATATAATGAGTAGATAAAAAGATATGATCTATCCGCGAAAACGACCGGTGGGGATTAGAGTAGTGCGTATAATCTTTCGCTGACGGATTTAGTTCCCTCCATATATCCGACAATCCGGATTGGTGAATTAAGCGAGCTATTTGTGTGCTGGCCTTGGTTGGTCTGATCAATTTAGTCTTTGATGGACCAGATTTATCTAGCCCTGTATCAAAGGCCAAATTGGAATCACCACCCATAATTATGATTCCCTCCATTAAAGACTGAAGTGTCCCAAACAAATTGTCAAAAAAAGATTTTTGTCCCTTGTTTGGGGCATAGTAGGAAATGAAAGTGTATAAGTTTCCATCAATCGTGCCCTTAACCAGGACAAACCTGCCTTCCGGATCAACATACTCTTTAGACAAGGTAAAATTGCAGTGTTTGGAGAACAATACAGCTACACCTTTGGTTTTATTTTCAGCTTTGGATAAATAAAATGTAGGGAAGTTTTCATGTAAGAACGAGGGGGTGTACCGCCTTGGAAAGTAGGGGTGCAACGGATCGTCATTGATCCGTGATCCGCACGGATCAACCTATTCGGATCGGTACACATGTGATCCGTATGATCCGTACATTGCGAGCTCCCTCAGCCTCCTCTCACTGCAGTACACTGACTGACAAGAAAGGAGGAGGCGCTAGCACTCGGCCAATCAGGATGCAGAACAGAAGCGACGACCCAGAGTTGCCCTGCCTCCAAACCAATCATCGGGCGCGTTACAAGCAGGCAGCGTGTGTTAGTGTTTTGGCCGGAGCCATGTGTGAAGGGAGAAGGAGCGCTGCGGAGCCCGGGGGGGAGGAGGAGGGGGAGGCCGAGTGTTTGTTATTGTATTCCTGGACGGGGGGACGGGGGAGGATGCTATTCCGCATCACCAGCACTGGACGAGGACGAGAGCAGAACACATACGGTAGTTAATACATTGCGAGTATATGACACATTCCTCCCCTCCACACTGTGTCCCCTGTCATCACACACACACACACCCACTATGGGGACACCATCATACCCCACAATAATCACTGACAGGTGAAGCCCTGCTGTGTGTGTCCGATCATATATTTTTTTATAGTTATTTTCAACACAAAACTGAGCTTATGTGCATAAATACAGTGTTTAAAAAACCAACAGACTGTTTAGTTTTAAAAGCAGCAGCAAACCTTACATGCTTAATAATGTGACAGAACACCTCTGATTTCACATTTAGTTAAATGTGAAATCAGAGGTGTTCTGTCACATTAGCAAGCATGTGAGGTCAGCAGGTTTGCTGCTGCTTTTAAAATGTAACATGTAAACAGTCCGTCGGATTTCCAAACACTGTATTTAAGCATATAAACTCCATTTTGTGTTGAAAATAACTATGAAATATAAAACTCTGGTGGGTGTAACAAGATTTTTTAATTTTTTTTGCTGATCCGAAAATGATCCGATCCGTGACTCCTGATCCGAGGATCGATCCGATCCGTGAGTTTTTTGATCCGTTGCACCCCTATTGGAAAGTGAGTTTCTTGAAGAAGTACTACATCAACATGAATGGTCTTATAGTATTGCAATGCTTTTCTCCTTTTGATTGGAGAGTTCAACCCCTGTGTGTTATGAGAAATAACACTAAGGGAAGATGGAGAACTAACTGAACCAGCCATGTATTAAAATAGTATGGATCCCAAGCATTGAGTCTAACAGGGGTGTGATGGTTTCATAATCAAGACCGTAAGAGAAATAAGTATTTGATGAGCCATAAAACCGCATCATTAACCTCATCCCAATATGAGCATAAATTGGCAGGTAGGCTATAGAGGAAGAAAGATCAAGGAAAACAGAAAAGGTCAAAGGAAAAGAATATAAAAATAAATTTATCAGGATTAACCAGAACATTATAGGGCCTAACGATGGCCCTGAGTAAAGGGAAGGCAATGTCCCCCTCCCTTCACTCAAAAACAGAAATTTAGAATAGCCCATAAAGAGGGCTACAAACTCACACCCCAGGACGACCAAACGTCAATCTAAGGAGTGAGTTGAGGCCTAGCGACTCACCACTGACCTGCTATTATTGACTAATGATATATAAAACATTGTAATCCCTTTAAAAAAAGGGGAAGAAAAAAATGAAAAATACAACTTCTATATAATTCACACATCAATCGGGGATGGCATTAAATGCATGTTCTCCGTATATGAGTGGAGAGGAAGAGAAAGAAAACAAATGAAAATTATCTTCTCTCTCCCTCTCTCCCACTCCCCATAGACTAACACATCCAAAATACTTATATATACTCATACTCTAGAGTAGAGACATAGTTACCAGCAAATGACCCAAAAAAAAAAAATAGGTAAATAGATAAAATAAATAAATAAACAAAGGAAAGAAGGAAAATGAAAAAATTCCCCTTCCATCCTCATTCAGGTAACAGTCATCTTTAACCTTCCTGTACTTGACTTTTGTCCATGTAGATAATGTCGGACTTATAGGGGTCTGTCTTTTAGTCGAGCCCTGCTGGATCGGAGAAGTGTCCATATCAGGAACAGTAGATATTATATTGAGACTCATCAGTAGACGTTCACCTTCTTGAAAGTTGTGGACTGCATAGTGGTTGCCTTTATAAGAAAATTTCAGAGCAAAAGGAAAAGCCCATTTATGTCTTATCTCTTTCTGTAGAAGGGCTGATAACAGAGGTTTCATCGATCTTCTCTTCTGTATCGTATAAGGAGAGATATCAGAAAAGATTTGAATATTGGCTCCTTGATAGGTTAGTTGTTCCCTTTGACGCGAACATTTCATTATCTCCTCCTTAGTAGAAAAATAATGAGGTTTAATCACTATATCTCTTGGCAAGCCATCTTTCCGTATAGGTCCCAGTGACCTATGAGCGCGGTCTAAGTCCAACTTGTGGGCTGGAATGTGCGGCAACAACATTTTGATAATATCCTGTACTGCAGAGTCAATATCAAGAACAGATTCAGGAAGGCCTCTGATCCTAAAATTCCCTCTCCGAGATCTATTTTCAAGTTCATCGATCCTGGCTTGTGCTAATTCCAGCTGATCCTGCATGTATTGTAGGTGATCGGCATTTTGAGTTGTCCTAGCAACATTAACATCCAAATTATGTTCAATAGTTTCAATTCTTGAACCTAGATTTTGAAAATCAGCTCTAATTTCTCCAGTTATCCTTTCAGCAGTTTGTGCCAATCCTCTTTCCAGCATTTCAGATATTCTAGCATACAGTTCAGACACATTAAAGGTAACATCAAGAGCCTGTTTACTATTTGTTGTAGCATTTACTGTTTCACATGAGGGAATCAACATAGACGACAGTTGATTAGATTTCCCAGGGATCGGTTCCTGAGGTAAAGTGTGGTGTATTATAGAGGGAATAGGATCCATATGTGATGAATTCACATTTGCTGTGCATTGAGCATACGTTAGAGGTACTGTTGACATCTTAGAAGGATCCCTTGCAACAGCAGCTTGCTTATTGTTTACTTTGCCCTTTTTCTTATTCCTATATGATTTAACAGGCATGTACCAGTCTCTGGATATATCTACCACAGAATGGTAATATGGTAATGTTCAATTCTTATGTATATCACTCTAGTATCTTTGTATTATAAAAAGTCAGTATGATTTCATCCCATGACAGAGGTCAGTGGTAAGGCAAGTCCCCTTTTAACAAGCCTTCATCCCAGCAGCACGAATTGTGAGGTAAAATAATCAGCTGTGAGGTGAATAATCATCACAGCCAGAGGGCCTAAGGAACATTGCAGATGCTGACTCTTACCTCTTGTACATATAGCATTTTCTTCACACAATACTCCTCTGGCGGATATTGGGTCTGTCTTTAAGCATTCAAAACCAGGGAACATAAATAATATAGGGCCTGGCATCCAACTCAGAGCCTCCTATAGGTGCTGTGTCACAATATAGACAGTGGTGTCTTAAAGGCCACAAAATGGCGTCTCGAAGGTAGCTTCTTGTTCCTCTCTCTAGTCGTCAGTCAGCTTTCTAAAGCGAGTTTCTTTAATCCGCTTGCGTGACTGCATCGAGTGTGGTCTCCCCTCACAGAATATCAGTCTCAGGCGATTCACAGAGCGATATTTTGATGGATTGGCCGAGAAATCCCCAGATGCCAGTCAGAGCTGTTAGCTTAGGCATCCATCACGATGCATGCAGGCCACGCCCCTCATGAAAGCGTTTCTAATGGTATTTTGATTCCCTAAATAGCTTTCCTTACCTCAGTGCAGTCGTCCTCCCCCACCTCATGTGGAGAAAGCCTCTTGAGGGGGGAGGGGGGAGGGGCGACCAGGCAAGTCAGGACACTCTCTATATTGCAGATAGAGAAAGGAGCTGTGTGATATTAGGCTTTATAAGTACTGAAGGAACACTGCTTGTATGTCCTAAATATACTGTAGTGGTTATGGTGAATGGCTTTGGTGCGGGCTCAGCAATTCAGCATTCCCACTCGCATTTTCCTCAGGAAATGCATTGTCTAGTTTTAATTTTAATTTTATTCCGTACGTTTTTTGGCTCTGCGTAACTTCTGCATACTTTCAGCTATTGAGACCATTTAACTTTTAAAATGTTCGTCTCATTCAGCTAACGATGGGACTTCTTCAAGTTTTTTTGTACTATTTATACTTTTTAAAATATTAAGCTTTTAGACACTTTTTTTAACATTGAAGTCAATGAGAACATCCTTTTTCCTGCTTCAAAACACACGTTCTGCCAAAAGTTTCAGCTCCTTCATACTTTCACTTACAGACACCAAACAAACTTTAAAGCGGTCACAAAATATTCAGCTATCCAAACATGACTTTTCAGATTGATATCTTTTACGGTTTTTGTGAAAACGCAATTTACGTTTAGCGATTTTTTCAGAAAATGGAATCGGTTATAATGTAACCCTATGGAAGGGATTTAGAGTGTGTCATGTGACCTTTACAGTGGAGATCTTTGAAAACAAAAATTATCTTTAAAAAAAGGGCGAACAAATTGCTCTCACGCCCACAAGATCTACTTGTCATACACAATTTATATATCAAAACGTAGGTATGCTTGTCTGGTTTCAGGCAATGTGATCAGTTTTGTGATACGTATTTTAGTTTTAGTTCCAGGAGCTTCTAAAGGACAAGAGCGACAAAACCACTCTCATTGACCGTCATGTTAAAAATTTTAAAAATGTTCCTGCAAAACACACAAAGACGCTCTTTTCTAAATCGCTGGCATGGCCACAATTTTAAGTTTATCAACATAAATTTCATATCGATGCGTTCACAAGGGCTGTGTCTTTCAAACGGTGAAGTCGCTGTATCGATCGCATGTACGGTTGTGGATTTATTACGTTTTGTTTGAAGGCGTAATTCATGTATTGGTCTGTGAATTAAAAGGCGTTTGTAATGGAATTTCTTTCCATAAATAGCTTTCTACCTCAGTGCAATATTCCTCCTCACTGACCTGGGGGGAGGGGAAACCTCTTGAGGGGGGAGGGGCGACCAGGAAGTCAGGATACTCTCTACTTTGCAGATAGAGAAAGGAGCTGTGTGTCCTAAAGATAGTGTAGTGGTTATGGTGAATGGCTTTGGTGCGGGCTCAGCTATTCAGCATTCCCACTCGCATTTTCCTCAGGAAATGCATTTTCTAGTTATTAGTGGGAATGCTTTAATAAGCATTCCCAGTATTGATATTCGTTTTTTATTATTCTTAATTTTAATTTTATTCCGTACGTTTTTTGGCTCTGCGTAACTTCTGCATACTTTCAGCTATTGAGACCATTCAACTATTAAAATGTTCGTCTCGTTCAGCTAACGATGGGACTTCTTCAAGTTTTTTTGTACTATTTATACTTTTTAAAATATTAAGCTTTTAGACACTTTTTTTTAACATTGAAGTCAATGAGAACATGCTTTTTACCGCTTCAAAACACACGTTCTGCCAAAAGTTTCGGCTCCTTCATACTTTCACTTACAGACACCAAACAAACTTTAAAGCGGTCACAAAATATTCAGCTATCCAAACATGACTTTTCAGATTGATATCTTTTACGGTTTTTGTGAAAACGCAATTTACGTTTAGTGATTTTTTTATCGGTTATAATGTAATCCTATGGAGCAGGTTTAGAGTGTGTCATGTGACCTTTAGAGTGGAGATCTTTGAAAACAAAAATTATCTTTAAAAAAAGGGCGAACAAATTGCTCTCACGCCCACAAGATCTACTTGTCATACACAATTTATATATCAAAACGTAGGTATGCTTGTCTGGTTTCAGGCAATGTGATCAGTTTTGCGATAGGCATTTGACTTTTAGTTCCAGGAGCTTCTAAAGGACAAGTGCCTCAAACTCCCTCCCATTGACCGTCATGTTAAAAAGTCTAAAAAAAATTCCTGCAAAACACACAAAGACGCTCTTTTCTAAATCGCTGACATGGCCACATTTTTAAGTTTATCAACATAAATTTCATATCGATGCGTTCACAAAAGCCTTGTGTTTAGAATGGTGTAGTCGCTGTATCGATCGCATGTACGGTTGTGGATTTATTACGTTTTGTTTGAAGGCTACGATAACTGATTTTGTGTGTGGATGAAAGCGTTTCTAATGGTATTTTGATTCCCTAAATAGCTTTCCTTACCTCAGTGCAGTCCTCCTCCCCCACCTCATGTGGAGAAAGCCTCTTGAGGGGGGAGGGGGGAGGGGCGACTCTCTATATTGCAGATAGAGAAAGGAGCTGTGTGATATTAGGCTATAAGTACTGAAGGAACACTGCTTGTATGTCCTAAATATACTGTAGTGGTTATGGTGAATGGCTTTGGTGCGGGCTCAGCAATTCAGCATTCCCACTCGCATTTTCCTCAGGAAATGCATTGTCTAGTTCTTAATTTTAATTTTATCCTTTATTCCGTACGTTTTTTGGCACTGCGTAACTTCTGCATACTTTCAGCTATTGAGACCATTCAACTATTAAAATGTTCGTCTCGTTAAGCGAACGATGGGACTTCTTCAAGTTTTTTTGTACTATTTATACTTTTTAAAATATTAAGCTTTTAGACACTTTTTTTTAACATTGAAGTCAATGAGAACATGCTTTTTACCGCTTCAAAACACACGTTCTGCCAAAAGTTTCAGCTCCTTCATACTTTCACTTACAGACACCAAACAAACTTTAAAGCGGTCACAAAATATTCAGCTATCCAAACATGACTTTTCAGATTGATATCTTTCACGGTTTTTGTGAAAACGCAATTTACGTTTAGTGATCTTTTCAGAAAATTGAATCGGTTATAATGTAATCCTATGGAGCAGGTTTAGAGTGTGTGTCATGTGACCTTTAGAGTGCAGATCATCCACAAAAAAATTATCTTTAAAAAAAGGGGGAACAAATTGCTCTCACGCCCACAAGATCTACTTGTCATACACAATTTATATATCAAAACGTAGCTATGCTTGTCTGGTTTCAGGCAATGTGATCAGTTTTGTGATAGGCATTTGACTTTTAGTTCCAGGAGCTTCTAAAGGACAAGTGCGCCAAAATAACTCTCATTGACCGTCATGTTAAAATTTTTAAAAATGTTCCTGCAAAACACACAAAGACGCTCTTTTCTAAATTGCTGGCATGGCCACAATTTTAAGTTTATCAACATAAATTTCATATCGCTGCGTTCACAAGGGCCGTGTCTTTCAAACGGTGTAGTCGCTGTATCGATCGCATGTACGGTTGTGGATTTATTAAGTTTTGTTTGAAGGCGTAATTCATGTATTTGGTCTGTGAATAAAAGGCGTTTGTAATGGTATTTCTTTCCATAAATAGCTTTCCTTACCTCAGTGCAATATTCCTCATCACTTACCTGGGGGGAAGGGGGAACCTCTTGAGGGGGGAGGGGCAACCAGGAAGTCAGCATACTCTATACTTTGCAGATAGAGAAAGAAGCTGTGTGTCCTAAAGATAGTGTAGTGGTTATGGTGAATGGCTTTGGCGCGGGCTCAGCAATTCAGCATTCCCACTCGCATTTTCCTCAGGGAATGCATTTTCTAGTTCTTCTTCTTAATTTTAATTTTATTATTCCGTACGTTTTTTGGCTCTGCGTAACTTCTGCATACTTTCAGCTATTGAGACCATTCAACTTTTAAAATGTGCATCTTGTTCAGCTAACGATGGGACTTCTTCAAGTTTTTTTGTACTATTTATACTTTTTAAAATATTAAGCTTTTAGACACTTTTTTTTAACATTGAAGTCAATGAGAACATCCTTTTTCCTGCTTCAAAACACACGTTCTGCCAAAAGTTTCAGCTCCTTCATACTTTCACTTACAGACACCAGACAAACTTTTTTTTTTTTTTTATATCAGAAAAGTTTTTATTGCTCACAGAACAAACAAGAAATCAGCAGTATGACATCTCATACAAGGTATAAACAATACACTACACATACAACTCTTCGTCAGAGACCAGGCATGTATACATCCTACCCTATATTGCGTCCTCCCGTCCCACTCTCCCATATCTAGCGAATTTAGTTACCTCCTAACAATCTCATCTGAACGAGCTCCACAGGGCTCAGACCGGGTGTGGCGAGCCATGGATCCCATATTCTGTCAAACTTGCCCGCCCTACCTCTGTGCTGATAAGTGTATCTTTCCATTACAAGCATCCTGCCCATATGTGTCACCCATAATTTGAACGTAGGGGGTGCCTCCAGCTTCCATTTCAAGAGAATGACCTTCCTGGCCTGGAATAAAGCTCTATTAAATGCCATTCTAGTTATCTCCTCCGATACCGCTCCCTCCAGTACTTCGAGCAGGCAGTAGGCTGGTTCTAAGGGAACGGAAGTCTGGAAGACAGAGTTGAGCGTGTCCATGACCTCCCTCCAGAACCTATGGAGTTTGGGGCAACGCCAGAGCAGGTGAATCAAATCACCCGTCCCTACCCTGCACCTGTTGCACATGGGGTCAGGGACCCTGCCCATTTTAAAGAGTTTCACGGGGGTATAGTGGACCCGTAGTAGGATATATAGTTGCGATATTCTCTGTGCGACGTTAAGGGAACAACTATTGACCACCTGCAGTGCCTCCTCCCACATGTCACCTGTCAATGGCCCAACGTCCTCCTCCCACTGATCTGCCACCTTCATAGGATGTCCCTCTAGAAAAGAGTCAAGCAGCATATTCTAGCACTGTGAGATAATGCCTTTGGTCTCCGAGGCGTCCCGTAGGATGCGGAAGACCGGAGTGGGGGACTGAGCCCACTCCACCACGCCCCCCTGGGCCCTAATTGCATGTTGCAGCTGGACATAGTAAAAAAGCATGTTTTGTGGGAGTGCAAACCTGGACCTTAAAGTGTCAAATGGGAGCAGAGTGCCCCTGTGAAAAATCTGTTTGAGTAAGCTTATACCCCGAAGGCGCCACCTGGGGCCCTGATCTAGTTTGGCTAATTCAGTGTAAGTGTCGTTATCCCATATCGGGCTGAATTCAGTAAACCCTGTGACCCCCTGGAGCTGCCTCGCCTTATTCCGCACCTTCTGGATAAGTACATATGTGGGCATTTTCCTATTGGGCTTCTGGAAGTCTTGAGCCTCAAGTCCCTCCGGTATCGACCGTGCCCCAGTGCCAAACAGCAGAAGCCTGGCCGAGGAACCGGCCGGGGCCGGGGACATGGCACCAATTAGGTGCTGTAGCTGCGCAGCTAGGTAGTAGGTCCATGGGGTTGGGGAGTGCCAGCCCCCCTCCCTCCTTGGGTCGTTGCAATTGCTCCAGCTTTATCCTGGGGGCTCTGGTGTGCCATAACAGTTGTCTAAAGAGCGAGTTTACCACTCTAAAAGTTTTAAGGGTAATGACTATCGGGGAATTGTGGAGCAGGTACAGCAACTGTGGCATCAGGATCATCTTAATGAGATTGGTCTTGCCCGCGAGGGACATTTGCAGCCTATTCCATATGTGGATCTTGTCTCTAAACCTGGTCAATAGGGGAAAGACATTCAAACGGCTATAGTCAGTCACTTTGGGGGAAACATGCACCCCCAGGTATTTAAAAGAGGACACTACCGGGACAGGGGTTGAGGGGCTACCCTCGGACAGAGGAGGTCCGTCTAAGTACATCAACGCGGATTTAGTCCAATTTATGGTGAGGCCAGAAAAATGTCCAAACCTCACCACAAGGGACATCACCTGGCTCAGGGAGTCATCTGCATCTTCCAGAAACAGGAGCATGTCGTCGGCGTACAACATGAGTTTCTCATGCATGTCTCCGTATCGGAAGCCCCTTACTGCTGGGCAGTCCCGCACCAGGGCCGCCAGGGGCTCAATCGCCAAGGCGAAGAGCAGGGGGGACAGGGGGCAGCCCTGCCTGGTCCCCCTGCCCAAGGCGAAGGCAGGAGACATCCGGTCCGACAGCCGCATGGCCGCCTGGGGCGCGTCATACAATAGTCTCACCCACCTCAAGAAATTAGGGCCGAAGCCAAACTTGGCTAATACCACCCACAGATACCGCCAGCCGACACTGTCGAAAGCCTTATTGGCCTCAAGTGACAACAGTGCCCTTTGGCCGACGGAGTCCGATGGGGTCTGCATGTTTAGGTACAAGCGGCGAAGGTTGGTCGCGGTGGAACTACGTGGCATAAAACCCGCCTGATCAGGGTGGATTATGGATAGGATGACCGTGTTAACCCTCATGGCTAGTACTTTGGCTAAGATTTTAACGTCGCTCTGCAGCAGGGAAATGGGCCTATACGAGCCTGGGTCGAGGGGGTCCTTGCCTGGTTTCAGCAAAAGAATAATGTTGGCCCTTGTCATAGAGGGAGGTAGCTTCCCCTGTTCAAAAGCAGCATTAAAGACCTCTAGTAGTTTGGGGAGAATCTCCCCCCCATATTGTCTCCCGGAGCCTTACAAGTAGGGAAGGAGGCAGCCGCCTTCGTTAATTCGTCAAGGGTAAGGGGAGCGTCCATTGCAGCGCGGGCCTGTCGGGACAACACCGGAAGAGTCACTTCTTCTATGTATGTTTGTAGCTCACTGGCAGGGTAGTCGTCACAGGGTTTATACAGATCCATGTAGAAGGTCGCCAACACGGCAACTATCTGCTCTGGATCATTCACTAGCCTCCCCTGAGAGTTACGAATTGCTCCAATGGCCGGGGACGCCTGTTGGGACCTGGCAATCCTGGCCAAAAGTCTGCCAGTCTTTTCCCCCTCCTCGTAATAAGCCTGCTTGGTAAAGAAACGTTTCTTTTCAGCGGTGGACGCTCTCAACCGGTCCAGGGAGTCCTGGCCCGATATCCAAGCGTCCCTCGCGGAGTCCGAGGGATCTGTTACATATTGTAGTTCCAGTCTCTGCACCTGGTCCCCGACCTGTTCTAGAAGTGCTGCGGAATTGCGCTTAACGGCTGTGATTTCAGCGATAAACGTGCCCCTAAGGCAAGCCTTGAATGCATCACCCCCTTGGCCATTTTCCGCGAAGTATTTCCCTATCTGCAGCCCTATTCGCTCATGAGAAGTGAACAGTTTTAACCAGAATGCGTTCATTTTCCAGGGGGCCCTGGGCAAGGAGGAGGCCGGGCGGGTAATAAGGTGTACTGCCAGGGGTGAGTGGTCCGATACCCCTCGGGGGAGGTATTCCGACTTGGAAACCATGTGCAGAACCTGGGTGGACCCCACGCACAGATCAATGCGTGAAAGCGACCCATGGGTCTTAGAAAAGCAGGAGAATTGTTTGGTCGTCGGGTGTCTGGCTCTCCAAACATCAATCCAACCCACCTCCGCTAGCAGGCGGCTCAAAATGGTGCCTCTGCCCCCCAGCGGTGGTATGGCCGGCGGATGTCTATCCAGCCTGGGGTCCAAGCACCCGTTAAAGTCCCCCATAATCATGACAGGTATATCAGGCTTATCCGCTAAGTGTGACAGGAGACATTGTATAACCTCTCTAGAAAAGGGGGGGGGGGAATATACACAAAAGCAAGTATCATTGTCACAGTAAAGAGTTTGCAATGCAAAAAAACATATCTCCCTTGGGAGTCTATTACCAAATCTATTTCCTGGTAGGCCAAGGATTTGTGAACCAAAACACTCACCCCCCCGAGAATAGGAGGTGTGAGTGGAGTGGTATGCCTTGCCCACCCAGGAAAGTCCCAGGCACCCTATAGTGTCTTTCGTAAGGTGAGTCTCCTGAAGACCCACTACTGCGGGATGGAACTTCTTCAGGCATGAGCCAATCATAGTGCGTTTCAGGGGGTCATGGACACCACGGACATTCCATGATACTATAGGTGTGGTAGCCATGACCGTTGGGGATTAATGGCAACGCCGTGCGGCGACAGTGTCACAAGTCCACCTCGAGCACAGGAGTCCAGAACAAATAATGCATGCTTGTAGGCATTAGTCCATGTACGAAGTGGGTGGAGGTATAAAAAATATAATGTGGGGAGAGGGGAGGCAGCGTAACGTGTAGTGAGGTGAGCAAAAAACAACACAAAAACAGAGATGAAAAAACAGTCTCCGGAACTCTGTGCCAACCGGGCACCTATCAGTCCACCCCAGACTATGGGGTCGTTCTCTAGCATGTGCGACATAGAGGGGGAGCCTCCCCCTCTGCCGCTCAGATTCCAACATTGGAAGGGTCATTTTTCAAAAGCTCTGAGCTCGCGCTGACAAAAACAAAAAAAAGGAAAAAGAAAATGGCAATGTCCCGCAATTGGAGATATTAAAAACAGGCATTTCCCACAACAGGTGTCATACCTAGTCCATCTTGTGCGGTCAGGTGTTTCAGTCCCCCTCGTCTACGTCTCGTCTCCTGCGCAAATCTTGTTCGTTGCGGTCCAGCCAATCCGCAGCATCCGCGGCGGATTCGAAGAAGGTGGCTTGGCCTCTGACCGTGACTCTGTTTGGCCGGGTACAGCATGGCGTATGTCACTTGAATCTTTTGTAGGCGTTCTTCACATCAGCAAATTTGGCTCTCCTGCGCTGAACTTCTGTGGAAAAGTCCGAGTAGAATGAGACCCTTGCTCCATTATAGTGTACAGTCCCCTTCTCCCGCGCCAGCCTGAGCACTATTTCTCTGTCTCTATAATTGAGGAGCCTGGCGAGCATGGGCCTCGGTGGATTACCTGGCGGGAGAGGTCTGGGTGGCGTGCGGTGGGCCCTCTCCACCGCAAATAGTGTGGTAAATGCTTCCGCACCAAACATCTCCTGGAGCCATGACTCCACGAAGGCTGTGGGGTCCCGACCCTCCACCTTCTCAGGGAGCCCCACGATGCGAACATTGTTCCTTCGTAGGCAGTTCTCGATATCGTCTGTCTTTGCGTTCGCCTGTTCTGGTGCCGTTCTGGTGTCTCTAACGAGGTGGGGCATCTGGTCCTCCACCTCACTAACGCGCCCCTCCACTGCCGTGGTGCGTTCTCTTATTTTCTGGATGTCATGTCGGATAAATGACACGGTTTCTGTCAGGGCCCCAAACTGCAGCTTTAGGCCATCCACGGACGCAGTCACAGATGTGGTGCAGCTTTGCACTGCCTGTAGGATCTCACTCAGCGTGGGTTGTGGAGCATCCTCTGGCCTCTCAAACAGGTCAGCTATCTGTCCTTGGGACACCTCCAGGGGCAGCGTGTCATCTAGGGTGGAGGCGCCATCTTGCCCCCCAGCCTCATATAATGGCGTCGACAGCTGAGGGGGAAGGGAGCAGCTCAGGCCCTGGAGCTTTTGGGTATAGTACAGCATATCTTTGGGCTGCTCCCTCCCTTGCTGTTTTTGGGTCTTAGCCGGCTTACCCGTCTCCTTGTGTGTCTCCCAGCCGCGCGTGGCTCTCTGAGGGAGGACGGAGCCGGCGCCATCTTGGGGGGTCAGGGCCGCCACCGCTGCCGCTTCCTTTTCGCCTCTACGGGCCATCTCGGGGATCGGGAAGGTCTCTGTGTGGTCGCCGCCGTGTGGAGGAAGGTAGGGTGAGTCTGTCGGCGCTTTGTGCAGTACAGGATCGCCGCGGGAAGGATCGTTGCAGGATCAATAGCGGGAGCTCCGTGCCAAGCGTCCGCTCACATGCCTGTCCAGGCCACGCCCCTTCCACCAAACAAACTTTAAAGCGGTCACAAAATATTCAGCTATCCAAACATGACTTTTCAGATTGATATCTTTTACAGTTTTTGTGAAAACGCAATTTACGTTTAGCGATTTTTTTCAGAAAATGTAATCGGTTATAATGTAACCCTATGGAAGGGATTTAGAGTGTGTCATGTGACCTTTACAGTGGAGATCTTTGAAAAAAAAATTATCTTTAAAAAAAGGGGAAACAAATTGCTCTCACGCCCACAAGATCTACTTGTCATACACAATTTATATATAAAAACGTAGCTATGCTTGTCTGGTTTCAGGCGATGTGGTCAGTTTTGTGATACGTATTTTAGTTTTAGTTCCTGGAGCTTCTAAAGGACAACAGCCTGAAATCTTCTCTCATAGACTCTCATGTTAAATTATCTAAAAAATGTTTCTGCAAAACACACAAACGCTCTTTTTAAATCGCTGACATGGCCACATTTTTAAGTTTATCAACATAAATTTCATATCGATGCGTTCACAAGGGCCGTGTCTTTCAAACGGTGAAGTCGCTGTAACGATCGCATGTACGGTTGTGGATTTATTAAGTTTTGTTTGAAGGCGTATTTCACGTATTTGGTCTGTGAATTAAAAGGCGTTTGTAATGGTAATTCTTTCCATAAATAGCTTTCTACCTCAGTGCAATATTCCTCCTCACTGACCTGGGGGGGAGGGAAACCTCTTGAGGGGGGAGGGGCGACCAGGAAGTCAGCATACTCTCTACTTTGCAGATAGAGAAAGGAGCTGTGTGTCCTAAAGATAGTGTAGTGGTTATGGTGAATGGCTTTGGCGCGGGCTCAGCAATTCAGCATTCCCACTCGCATTTTCCTCAGGAAATGCATTTTCTAGTTAGTGGGAATGCTTTAATAAGCATTCCCAGTATTGATATTCGTTTTTTATTATTAGTGGGAATGCTTTCATAAGCATTCCCAGTATTGATATTCGTTTTTTATTATTCTTAATTTTAATATTAATTTTATTCCGTACGTTTTTTGGCTCTGCGTAACTCCTGCATACTTTCAGCTATTGAGACCATTCAACTTTTAAAATGTTCATCTCGTTCAGCTAACGATGGGACTTCTTCAAGTTTTTTTGTACTATTTATACTTTTTAAAATATTAAGCTTTTAGACACTTTTTTTTAACATTGAAGTCAATGAGAACATCCTTTTTCCTGCTTCAAAACACACGTTCTGCCAAAAGTTTCAGCTCCTTCATACTTTCACTTACAGACACCAAACAAACTTTAAAGCGGTCACAAAATATTCAGCTATCCAAACATGACTTTTCAGATTGATATCTTTTACGGTTTTTGTGAAAACGCAATTTACGTTTAGCGATTTTTCAGAAAATGATCGGTTATAATGTAACCCTATGGAGCAGGTTTAGAGTGTGTCATGTGACCTTTACAGTGGAGATCTTTGAAAAAAAAATTATCTTTAAAAAAAGGGCGAACAAATTGCTCTCACGCCCACAAGATCTACTTGTCATACACAATTTATATATCAAAACGTAGGTATGCTTGTCTGGTTTCAGGCAATGTGATCAGTTTTGTGATACGTATTTTAGTTTTAGTTCCAGGAGCTTCTAAAGGACAAGAGCTGACAAAACCACTCTCATTGACCGTCCATGTTAAAAATTTAAAAATTTTTCCTGCAAAACACACAAAGACGCTCTTTTCTAAATCGCTGGCATGGCCACAATTTTAAGTTTATCAACATAAATTTCATATCGATGCGTTCACAAGGGCCGTGTCTTTCAAACGGTGAAGTCGCTGTATCGATCGCATGTACGGTTGTGGATTTATTACGTTTTGTTTGGAGGCGTAATTAATGTATTGGTCTGTGAATTAAAAGGCGTTTGTAATGGAATTTCTTTCCATAAATAGCTTTCTACCTCAGTGCAATATTCCTCCTCACTGACCTGGGGGGAGGGGAAACCTCTTGAGGGGGGAGGGGCGACCAGGAAGTCAGCATACTCTCTACTTTGCAGATAGAGAAAGGAGCTGTGTGTCCTAAAGATAGTGTAGTGGTTATGGTGAATGGCTTTGGTGCGGGCTCAGCAATTCAGCATTCCCACTCGCATTTTCCTCAGGGAATGCATTTTCTAGTTCTCTTAATTTTAATTTTAATTTATTCCGTACGTTTTTTGGCTCTGCGTAACTTCTGCATACTTTCAGCTATTGAGACCATTTAACTTTTAAAATGTTCGTCTCATTCAGCTAACGATGGGACTTCTTCAAGTTTTTTTGTACTATTTATACTTTTTTAAAATATTAAGCTTTTAGACACTTTTTTTTAACATTGAAGTCAATGAGAACATCCTTTTTCCTGCTTCAAAACACACGTTCTGCCAAAAGTTTCAGCTCCTTCATACTTTCACTTACAGACACCAAACAAACTTTAAAGCGGTCACAAAATATTCAGCTATCCAAACATGACTTTTCAGATTGATATCTTTTACGGTTTTTGTGAAAACGCAATTTAAGTTTAGCGATTTTTTCAGAAAATGCAATCGGTTATAATGTAACCCTATGGAGCAGCTTTAGAGTGTGTCATGTGACCTTTACAGTGGAGATCTTTGAAAAAGAAAATGATCTTTAAAAAAAGGGCGAACAAATTGCTCTGACGCCCACAAGATCTACTTGTCATACACAATTTATATATCAAAACGTAGGTATGCTTGTCTGGTTTCAGGCAATGTGATCAGTTTTGTGATACGTATTTTAGTTTTAGTTCCAGGAGCTTCTAAAGGACAAGAGCGACAAAACCACTCTCATTGACCGTCCATGTTAAAAATTTTAAAAATTTTCCTGCAAAACACACAAAGACGCTCTTTTCTAAATCGCTGGCATGGCCACAATTTTAAGTTTATCAACATAAATTTCATATCGATGCGTTCACAAGGGCCGTGTCTTTCAAACGGTGAAGTCGCTGTATCGATCGCATGTACGGTTGTGGATTTATTAAGTTTTGTTTGGAGGCGTAATTAATGTATTGGTCTGTGAATTAAAAGGCGTTTGTAATGGAATTTCTTTCCATAAATAGCTTTCTACCTCAGTGCAATATTCCTCCTCACTGACCTGGGGGGAGGGGAAACCTCTTGAGGGGGGAGGGGCGACCAGGAAGTCAGCATACTCTCTACTTTGCAGATAGAGAAAGGAGCTGTGTGTCCTAAAGATAGTGTAGTGGTTATGGTGAATGGCTTTGGTGCAGGCTCAGCAATTCAGCATTCCCACTCGCATTTTCCTCAGGGAATGCATTTTCTAGTTCTTCTTAATTTTTATTTTATTATTCCGTACGTTTTTTGGCTCTGCGTAACTTCTGCATACTTTCAGCTATTGAGACCATTCAACTTTTAAAATGTTCATCTCGTTCAGCTAACGATGGGACTTCTTCAAGTTTTTTTGTACTATTTATACTTTTTAAAATATTAAGCTTTTAGACACTTTTTTTAACATTGAAGTCAATGAGAACATCCTTTTTCCTGCTTCAAAACACACGTTCTGCCAAAAGTTTCAGCTCCTTCATACTTTCACTTACAGACACCAAACAAACTTTAAAGCGGTCACAAAATATTCAGCTATCCAAACATGACTTTTTAGATTGATATCTTTTACGGTTTTTGTGAAAACGCAATTTACGTTTAGTGATATTTTCAGAAAATGTAATCGGTTATAATGAATTCCTATGGAGGGGATTTAGAGTGTGTCATGTGACCTTTAGAGTGCAGATCATTGAAAAAAAAATTATCTTTAAATAAAGGGGAAACAAATTGCTCTCACGCCCACAAGATCTACTTGTCATACCCAATTTATATATCAAAACGTAGCTATGCTTGTCTGGTTTCAGGCAATGTGATCAGTTTTGCGATAGGCATTTGACTTATAGTTCCAGGAGCTTCTAAAGGACAAGCACCTCAAACTCCCTCCCATTGACCGTCATGTTAAAAAGTCTAAAAAATGTTTCTGCAAAACGCACAAAGACGCTCTTTTCTAAATCGCTGACATGGCCACATTTTTAAATTTATCAACATAAATTTCATATCGATGCGTTCACAAGGGCCGTGTCTTTCAAACGGTGAAGTCGCTGTAACGATCGCATGTACGGTTGTGGATTTATTAAGCTTTGTTTGTAGGCGTATTTCACGTATTTGGTCTGTGAATTAAAAGGCGTTTGTAATGGTATTTCTTTCCATAAATAGCTTTCCTTACCTCAGTGCAATATTCCTCCTCACTGACCTGGGGGGGGGGGAGAGGAAACCTCCTGAGGGGGGAGGGGCGACCAGGAAGTCAGGATACTCTCTACTTTGCAGATAGAGAAAGGAGCTGTGTGTCCTAAAGATACTGTAGTGGTTATGGTGAATGGCTTTGGCGCGGGCTCAGCTATTCAGCATTCCCACTCGCATTTTCCTCAGGAAATGCATTTTCTAGTTTTAATTTTATTCCGCACGTTTTTTGGCTCTGCGTAACTTCTGCATACTTTCAGCTATTGAGACCATTCAACTTTTAAAATGTGCATCTCATTAAGCTAACGATGGGACTTCTTCAAGTTTTTTTGTACTATTTATACTTTTAAAAATATTAAGCTTTTAGACCCTTTTTTTAACATTGAAGTCAATGAGAACATCCTTTTTCCCGCTTAAAATCACACGTGCTGCCAAAAGTTTCAGCTCCTTAATACTTTCACTTACAGACACCAAACAAACTTTAAAGCGGTCACAAAATATTCAGCTATCCAAACATGACTTTTCAGATTGATATCTTTTACGGTTTTTGTGAAAACGCAATTTACGTTTAGTGATTTTTTTCAGAAAATTTTATCGGTTATAATGTAATCCTATGGAGGTGATTTAGAGGGTGTCATGTGATTACTAGAGTGGAGATCATTGAAAAAAAAATTATCTTTAAAAAAAAGGTTAAACAAATTGCTCTCACGCCCACAAGATCTACTTGTCATACACAATTTATATATCAAAACGTAGGTATTTTTGTCTGGTTTCAGGCAATGTGATCAATTTTGTGATACGCATTTTATTTTCAGTTCGTGGAGCTTCTAAAGGACAAGAGCGCCAAAATTTCTCTCATTGACTAATGTTAAAACATCGAAAAAAAATCCAGCAAAACGCACAAAGACACTCTTTTTAAATCGCTGACATGCCCACATTTTTAAGTTTATCAACATAAATTTTATACAGATTCGTTCACAAAAGCCTTGTGTTTCAAACGGTGAAGTCGCTGTATCGATCGCATGTACGGTTGGGGATTTATTAAGGTTTGTTTGAAGGCTTAATTCATGCATTTGGTCTGTTAATTAAAAGGCGTTTGTAATGGTATTTCTTTCCATAAATAGCTTTTTACCTCAGTGCAATATTCCTCCTCACTGACCTGAGGGGGGGGGGAAACCTCTTGAGGGGGAGGGGCGACCAGGAAGTCAGGATACTCTCTACTTTGCAGATAAAGGAACTCTGTGTCCTAAAGATCGTGTAGTGGTTATGGTGAATGGCTTTGGTGCGGGCTCAGCAATTCAGCATTCCCACACGCATTTTCCTCAGGAAATGCATTTTCTAGTTCTTCTCTGATCTCCACACTTCGGAGCGAGATGTGTGTGTGTGTGTGTGTATGTGTGTGTGTGTGTATGTATATATATATATATATATATATATATATATATATATATATATATATATTTATATGTGTGTGTGTGTGTGTGTGTGTGTGTGTGTGTGTTTTTTTTCTCGCACAATCATTTTTCGAAAGTTTTTTTGGGGAAAAAAACGGTTTCATGAATAAAAAAAATATATAACAAAACCGTAAAGTTAGCCCAATTTTCTTGTATAATGTGAAAGATGTTACGCCGAGTAAATAGATACCCAACATGTCGCGGTTTAAAATTGCGCACACTCATGGAATGGCGCCAAACTTCGGTACATAAAAATCTCCATAAACGACGCTTACATTTTTTTTTACAGGTTATTATTTTCGAGTTACAGAGGAAGTCTAGTGCAAGAATTGTTGCACATGCTCTAACGCACGTGACGATACCTCACACGTGGAGTTTGAGCGGCGTTTACATATGTGGGCGGAACTTGCATGCGTGTTCACTTCTGAGCGCGAGCTACCGGGGACAGGGGCGTTTTACACTTTTTCTTTTTACATTTTTTTGTATCACTTTTATTTCTATTACAAGGAATGTAAACATCCCTTGTAATAGGAATCACTGTGACAGGTCCTCTTTATGGAGAGATGCGGGGTCAATAAGACCCCACATGTATTATGCTTACAAGCATGAGATTTTGAAAAAAAATTCACCGATCTCATGCCGACAGCCGCGATTGAGGTTTTTCTAACGTCGCGCCCCGGCCTCCGACGGTCATAGAGATGACTGGTGACATCTGGTCATTAGTCATCTCTATGCTTCCCAGACGGCGCCTGCCGATTCGTTCTCCGGGCCTCCGATGGCACGGGAGAGCCCGGGGAAGCACTGGATGGCGGCGGGAGGGGGGGACGTCCCCTCCCGCTGCCTATAAGAACGATCCAGTGGCGGAACTGCCGCTTTGATCATTCTTATCATGCAGAGAATCGCCGGCTGAAGACGGTGATATCTGAATGATGCCTGTAGCTGCAGGCATTCAGATATCACCGCATAAAGCCGAGGACGTCCATGGACGCCCTCGGTTGTTAAGTGGTTAAAGTGGTGTTCCAGCCGAAATTACACTTTTTAAATAAAAATACCCCTATAATACACAAGCTTAATGTATTCTAGTAAAGTTAGTCTGTCAACTGAGGTCCATTTTTGTTAGGTTTTTTATGCATTTTGAAAGTTTTTAAAAAATAGCATTAGACCGTGGCCATCTTAAGTGTGGGCATCTGAAGCCAGACTGTATTTCAGCCTTGCAGATCTTGCACATACTCAGTGCTGCACAAGCAGTGTAATAGGTTTTAGGTCAGTTTTCCATAGCAACGGGAGCGTCAGAGGAATATATCTCTTCTTATATATTTATCTTGTTCTGTGTGTGTGTGTGTATATATGTATGTGTGTATATATATATATATATATATATATATATATATATATAATTTTTAGGGGTGAAAATAATCGTTCGACACTGACTTGGGTGGGTGGCATTGCAGTAACTATTCTGGCCACATCACTAACGATCTCTGGATAAACAAGGATGGCTTCTTCAACAGTAAGTTTTGATGAGCGATCATACTTTTCAACTTCTTCTAGTGCTTTATAAAACTCCTGTTGGAATTTTTTTATTTGGACATTTACTGGTTCTGTAACGCTTATGCGACATCGCTTTCCTTTAGCAACTTCCATTTTGTCTACGAAGGAATTAAAGTCTAATTCTTTGAAGATGATGATCCTGAGTTTCCACTATTGCTTAAAAGAACTTCATCCTGTGGAGGTATTTCAGGTCGTAATCCCTTCATGCGAACTGCTACATCATAGAGGGCCTTTTTTTCCAGTAGCAGTCTGTTCACTGTTCAACAAATGTCGGCTCATTGGGTCGACATCAATAGCCGCTAACAAGATTTCATTTTTTAGCAAAAGACTCTTCATCATTGAAGATGCAATGCCCTCATCTATTAACCCTCCATTTTTGTTCAGGCGATATAACAGGCTCTTCCATTCCAAGAGGAATTTACCCGGGGTTAGATTGTCACATTGCAACCTCTTGGTGACAGTGAAGGGGTGAGAAAGAAGGTTCTTCAGCTCTTTTGTTTGTGTCCACTGGCTTTCAGTTAATGCAAGATTTTCATTGTCCATTTCTTCTATAAAGTCTTTAAGTTCAAGCAAACGCTTCACCATTAAATAAGTGCTTCCCCAGCGAGTTGTTTGATCCAAAATGGCTCCTTTTCCTGCACGTCTTTTCAAAATTGCATCTGTTTTCGGGGCCCTGGCTGCAACAGTTACTTGCCGTAATTTGCCAATTGGTGTAGCTGCATGGCACAGCACATCGCATATGATGAATAGTAGCAAGCTTCAATGCTTCTTCAACAAAGTTGTCTAAAAAAATGTCAGCATTCTCTTCAGTTTCTAAACTTTCCCCAATACTTGCAGAGCTGTCTTCCTCTAACTCTAATATCGGTTTGTTACCTTCTTCATCTGCGTTCATCTTCTCAATTGTGCTCAACATGTTGGAAGCGTTATCTGTCACAACACATAAAATCTGTTCCTTTTTCATTTCAAAATCTTCTAGAACACCCTCCACTAACTTCTGAAGGTAATCACTGATGTGATGTGCCTTTAATCCGAGGGTCCGTGTTATTGTTTTGTTATTTTCAGCCACAAATCTAACATTAATAGTGAAATAATTGACTCAGTGACGTGTGCATGCATCCATTTTAAGGAAGACAAAACGTCCTTTCAGAACTTTCTGTAGTTCTTCCTTTTTACATTTGGCCTCCTCAATTATAAGTTTCCTTATACTTTCTCTTTCCAGAGAAACACCAAGTTTTTTTGCCATTTCTCCATTTAAGCCTAAAAAGGCTGTGTGTGAAAAGCATAGTGGTAAACTATTCTTTTCTACCATTTCAATAATGTGGTGGTTGATTTTTTTCTGGTGTAATCCTTATGGTAACTTTGTCAGATATAAAGAATTTTCTTATTTGTGATTGTTCTCCAGTAGATTTCTGAAAGTTTTTTGTCACAGAAGTAGATGCAATGTTTTCATTGCTATCTTTCTCATTCACGGCTTCTAACACTTTGGGATGAAAACCCTGTAAGTGTCTTTTCAAATTTGATGTTCTTGTAGGTGCATTTTTATTAGGCCCACTGAAACTAATTTTTACATCACATTGTTTTTCACCATCATCATCTTTTTTTAATACATTGGCACACGTAATGTTTTCCATCACTTGATAATGCAAAGTGCTCATCAACAGTAGACTTTGTCATGTTTGTTAGCAGTCTTTGTGCCATGGTTTAGGATGCCTCTTTCCCTAAAATATAAAATATGTTATACTAACTGGCATATAATTAGATTTTTTTTTTTTTTTTTCTGTTCAAATTTTTTATTGAAAAACAAAGCACAGAGTACAATAACAATTAGTCGTACAGTATCACATGAAAGAGTATATAATGATACACCTCTAAAGAGGCAAATATTGTCCCGGAGCAGAATTACAACATAACGAACATTTTTACATATACGGGGACATGGGTTGTCGATTACAACACAGAAATAGGAGAAGGACCTTAGAGTTATAAAGAGGGAGTATGAAGGTAGATCCCTACCAGGAGAAGGGGAGGGGGGGAGAAGGGAAAGGGGAAGGGAATGGGAAAGGTCCTATAGCATCGGGTATATATCCTTTTAAAGAGGTACTCCGCAGATTGACTAGGGATACAACGTTGTATATAACCAGGCAAGGTTTAGGAGCCATGCCTATTGATCTACATATATAACTTTACAAGAGAAAATACAGAGAAAAAGTAAAGAAGAAGAGTAAGAAAGAAAGAGCAAGATAGACGAGAGGGAGGAAAGGGACCAAGGGGGTCGGTGAAGGGTGGGGAAAGGTCGGCTGGATCACATGAGCCCCAAAGTACCATAATACAATATGGTTAGAACTGCTTCAAATTTTTAGGATGTCAGCAGGGTCATATCAAATTCCGGGGGTAGAAAATGTTCCGCCCAGGGAGTCCAGGTCTTGTCATGTTGGACCATTCGGTCAAGAATCATAGCTTCTATTTTACTATGAATCATTGCCTGGGTTACCCTGTTTTTAACTTCTGCAATGTGTATGGTTGGGGTCTTCCAAGCTCTTGCAATGGATTGTTTAGCAGCCGTGGTCAGTTGGAGTAGAAGTTTTACCTGGGCTTTAGTGTAGTCCGGTTGAATGTGATTTAAAAGAGCTAGGGATGGGTTAGGTAATATTGTATCATTCAATAGGGTTGAGGCCATCTGGAATATTACAGCCCAGAACCGCTGCACTATCGGACAGGACCACCAGATATGCTCGTGCGTACCCCTCCCTCCACATCCCCGGAAACAGACAGCTGGGTAGGAAGGCAAAAATTTGGAAATCCTAGCAGGGACCAAATACCACCTCATCAGAACCTTATAGTTGGCCTCAAGGGCCACAATATTTTGAGAAGAGGTTTTTGTACGGTTCCATATGGCAATCCAATCCTCCTTGTCCAATGATATCTGAAGGTCTTTAGACCATTGTGCAGCGTACAGGGGAAGGTCAGAGGAATCAGCAGTAAAATGGGCATATAGGCGGGAAATGATACCAGGGGCATGAGGATCTGACTGACAGATGTTTTCAAAACAGGACATACTGCCTAGAGAGGAACAGTCACCTATAATTGAGCGGGCGAAATGGGCTATTTGTAGGTAGTGAAAACATTCCCTAGGGGGGAACTTGGCCTGAGTCTGTAGATCTGAGAAGGATTTGAGAGATGTATCAGTAACATGGTCGCTTATCCTATGTAGGCCTGCCTGGAGCCAGAGATGAAACGAGTTAGGCTCTACGTAGGCAGGGTAAAAGTGTGGATGACCAAAAAAGGATAATAGTGGAGCATGGGTGGACAGTAATCTAAAACGACTACGTAAACTGTCCCAGAGTCTGAGTGAATGGCGAGTAACCGGATTATAGAGTGGGCTACGGGCCAGCGGGGGTAACCAAAGAAGATTGGAAATTAGAAGGGGATAAATGTCTATTGCTTCTAAGCTAACCCAAATGGGGGTTTCCGACGTAGAGTGGTATAGTGTAATTTGGGCAAGTTGCGCCGATTGATAATAACGGGAAAAATTTGGGATACCCAGGCCTCCGCTAAGTTTATCTCGTAAGAGAATAGATCTAGAAACTCGGGGCCTAACAGGGCCCCAAATATATTTGAAGACTCTAGACTGAATGACCCGGTGGAAGTAAGAGGGGACCGAAATAGGAAGGACTCTATACAAATAAAGCAGCTTTGGAAGCAGGGACATCTTTACAGCAGCCACTCGACCTAACCAAGAAACACAGAGCGGTTTCCAAGAGTCTAGTAGTGAGGTTAGATGCGACAACATAGGAAGTTAGTTGGAACTGTAGAGGGAACATGGGTCAGAAGTCAACTTTATGCCCAAATATGGAAGGGATTTGGTAGACCAAGCGAAAGGAAAGTATTCTTGTAGGTGGGTAACTTCAGAGGGGGGGAGAGACACATTGAGAGCCATAGATTTAGATTGATTCACCTCTAGACCGGAGACATTAGCGAATAGTCCGAGAATCCGTATGAGGTTTGGAAGTGAAATGCGGGGAGATGTGATGAATAAAAGGGCATCGTCTGCAAACAGACAAATTTTGTGGGAGGTAGAGGCCACTTCTAATCCCCTGACATCAGGGCTAGATCTAATCAAGGCCGCCAAGGGTTCAATAGCTAAAGCGAATATTAAGGGGGATAGGGGGCATCCTTGCCTAGTACCCCTGCTTATCGGAAAGGTCTCTGAGCGGAAACCGGAATATTTAATATAGGCCTGGGGTTGATTATATAGGGAATTTACCCACTGTAAAAAGTGTGGTCCGAAGCCCCAACGGGTTAAAATATAATTCAGGTAGGGCCAGGAGACCGTGTCAAAGGCTTTCCTGATGTCAAGGGATAGCAGATGCATAGGGATTTTGCGCGTTCTAGCAAGATGTTGTAGAAGGACCACTCTTCTGATGTTATCACTGGCCTGTCTTCGTGGAATGAAACCGACCTGGTCTTTATGGATCAATTTTCCAATCAGGGGGTTAAGGCACAGGGCCATGACTTTTGCCAGTAATTTAATGTCAAGATTTAGGAGTGAAATAGGTCGGAAGTTCGACCAAAGAGAGTTGTCTACATTGGGTTTAGGAATCATGGCTATGATGGCTGTCAGTGTGTCACGTCCGAAGGAGTGTTGTCGGAGTAAAGCATTGAAGGAGTTAGCAAGAAGAGGAGCAAGAGTCTCGGCAAATTTCTTAAAGTAAGTGCCCTTGAAAGCCCATCAGGGCCAGGTCGTTTATGTGATTTAAGAGTTTTGATAGCGGCTAGCACCTCATCAACCGTGATGGGACTTTCTAGGCACTCACGATTTGAATCTGATAAGGTGGGTAAGGGAACATTTTGGAACAGGGCATCTGCAGTA
The DNA here is from genome assembly GCF_905171775.1 of Rana temporaria. Classification (NCBI taxonomy): domain Eukaryota; kingdom Metazoa; phylum Chordata; class Amphibia; order Anura; family Ranidae; genus Rana; species Rana temporaria. The sequence continues at coordinate 354,651,976 of NC_053490.1, read as the reverse complement.
GAGGGAGAGAAAGCGGATTGGGTATTATAAAGGTCTTGTAATCGCTTTCGGAACTCGGCTAGAACTTTTACAGGGTTACTAGTATAGGTATGCTTATCTATTCGTAGTCTAACCGGGACATAGTTCCGTTCCGGACGACGAAGGCGAAGGGCCAGGAAGGAATCTGGTTTGTTGGCCTTAGTATAGGCGGTGTGATTAGATCTGCGAATGGCTTTGTCAGCTGATTCAGCCAGAGCTAAATCAAGTTCTGTCCTGGACTTTTCCATTTGAATTCTATGGGCTTCGGTCGAAGAGGATTGGAATTGGAGGGAACAGTGGTGGAAGTCGGACTCTAGCTCAGCTAATCTAATTTTTTTGTCACGGTTCAGATGAGTGGAAACTGAGATGCATTTTCCCCTGATTACTGGCTTATGGGCTTCCCAAAGGAGGACAGGGGAGATATCGGGGATGGCATTATGTTTTAAGTAATCAGCTAAAGCAATTTGGATATCAAAACAATAAGATTGGTTAGTGAGGTGGGCTTCATTGATACACCATGTACGGTCTTTGGACAAAGGAATTAGGGAGGATACGGTGGTAAGTACTGCACAATGGTCGGACCAAGAGATAGGTTGGATTACAGATTGGAGCAATATGGGGGAGGAGGCAACCGAGATAAAAATATGGTCAATTCTAGAAAATGACTTGTGCGGATACGAGTGAAAGGTGTAATTTTTTTTGATGGGATTACATTCACGCCAGGTGTCAAGTAAAGAGGCTTGTTGCAAAAGTTTCCGAAAGCGTAGAGAGGGGGAATAATGATCAGGAGCATAGGGAGATTTGTCTAGGTGTGGTTGTAGAACTGAGTTAGAGTCTCCACATAGGAACAGTGTCCCTCTACAGTGAGTCCGTACGACTTGTATTAGATGAGAAAAGAAGGGATTTGGGTTTGTGTTCGGGGCATAATAGGAAACCAGGGTGGTTTCAACATCCTGGAGAAGACCCACTAATATAATGTAGCGGCCTTCTGGGTCCTTGATTTCAGAATTTACAATAAAAGGGAGAGTGTGATGTAATGCAATCAAGACACCATGATGTTTCGTGGAGGCTGAGGCAGTATACACCTGAGGGTATCGTGAGCTAAAAAATTTGGGGGTGTTGTGAGCTGAAAAATGTGTTTCTTGGAGAGCCACTATACCTGCTTTTAAAGTAGCAAAAGTCTGGAAGGCCTTGACTCTCTTGTTAGGCGAGTTGAGACCTTTCACATTTAGTGAGAGCACATTCAAGGGGGCCATTTGGGAGCAGTTGTAGGATAGCTTGATGAGATCACCAGGGCCACGCGACCCAGCCGGCCTGAGGAAAAGAGAAGAAAGAGAGGGAAAGAGAAACAAAAAAGGGGAGAGAAGAGAGTAAAAGCAATCATGTAGGGCAAATAAGTAGACATAGGGAAGGGTAAGAGCATAACTCTATTGCCCGACTAAATAGTACACCAACACAGGGGCAAGCCAGCTGGCCCGTGGGTGGGTGAACCGTGGAAAGGGGGGAGCAGTGACGACTCTCCGCCACAAATGGGAGATGCATAGTATATTACACAAATCAGGTTATAACAGACAGTCTAGTCAATAAAAACTCTATGTGCAGCATCACGTTTCTGCAAGTAGGACTAGAATTTCAGTGTAGATAACAGCTAAACTAAGAAGGCTGAATATAGCCGCTCAACTTGTATAGAAAATTTTAACAGGAAGCCCAAGTTGGGGGAATCCCTAGGAATGCAGTAAACAACATAAGAAGCCAAAATCATGGGGAGGGGGGGGGGAGTGTACTAGGGAAGGGAAGGGAAAGTGAGATGACTGGGTGGAATGGGGAAGGAAGAACAGAAAGGAAAGTTAGGGAATGGTAAGGAGAGATAAAAGGAGGGGAGGGAATAGAAAGGGAGGTTGGGTAAGGGGGGGAGAAAGAGAAAGTGAGTGGGGGGATATGGGGCTTAGTGGAGGAGAGTAAAGAGGAAAGGGTCAGGGAGGGGGGGGGGAAGGAAGGGGGAGGAAAGAGGGCTTCTAAAGGGAGAGGGGGGTTAAAGTGCATATAGCAGCAGCAAAACAACAGCATCCCACCCTCAAAACTATAGATATCATCTGAGGTTATCCATGTCATATGACAGACATGGGTCAATGTCAGCCCGCACCCAAAGTGGTATGGGCAGAGATCAACCCAGTTACATCCTAAATTTCAATCACTTTGGTAGAGTTGGAGAGCAGAGAGGAATAAGTCCTCTCAGACTGTCTGTGATATCATCTTAATATAAGGAACAAAATAAACAACAAAAAAAAATAATAAAATTTAAACGAAAAGTAAACATTAGAAAAGTGTAGGACTGGACTTTAGCAACCTCCGGGGGTAACGGTGGAATGTAACAATCCCCTCAGTGTGGAGGGATGGAGCTAAAGCAGGCATGCCCCGGGTGTCTCAGATGAGGGATCGTCTGTAGATAAAGCGAGATGGAGCAAAAGTTCCATGCAATTCGATCACGTCCGCCGGGAAGGCCATCTGTGACACCAAGGGGGCATTGTAGAAATCTGCAAAAAGAAAAAGTTAGTTGAATAAACTCAGCGAGGTGAGTGTAGTTGTCGGCCAGGCAAACCGGATTTTGGAGTATGGGCCGGGGTTCCTTTCCGCACAGAGGACGGACCCGGGTAGGGTCTTTGTGGGGTGGATCCATACTGACGAGCAGCGTCGCGAGCTGGTGTATGGGGTAAGTTAGTCTCTGAGGATTGTGCAGGAGCAACCAGGTGAAGTGATTCCAAGAGACGTTGAAGGGATTCTGGAGTTGTACATGAGTGTTGTTGACCCAGGTAAGAGAACTGCAAAGCAAAAGGAAAGCGCCAGGTGTATTTCAAGTGATTTTGCATTAGTACTTGTAGCTGTGGTTTCATGGCACGTCGTTTAGCGATGGTAAGGGGAGCCAGGTCAGAAAACAGCTGGTAAGTATGGCCCTGAAATAGGAGGGTGTCTTTATTGCGGGCAGCAGCAAGCAGCTGTTCTTTAGTGCGGAAGAAGTGTAGTTTAACTATAATGTCCCGGGGGGGGACCGTCCTGTTGGCGTCGGGTAAGAGCCCTGTGGATTCGATCGAATTCCAGCCGTTCGATCGGTATAGAGGATGCTGAAAGTTCTTGGAATAAAGCCGTAGAAAAAGATTGCAGATCGTCAACAGTTTCAGGGATACCACGGATGCGTAGATTTCGACCTGCGGGAGCGATTTTCCGCATCCTCTAAACGTGAGAGGAGTGTGGCATTTTCATCACGCAAGGCTGCCTGCTCCTGGGCCTGTTCTTGTAAGGTGAGTTCCAAGTCGTCTACCCTGGTCTCCAGGTCAGATGTCCTCTGGCCTAGCTCCCTGATTTCACGGGATAGTCTGTTGATAATTTGGTCTGATGTGGCTTTAAGGGCTTTTTGTAACATAGATTCCATGTGTTTAAGGAAGTCCGATTGAGACATACCTGGTGCCGGATGGGTAGGGGAACCGCTGGTGTAAGATTCCGCGCAGTCTTCTTCCCCACTATCAGCCTGTGCAGATTCGTCCAGGGATGCGGCCTGTTGTCTGGCTAGGGCCTTCGCCGCCATTTTAGAGGAGGCGCGGGCCAGAGCTTCTTTAATGGGTTTCGGCTTCATTTTGCCGCGGTGACCGGTTAAAACCATCCCGGATGGATCGGTGTCTATTCCGGAGGGGGGTGCTCGAAAAAACGGGGTTGCAGATCGGTCCAGAGCGCTTATGAAGTCCCAATGATGTGGCGGAGGGTGCGGAGCTCTAACGGGACACGTCCTCCATCGTGAGCCTCGCGCATGCGCCCCCATATAATTAGATTTTTAATATCAACATACACAGTCTTGTAAGTTGTATGTACATGGTGGCTTTATACAAACGAATAAGCTATATATCCCAGCACTAAACCTAGACATGATTTGTCCTATACAGAAAAACATGCACAGACTTGTACTTTGTCCACACACACACACACAACACAGAGCCTACATTTTAGTACTCAGAGCATATAAACAATCTGCACAATACATAAACATTCATACATTCCTGCACCACACTTACAAACCTAGGATAGACTGTTTCTTCCAGAAACATGTACACATGTCTTCCCTCATACAGACAAGCAGGCATGCAGGTTTTAAAATAAACAGTTGAATCCAAGAAGCTGTTCCACCAAGTTCTTCTAAGCTCTTTTAGCAGAGAGAGGTAGTTGGGCAGAAGCTGCTGCCTTCTCCTTTTTGTGTGATGATCTGCTGCTGAAGATAGGGCAGTGGGAGGATCCAGGAAGGGGCATTTATTATAAAACATGATTTCCCTAGTATAATCCTATAGTCATGTTTAAAGTTTAAGCTAACAATCTGAGTTTACAAGTTTTTATAGCCTTAGCTCAATGACAGCAGTTTTTCCAATGGTTTACAGCTTCAGTCTTGAACTATTGACCCTCCATTCCCTTCACTTATACAAGTGTCTCTAGTCCTGCAAAAAACATATTTACTTAATCCCTTATCAGTGAGACGCTAGGTTACCCATGGGCGCTGCGTTCCCTGTAACAGCAGAACACAACACTATGGAAAGTTTAAGTATTGCCGCTCCTAATTGTGCGTTGCGTGCCATATAGTGAAGCACATGAAAAGCATGCTTCTTCACGGTCACTTAACATGTTCGTTTTGCGGTTACATGAGGCACTGCATGCATTGGTCTCTATTCTTACAGTAGAGAAGTCATTAACCACTTCCTTACTGGGCGCTTAAACACCCCTCCTGACCAGACCAATTTTCAGCTTTCAGCGCTCACACTTTGAATGAGAATTACTCAGTCAAAAGACCGAAAATTTTGAAAAAAAAAAATGTTTTTTTTCTTAGTTTGTGATAAAATTTTGCAAATTATTAATTTTTCTTCATAAATTTTGGCCACAATTTATACTGCTACATGTCTTTGATAAAAATAACCCACATTTTTTGATCTGTGTGAAAGTTTGTGTCTACAAGCTATAGTGCAAATCATAAAAAATTTCACATCTGATCAGACCTGATGTACTGAAGGACTATCTCATTTCTTGAGAACCTAACAAGCCAGGAAAGTACAAATGCCCCCCAAATAACCCCTTTTTGCAAAGTTGACATTCCAATGTATTTAGTAATAGGCATGGTGAGTTATTTGAAGTTGTAATTTTTTCCCAGAATACTTTGCAAAATTAAGATTTTTATTTTTCATTTAAAAAATTTCTTAAAATTGTCATTGTAATAGCTTATTTCTCTCACATGGCATGTGCATACCACAAAATGACAACCCAAAATATATTATGCTACTCCTGAGTAAAACGATACCCCATGTGTGAGACTTTTTTACTGCCTGGCCACATACGGAGGCCCAACATGCAGGGAGCGCCATCAGGGGTTGTAGGAGCATAAATTGCACATCTAACTAGTTGACAACCTATTACAATTTTGAAGGCCCTGGAACACCAGGACAATGGAATTACCCACACAATGACCCCATTTTGGAAAGCTAACACCCCAACGTATAATCTATGAGGCATAATGAGTCTTTTGAACGGTTCATTTTTTTTCCACATATTCCAAAAACTGCTGGAAAAAAAATAAACACTTTTTTTTTTTACACAAAGTTGCCCATTGATAAGATATTTCCAACACATAGCATGTACATAACGATACCACATGTGCGAGACTTCTACACAGCCTGACCACATACAGAGATCCAACATGTAAGGAACACCGTCAGGTGTTCCAGAGACACATAGCATGCACATACCAAGAATTACATCCCAAAATACATTATGCTGAGCAAAGTGTAAAAAAACAAAAGATTACCTGTGGTAATGGTATTGCAGTTCTACACAGCAGGATAGCACTGGTCCAGGCAGCAGGCAGGGACTTGGTCAGCAACGTCCAGGCAGGGATACTGTCCCGTCAGGGTTAGTGCAGGTGGTCAGTTCATGCAACAGGCAGAGGCATGATGGCATAGGTCCTACAGGCAGCAGGTGGTCCTTGTTCAGGACAGAATGGGGATGGGGTAGAGGCTTCTCCCACCCAAATCTCTTTGAAGCCTCCGGGCAACCAGACCCTAATCTAGGATGAAATAACAAAAAAAATGTTTTCTTCATCCAGAAAAACTTTTCTGGAGCCCCTAACATATGTGAGACCCCTGTGTTGAATCCCACTAGTCCAGTAGCAGGGTAGAAGATCAGTCCATGAGGCAGGCAAAAACATGGTCAAACAGTCCGAGGTCAGTTCCAGATCAGGCAGAGGCATTACAGAATCGTTGGGCAGAAGAATGGTCGAAAAACAGTCCAGGGTCAATTCCAAATCAGGCAGAGGTATTACAAAATCGTTGGGCAGAATCGTGGTCGACAAACAAGCCGGGGTCAGTTACAGGGCAGGCAGTGGCATAAGGGGTGTATAGGTGTGTAAAGGCAGGAACGGAGGATTACGTTTACCATACTAAACTAATAATTTAGTTTAGTATGCTAACGTCGAAAACAGTCAGTTACACAGAGGCCTGGTTGGGAAGGACAATCGGCACAATAGTAAGATGTGTCTCGTCTGACTCCTTCACTGGCACACACCTTGCATCTTTTTTGAGCTCGTCGGCCTGATGCTGTGGGAGGGACCTTATCCGGGAAATGGCGTTCGGAGAGTCGACTTAGAATATCTGATCGAATGTTTTGGGGTAGGTCGTTTGGGAATATCAGGGAAGTGGTGATTTCCTCCTGGTAGCCAAGGAAGGGTAGGGGGTTTTGGGTGGACTTACGATAAATTATATAGGAATTGTATACGGCCAATTGAAAAAAATAAATAGCTACTTTTTTGTACCAATGGTACGTGCGTCTTGTGGCAAGGTATGGTTCCAACATTTGGTCATTGAAATCGACCCCCCAACATGTCCCGGATACATGTTGGCTTTTGGATGGTGGTGCCACGCCTTCTGCGGGTTTCTACAAACGAATTGTTGTGGATGGAGGACAACATGTATACGTCTCTTCTGTCCTTCCACTTCACTGCAAGAACCTCCTTGTTGCGCAGACTTGCCGATTCCCCTTTCCTCAGCTTCTTATTCAAAAGGCTTTGAGGAAGGCCTTTCCTGTTCTTTCTTGTTGTGCCACAAGCCAGGGTCTGCTTCCGATGAAGGTTGTGGAACAGGGGAAAAGAGGTATAAAAGTTGTCGACGTACAGGTGGTATCCTTTATCCAGGAGGGGGGTGATAAGTTGCCAAACCACTTTTCCACTTGTTCCCAAGTAGTCTGGGAAATCGGGGGGATTCAGCTGGGTGTCCTTCCCTTCGTAGACCAAGAACGAATATAGGTACCCTGTGGCTCGTTCACAAAGTTTATAAACCTTCACCCCATAGCGGGCTCTTTTGCTGGGAATAAACTGCTATATTTTCAGTCGGCCACAAAATTTAACGAGGGACTCGTCTACACATATGTGTTGTTCCGGGGTATATATTTGGGGGAATAATTCAGAAAAATTATTTAATAAGGGGCGAATTTTGAAAAGCCTGTAAAAATTTGGGTGATTTTGGGGAAGGCACTGGGTATTATCGTTGAAGTGGTCATGAAATATCAGGATCTGGGCATTGTTGCAGAAAAGATTGGCATATGATAAATGGGGCGTTTGGACCAAAAGGAATGCTTTTCATTTTTTGGGTTGAGTCCCATGCAAAAGGTGAGGCCTAAAAAAATCCTGAACTCCTCCACTGTTGGGTCTCTCCACTGGAAGGGACGGGCATAAGACGATGTGGGATTGTTGGAAATGAATTCTTGGGCATATAAGTTGCACTGGGCCACAATGCTAGATAGCAGTTCTTCCGTTAAAAATAAAAAAAAATGAATTGGGGAAAAAATTTCCGTGTCCACCTGGACTCCTGGCTGGGCAGTGAAAGGGGGAATGTTGGCTTTTCCGGAATTTGGAGGAAGCCACAAGGGGTACTGAAGGGCATAGGGAAGGCTTGCATGGGTCCTTGGCCTTTGCTGCCGAGGTACTGCGGTGCTGGTGGATGGCACTTCGGTATTTGTGGATGGCACTTCGGTGCTGGTGGATGGCACTTCGGTGCTGGTGGATGGCACTTCGGTGCTGGTGGATGGCACTTCGGTATCTGTGGATGGCACGACGGTATCTGTGGATGGCACGACGGTGCTGGTGGATGGCACGACGGTGCTGGTGGATGGCACGACGGTGCTGGTGGATGGCACGACGGTGCTGGTGGATGGCACGACGGTGCTGGTGGATGGCACGACGGTGCTGGTGGATGGTATGACGGTGCTGGTGGATGCCACTGCCTCCTCACCAGAGCGCCTTCTTTTGGCGGGCTGACTATCTTCCCCCTCTGAGCCTGTCGCTGTTCCACTGCTGTAGACTGGTTCATAGTCTACGACCGAATCGGAATCCAAATGGGAATCGGAAGAAGAGAGCTCCCCGTTGCTCTCGTCAGCCGCTGAAATAATTGCATATGCCTGCTCGGCGGAATAGCAATGTTTTGACATTGTTGCTGGCGACTTCACAGGTGTGTGGCACAAATGTGCACTGAGGTGGCAGGTGGGCACTGATCACAGGTGGGTACTGGTGGGCACTGATACGCACTGATGTGCACTGATCACAGGTGGGCACAGGTGGGCACTGATACACACTGATGTGCACTGATACGCGCTGATGTGCACTGAGGTGGCAGGTGGGCACTGATCACAGGTGGGCACTGATACGCACTGATGTGCACTGAGGCGGCACTGATCACAGGTGGGCACTGGTGGTACTGGTGGCACAGGTGGGCACTGATACGCACTGATGTGCACTGATACGCACTGATGTGCACTGGGGCGGCAGGTGGGCACTGATCACAGGTGGGCACTGGTGGCACAGGTGGTACTGGTGGGCACTGATACGCACTGATGTGCACTGATCACAGGTGGGCAATGATCATAGGTAGGCACATGTGGCACTGGTGGTACTGCTGGCACAGGTGGGCACTGATACGCACTGAGACGGTACTGATCACAGGTGGGCACTGGTGGCACAAGTGGGCACTGGTGGCACTGATTGGGGACTGATTGGGGACCGTTTTTCAACACTAACTTTTTTCGCTCACAGATTGTATCTCTCTTCTCACGCGCTGTCTGTGTGAGGAGGGAGAGTCGGCAATGAGAGATGATCTCATATGTTTACATTTGAGATCATCTCTCATTGGCCGCACAGATCACACTGTAAATAGCCGCTGTGATTGGCTATTTACCGCGATCTGTTATTGGCTGTGTCCAAGGGACACGGCCAGAACAGAAGTTCCCCGCTGCGCGTGTGGGGTACGCGGAAAGGGGCGGATGTCAAATGACGGCGCCCCAGAGAAGTAGAACAACCCCGCGGCCGTATATAGTCGTACGGCCGTCGGGAAGTGGTTAATTATAACTTTCTTTATCGTACATCACGGGACACAGAGCGGCATTCATTACTATATGGGTTATATGGAGTACCTTCAGGTGTAGACACTGGCAATCTCAAACAGGAAATGCCCCTCCCTATATAACCCCCTCCCATAGGAGGAGTACCTCAGTTTTTACGCCAGTGTCTTAGGTGTTAGTCATGGTTTAGCTTGCCTCCGCATCCTTGGGATTAGGTGAGCTACCGGTTCTGTCCAAAAAAGCCTCAGCGCTAAAGTGGTCAGTAACCGGACCCCAAACCCTTGGGGTATAGCCCATAATGCTTTTCTTTTTAGAGAGCTGGACCCTGGGCCCAGAACTTAGAAACCTTTGGGTACCTAAAGTTTTCTGTTGCCAGGGTGCTATATGGGCCCAGGACAGTGGATCCTTCATAGGAACCCAGGGCCTGAAGGTCTAGACATCCCCACGGAGATGGGGGAAGATTGGGCCTCTTGCTTGGCAAAGTCCTGCGGCATGGAGCAGGTAAGTGAGGGGAAAACTTGCGGAACTTGGTTCTTAGCAGGTTTTTTTCTGGGGGGTCACAGGGGACATGCCTAAAGTTATGCACTGCATCTGGCAAACTAGTCACATATCATAAAGATAGGATGGCTCTCTATGTATTATTCCCCATAAGATGTGACCTCCCTTGTAGTGTTGGAAAAGCATTGAGTGGGGCCTGTGTTATATAAAAATATATGTGTGTGTCAGAGAGCTTTGCTTACCTGCAGGCCTCCAGGCGATGCTCCATTCAGTCTTCCTCCTCAGAGCCTGCAAGCAGGCAATACGCTGACCTCCTCATGGTTCCAGGCTGCAGGCTGCAGTTTGCTGGAACAGAGAGGTCCCTTCCTCCCAAAATCCCCCCCCCTCCCCCTGTCGGGAGGGGCATTTCCTGTTTGAGATTGCTGGGGGGGAAGGGCGGGTCAGTGGCTTAAAGGAAGGGGCGGCCCTTCCTTGTTTGTTCCATTCAATACTTTGGAACTGAGGAGAAAGACCAGAGCGGCAGCACGGGGCGCCGAGGACACACAGTGGCCAGAAAGGATATTGCAGTCTTCAGAGGACTGTTTTTTCAAGCCTAGAAATAGGCTGTTTCTTTTCCATCTCATAGTTTTTCTTTGCAATACTACTCAGGGGGACAGAATGTTTTTTCTTTCCTGGATTTGAAACAAAAACGAAAAAAAAAAAAAAAAAAAGTCATCTAGGGGAGAGGAAGCATTTTTTTATCCCCCAAACAGGTGTTTGGACAATTAACTTTTATAGTTCCAAATACCAATAGGTAGCAGGTGTACCTCGGTATTGTACCATGGCATCCGGGGGCTGGAGCTGACGCGGGTCAGTCCAACCCTAAGATGGTCACGGAGGAGGTATTACTCACCTCTTTAAAAGAGATGCAGAAAAGCATGGGAAAAATGATAGCCGCAGCTATGCGGGGCAGTAAGCGGAATAGATCTCCGTCGCCCGAGCGCGGACCCTCAGAAGAGGAGGTCCTTTCCTCAGGGGAATTGGACGACCTCTTGGACAAGGACCAAGTAGGTTCAGGGATCGAAGACCCGGATACAGAGGAGTCTGGGGCAGTCTCCCTGAGGGAGAGCTGGTGGATTCAAGGATTGTCGGACTTGGTCCATAGGGCATTCAACTTGCCAGTACCAGATCTCCAGGTATCGACGGTTTCAGCTTTGGGCTCACTGAGGGCGCCTCAAAGCAATGCTGTGTTTCCGATCCATCCTCTATTAGAGGGAATTTTGTTCCAAGATTGGAACAAGCCAGATAAGATCTTCTTACCACCTAAAAGGTTCTCTGTCCTATATCCTATGGAAGAAAAATTTTCCAAAAGATGGGCTACTCCTGCAGTGGACGCAGCCATCTCATGTGTTAACAGATCGTTAACATGCCCTGTAGAAAACATACAGGTGTTCAAGGATCCAGTTGATAAGCGCTTGGAAGCACTACTTAAGAACTCCTTCACTACTGCAGGGGCAGTAGTACAGCCAGCTGTGGCTGCGATTGGGGTCGCTCAAGCATTATCGGATCAATTTAAGCAGATGCTTAAACTTATTCCGGCCCAGCAGGCAGAAAAATTTTCGGATGTCCCTAAGGCCATATGTTTTACGGTAGACGCAATCAAGGATTCTATCCAGCAAGCGTCACGTTTATCGTTATCCCTTATCCATATGAGAAGACTCTTATGGTTAAAAAGCTGGGAGGCTGAGCCCCCATGCAAGAAGCTCCTGGTAGGGTTCCCCTTCCATGGAGGACGACTCTTCGGAGAAGACCTAGATAAATACATTCAGACCATTTCAAACGGCAAGAGTACTCTCTTGCCAACTAAGAAGAAGGTTCAGGGACCTGCGTTTAAACGACAGTATTCCCCTGGGCAGGGGCCCTCTAATGCCAAGCAGTATCGACGGCCTCCTGCAAAAGCAAACTTCGGCTTCAACAGCAGATCACAAGGACAGGCTGTTAGAGGCAAAAGGCAGTGGTTTCGCAAACCAGCAAAACCAGCCCCCAAGCCAACCTTATGAAGGGGCGCCCCCAAAAAACGAAGGTGGGGGGAAGGCTGCGACTCTTTTCAGAGATTTGGGAAGCCAGCATTCCCGACGAGTGGGTACGGTCTTCCGTGGCCACAGGCTACAAATTAGATTTCCTAAGGTTTCCTCCTCCTCATTTCCAGAAGTCGAGGATTCCAAACGATCCGGAAAAGGGAGCCGCATTAAGATCGGCATTAGATCATCTACTTTCCCAGGAAGTAATAGTAGAGGTACCAGTCCTGGAACAGGGGCTGGGTTTCTACTCCAACCTATTCATCATCCCAAAATCCAAGGGAGATGTCAGGCCAATTTTGGACCTAAAGATGGTAAATGCATATCTAAAGATCCGCTCATTTCGGATGGAATCCGTGCGGTCAGCAGCTGCCACACTCCAGAAGGACGACTTCATGGCGTCCATAGACATAAAGGATGCCTACCTTCATGTTCCAATTTATCAGCCACATCAAAGATATCTACGCTTCATGGTGGCTTCGCGTCACTTCCAATTCGTGGCGCTTCCCTTCGGGTTGGCTACGGCCCCCCGGGTGTTCACGAAGGTCCTAGCTCCAATCCTAGCCAAACTAAGGATCCAAGGGGTCACGATCCTAGCATACCTGGACGACCTCCTAGTCATAGATCACTCGTCTCCCGGCTTGGAGCGAGCAGTGGCCCTCACGGTCCAATACCTCGAGAGGTTCGGCTGGGTCCTAAATCGAGAAAAGTCAGCTTTCCAGCCCACAAAGTAGTTGGAATATCTCGGCATGAGATTAGACACAGAACAACGAGTGTTCCTACCTCTGAGGAAGGTAAAAGCCATCAAGGAATTAATCCTACTGGTTCTAAGCAAGAAAGAACCGACTATTCGCCTATGTATGAGGTTACTAGGCAAGATGGTGGCCACATTCGAGGCGGTACCATACGCCCAGAGCCACACTCGCATCCTACAGGCAGCCATCCTGTCAGCATGGAGCAGAAGGCCACAGGCCTTGGATATCCCGTTGCCGCTCTCATCAAGAGTCCGACAAAGTCTGTGTTGGTGGTTAGACCCTCAGAATCTACTGAAGGGGAGGTCTTTCAGCCCAGTGGCTTGGAAGATAGTGACCACAGACGCCAGCCTGACGGGCTGGGGAGCAATTTTGGATGGTTGCACTCGCCAAGGTACTTGGGCAAAGCCAGAGAAGCAGTTGCCCATCAACATCTTGGAGCTCAGAGCTGCTCGACTAGCCCTCAGGGCTTGGACGTCAAAATTGCAGGGGTTCCCGGTGAGAATTCAATCAGACAATGCCACGGCGTGGCATACATAAATCACCAAGGGGGAACCAGGAGTCAAGCCGCTCAGAGAGAGGTGAGCTTGATTCTTCTATGGGCAGAGGCTCATGTGCCCTGCATATCGGCAATATTCATTCCAGGAGTGGACAACTTTCAGGCGGACTTCTTAAGCCGCCAGACTCTATGGCCGGGGGAATGGTCTCTGCATCCACTAGTCTTTCAAGCACTCTGCCAAAGATGGGGAGTGCCGGACGTGGATATCATGGCATCGAGACTCAACAAGAAACTAGACAGGTTCATGTCCCGCTCAAGGGATCCGATGGCCTGCGGAACCGATGCGTTGGTTTGCCCTTGGCATCAGTTCAAACTTCTTTATGCGTTTCCCCCGCTCCAGTTACTACCCCGCCTGCTGCGCAGGATCCGGGTGGAGCACATACCAGTCATCCTGGTAGCTCCAGCATGGCCCAGAAGAGCATGGTACTCACTAATCTTAAGGATGGTAGTGGGAGACCCGTGGACTCTTCCTCTACGGCCAGACCTGCTATCGCAAGGTCCGATCCTCCACCCTGCCTTACGGCATCTAAATTTGACGGCCTGGAAGCTGAATCCCTGATTCTCAGGGGTAGAGGTCTGTCTCAGAAAGTAATCTCTACCCTAATCAGAGCCAGGAAACCGGTCTCTAGGGTGATTTATTACAGGGTCTGGAAGGCCTATGTAGGCTGGTGTGAGTCCAAGCGATGGCTTCTCGCAAATTTACCATCGATAGAGTATTAAGTTTTCTCCAGCTAGGAGTGGATAAAGGATTGGCATTAAGCACAATCAAAGGACAGATTTCTGCTCTGTCAGTGTGGTTTCAGCGGCCGCTGGCCACCCACTCGCTGGTTAAGACCTTCCTTCAAGGGGTCTTACGTATTAGACCTCCAGTTAAATCCCCGCTTTGTCCGTGGGATTTAAATCTTGTTCTGTCAAGTTACAGAAACAACCGTTTGAGCCGTTGGCTGATATTCCTTTGGTTCTACTGACAAGGAAGTTAGTATTTTTGGTTGCCATAGTTTCCGCAAGAAAAGTTTCGGAGCTGGCAGCCTTATCCTGTAAGGAACCATATCTTGTTTTTCATAAGGACAGGGTCGTTCTCCGCCCTCATCCTTCCTTCCTTCCGAAGGTCATATCCAGTTTTCATTTGAACCAGGATTTGGTATTACCATCCTTCTTCCCTAAACCTACTTCCAGAAAGGAAGGGTTGCTGCATACCTTGGATATTGTCAGGGCCATGAAGGCCTATCTTAAAGCTACAAAGAAGATCCGGAAGACAGATGTGCTGTTCATTCTACCGGATGGGCCCAAGAGGGGGCAGGCAGCTGCAAAGTCCACCATTTCTAGGTGGATTAAGCAATTAATCACTCAGGCCTACGGCTTGAAAGGGTTGCCTCCTCCAGTATCATTAAAGGCTCATTCTACTAGAGCCATGGGCGCCTCCTGGGCAGCACACCACCAGATCTCTATGGCTCAAGTTTGCAAGGCGGCAACCTGGTCTTCTGTCCACACGTTTACAAAATTCTACAAGTTGGACGTAAGAAGGAATACTGATACTGCCTTCGGGCAGGCAGTGCTGCAGGCTGCAGTTTGAGACCCTCGGATTCCGGGGGCTCCTCTTGTTCGAGTTAAATTTAAAAATTTTATTTTTCTCAACTAAGTTGGATTTATTATGATTTGAGTATATCTCTAAAATAAATCCTTTTGTCTTGGAGATGTTCTCCCTCCCCTCATTGTAAGCATTGCTTTGGGACATCCCATATAGTAATGAATGCCGCTCTGTGTCCCGTGATGTACGATAAAGAAAAAGAGATTTTTAATACAGCTTACCTGTAAAATCTTTTTCTTGGAGTACATCACGGGACACAGAGCTCCCACCCCTCTTTTTTGAGGACCATTTTGGGAGGCATACTGCTTGCTACAAAACTGAGGTACTCCTCCTATGGGAGGGGGTTATATAGGGAGGGGCATTTCCTGTTTGAGATTGCCAGTGTCTACACCTGAAGGTACTCCATATAACCCATATAGTAATGAATGCCGCTCTGTGTCCCGTGATGTACTCCAAGAAAAAGATTTTACAGGTAAGCTGTATTAAAAATCTCTTTTTTTGTGAATTGGGACATTTAAACTTGCTCTTTTTTAATTCCAATCTAAATTTAGTAGGAGTTGGAGTCGGTGCATTGTTTGCCAACTCCAGGTACCCAAAATGTCCTCCAACTCCTCGACTCCGACTCCACAACACTGGTTCTGTCTATCACAGCGCGGGGCTGTGTGAGTGCGAGCAGAGCGGAGACAGTTTCAATGTCAGCTGTTACAACGTGTTTTACCGTTCTGCGACCCCGTGGCTCTAATTTTCCTCCATATCCTGCCGCCCTTTCACTTTCTCCGCCCTGGTGAGGCTGCGATTTTGGGGCACTGTGAGGCTGCAATGGTGGGCATTTGTTTTGTGTTTTTTTTTTTTTTTTTTTTGCTGATCCGAAAAATGATCCGATCCGTGACTCTGATCCGAGGAACGATCCGAACCGTGAGTTTTTTGATCCGTTGCACCCCTACCCACCACACATCAAATCGTATTGCCCCATCACATTGCATCGAATTTCATCCCCCCCCCCCCATCGGGGTAGCCGATAGACGATGATCATAGGTAGGCACAGGTGGCACATGTGGCACTGGTGGTACTGCTGGCGCAGGTGGGCATTGTTAATTATGCCTAAAAAGTTTGCGGCCGATATTTTAAGCCAATTTTTTTTGGCAGGTGTCCCTGAACGGCACTGTCTGTGTCCATGGCACTGGTTGGCACTGGCAGGTGGCAGTTTCACACTGAGCTGATTTGTGTTTCGGTTACACTCTATGTAACTGAATGCAGAAACCAACTGTGTCAGGGTGATGTTGGGGGTGGACCCCCAACATCACACTGATTTCTTAGAGCTCCTCTCTTCTTCAGATGCCTGTTGCCTCCTGGGATTGATGACAAACCTCTCCCAGGAGGCATAGTGGCCCGTGGATGACAAGCTCAGGCCACGGCCAGAAGCATGAAATGGATATGTAAATGTGACATAGCACAGTGAATTTTTAAGATAAAAAATGTATATATGCCGAATCTATATAAGGGGACAGACCTGCAGGGGATGCAGCAAACTTGTAAAAGAGGGTGGAACTCTACTTTTTAAAAGGCATACATATTAAAAGATTCCCATGTTGATAATGCAAGATAAAAAAAAAAAAAAAACGGCCAAACGTGTCGAGATTGAAAGCATTAGATAATTTTAACAGCAAATGTATGCTTAGTAAACACAGGCAAGAAGATGGCAAAAAAAAAGTCACCAATATTGTATATGGGCTGCAGCTTATAGTCTCCCCATTACAAAGTTACTGTGCATTGTTCTTCATCTTAGCAGAGGCAGGTCTTTGCTGCCTTTAATTTAAAACTGCTCTTCTGATGACTAGTGATCTTATAACTGGCAAGGTAATAGTCAAGAGTGAATAAAGTAGGGAGATGGTTGCTTACAGCTTTCCCTCCAGCAACAAGAACAGTAAGGCCGAGTACTCACGGCAGGACATGTCCGATGAAAACGGTCTGCAGACCGTTTCCATCGGACATGTCTGGCCGGGGACTGCCCGGGGACTTCTGTTCGATGGCTATACACACCATCGAACAGAAGCCCGCGCGTAAACATTACGCGGGGCGTGTCCGCGGTGTCGCCGCGTCGATGACGCGGTGTCGCCGCGACAATGACGCGGCGACGTGGGCGGGCCGCCTTAAAAATGCTTCCACGCATGCGTCGAAGTCATTCGACGCATGCGAGGGATGCGGGCGGCAGGACATGTACGGTAGGTCTGTACAGACGACCGTACATGTCCGGGCGGACAGGTTTCCAGCGGACTGTTTTAAAACAAGTCCGGGAAACAGTTGTCCGCTGGAAACCTGTCTGATCCGTCCCAAAATGGTCCGCTCGGGCCAACACACGGCCAAACATGTCTGCTGAAACTGGTCTGCGGACCAGTTTCAGCAGACATGTTTGGTCGTGAGTACGGGGCCTAAGACCCAGCAGTCACAGGCACTTCACAGTAGGCACTTGAAGTGCACTGCTATTTTTCCAAATGAAGTCAAGACAAATCATAAATCTTTCAGGGCACTTTTTAGGCATAATTAACAATTCTAGATATCCCCCTATAATATAGAAAATGTTTACTTTTTGCATTTAGGTCCACTTTAATGTGTAGTGTGGCTTTGGTATTAAATGGCAGAGATCTTAAAGTGGTTCTAAAGACAGAAGTTTTTTTTTATCTTCTTTCTTTCTAGGCATGAAATCAAAATAAAACCTGTGTGCTTGCAGCCCCCTTAAAGGATCACTAAAGGAAATTATTTTTTTTAGCTAAATAGCTTCCTTTACCTTACTGCAGTCCTGGTTTCATGTCCTCATTGTTCGTTTTTGCTTTGAAGTAGCTGTAATTCTGCTCTGATCTCCACACTTCCTGCTTGTCTGGCTCCTTATGAAAAATCTCATGGCAGCTTTTCACTGTGGTCCAAGCTGTGTGTCTAAAACTCCTCAGAACCAATCCGATTCATTTTAAAAACAAAACACTGCCCTGGATTTGTTTGTTTTTGTTCTGTGGGTCTCTCTAATTCACAGAAACATGAAACCAGTTTAAAAGTGAAAGTCAAACTAGAGGCACATTATATGATTGATTTTTATCTATTTTTAATCATTTCAGCAAAAAAAATGTTTTCCTTTAGTGACCCTTTAAGTACCTGAGCCCCATTTCGATCCAGCGATGTTGCACAAGACACTTGGCTGTTCAGGACTCTCTCTCCTGATTGTCTGAGACACAGCAGTGGGCACAATGACTCCACTGCTGTCAATGTCAGTGAGCAAATGGGGGGAGAGGGGGCGGGGCCAAGCAGGTTAGCTTGGGTGCCCCCATAGCAAGCTGCTTGCTTTGGGGGCATTCAGTAGGATGAAGGGGCCCAGGAGCGCCTTCGAGAGACCTGAGAAGAGAGGTTCTGGGCTGCTCTGTGCAAAAACCACTGCACAGAGCCGGTCCATATAACATGTTTGTTGTTTTTAAGCAAAAAAATATAAAAACAAGACTTAAATATCACTTTTAATATAAAAGTTCAAGTGTACTTGAAGACTCATGCCCCGTACACACCATCACTTTATGTGATGAAAAAAAACAACATTTTCTGTGAATTAAAAAATGACGTTTTTGAAACTTCAATTTTCAAAGACGAAGTTGCCTACACACCATCGTTTTTCTCACAATGTTCTAGCAAAGCGAGGTTACGTTCACCACGTTTTTCCATTGAAGCTTGCTTCATAAGTAGCTTCTGGGCATGCGCGGGTGAAAAAACGTAGTTTTAAACTACGTTTTTTGCTACACACGGTCAATTTCTGTGAAGTAAAAAATGACGTTTTGAAAAACGACACATAAAATTGAAGCATGCTTAAATTTTTTTTTTGACGTTTTTTACAAGACATAAAACAACGTTTTCCCCCACACACGGTCATTTAAAGTGACGTTTTTAAAAACTTCATTTTTTTCCATCACATAAAGTGATGGTGTGTACGGGGCATTACACAGACATGTTGGTCCACAAGTGTACAAACATTGCTTACCCCTATTATTCAGAACAATAACATAAAATCTTCCTTCATTGGTTACATCAATAAGCAAACAAAAAAGTCCTTGCCTCCAGAAGCAGAGTAAGGTTTTGTATGGATGTTCTTGGTGGTTCCAGCAGCCTCTCCAAAACTTGAAGGCTACTTTCACACCGTGGCGTTTTTCAGGCGCTAAAGGGCTAAAAATAGTGACTGTAAAGGGTCTGAAATATGCCTTCCCTGCTACCCCAGTGTGAAAGCCTGGGTGCTTGCAGTACGGGTTAAAAAAAAGTCCTGCAAGCAGCATCTTTGGGGCGTTGCAGGAGCAGTGAATAAACCATTCTTAAAATGCCCCTGCCACTGAAATAAATGGGCAGCACTGCCAGAGCACCAGCAAAGCGATTTGACGGCCGCACTGTGAGAAGTCTTAACCCATTTTCAGCCGCTAGCTGGGGGTTAAAAGCACCCAGCTAGCTGCCAAAAAGCGCCGCTAAAATAACGGTAAAGGCCTAGGCCCGATTGTAAATCTTATTAAAGCGGAGTTCCAACCACAATTAGCATTTTTTAAATGTATGTCCTTTCATTCTGCGTTTTTAGAATATAAGTCTGGTCACTTACTATTTTACAATCCGCCGCCGATCCGCATATATATTCAAAAAAGATAGTTTCTAAAACTATATCTACACCGTTGTCATTTTGCTTGTGGGCATTGTGAAGCCTACAGGCACTTACTTCCTGGAAGTCTTGGATGGGGAGTGATAATTGGACAGTGCACTGCATCCTGGGAAATGATGACACACATTTCCCAGGAGCATTAGAGGGAGATGATGTCAGAATCCTAGGTGGTTTCAAAGGCAGATTTTGTGGGACCGCATAGCAACAGGCATTTCCATGCATTTTCTTTTTTAGTCGTAAGCTACAGTTTAAAGCAAAATTGTTTTTTTGATGGAACCTCCACTTTAAGGACTATACCCTTGGCTTTTTTAACAGTATGTATCTTTGAGTTATGCTAAAATTAGGATACATTTTAGATTTTTTTTTGTGTGCAATATTTAGTTGATTTAAACATGTCTAAATATCCTTTTTTTTGCTTTTTTGTGTCTAGTACCTGATAAAAAATGGATAGAGCTAGATGTGTCCCAACAGCGTACTTGCACTATGCGACTTCTTGATGCACTGGAAGTCACAGCCAGGGAAAAACGACTAAAGGTGTGCCGGGCTTTGCTATATCTAGCACAAGGTAAGGCAGTAGTCATTGAAGTGTCTATATGTGCTTTTCAATCCCCCATCTGTTATTCTTTCTTATGATATTGTTATGTTAAATATATTTGTAGGTACTTTTGGGGAGTGTAGCTGTGAAGCTGAGGTCCAGACCTGGCAGCGACATAACATCTTTCTTTTGTTGGAAGCAGGGGCATTTAATGCCTTTGTGGAACTGCTGAACATGGAGGTCGAGTAAGTAGGAATATTATTGAATAAAGAATCTGCTTCTAGGTTGCGTTGTCAAAGCTTAATTGAATAAGCTGAAGTTAGAAGATTGTTTTTTAATGCACAGTTGCACCAGATTGTGTGCGCTCCAGTTTTAGTAAACCTCCCCCATAGTGTCCATTAACCAGTTAAAGTCTGGACACTTTAACCCCCTTCCCATACAGGCCAATTTTCATCTTTTTACGCTGTCACTTTAAGCAATAATTACTCAGGCATGCAACACTGTGCCCAAATTAAATTTTTATCGTTTTTTTGAGACAGAAATTTCATTTGGTGGTATGTAATCTGCATTTTTTTTTCTTTTTTTTATATAAAACTGAAAAAAATCCAAATAATTTGAAGAAAAACACACGATTTCTTAGTTTTTGTTATAACATTTTGCAAATAAATCTTTCTTCATTAAATTAAGCACACATGTATTCTGCTACATTTTCTTTTTAGTACAAATAACCCAAACTAAGAAATAGTGTTTTTTTTCCTTGAGACCCTAACATGCCAGGAGAGAACAGTACAAATACCCCCTAAATTACCCTTTTTGGAAAGTTGACAGCCCACAGTAATTAAGTAAGAGGCATTGTGAGTTTTTTGAAGTGGTAATTTTTTCTCGCAAGTAGCATATGCATACTTCCAGTTACACCCCAAAACACATTCTGCTATGCCCCCTGAATATGGGGGGATACTACGTGTGAGGCTTTTTCACAGCCTAGATGCAGGGGCATGAATTGCGCATCTAATTTCCTGACTACCTATCACATTCTTGGAGGTCCTGGAGCACCAGGTCAATGGAAACCCATTTTGGAAAGCAAATACTCCAAGGTGTTTTCAGAAAGACATAATGAGTCTTGAAAAGTTTCTTGAAAATGTAGGAAAGAAATTTTACCCACAGTTGTCAAAAAGATATTTATAACAAACAGCATGGACATACTCAGAAATACACATTCTACTACTTTTCTTGAGTGTGGCGATACCACGTGTGAGACTTTTTTACAGCCTGGGCACACAGAGGGGCCAAAAATTCAATGAGCTTTCTAGGGACATAAATTATGCATCTAATTTCCTGACTGCCTATCACATTTTTGGAGCCACCTGGACAGAAGAAACATCCACAACATGATGTATAGGTCAACCATTCTTAGCACGTCAGATGTTATGAGCTAATGCCGATTTCAAGTTTGTAAGTATTAAGCGGGCTGCAAGTAAAATGTGAGAAACAGACGTTTGGTGCATAGGAGGATGAAGATCTATTCCAAGAGGGCTAGGGCTGGAGATGGCTTAGTTAAAGTTCCTGTGCACAAGGATATTAACTAAAACAATTGGTTCCAGAAACTAGTAAGACTGGAGCATTACCTGAGGGAGTGTAAAAGATCTCCAATCCGGCAGCATAGAGGGAAACGCAAGGCAGGGAATTTTGCCAGTCCGGTGTTTAGTTCCACCTATTGGTAATCTTTAGCGTCAACTTCACATGGCTAGTACAATAGGTGGCTCAGAGAGTTGATCTAAAGGCGGTTTTCTATTGGGAAGTGGAGTAGACTGTGAAGATCATTTTCCCATTTAACCACTTGCACACTGGAAAAAAAATGCAATTTTCTTCGTTTTGGGTTATAAAATTTTGCAAATTAGTAATTTTTCTTGTTAAATTTTGGCCAAAAGGTATACTGCTACATATCTTTGGTAAAAAAAAAAAAGTATATATTTGTTCTGTTTGAAAGTTAGTCTACAAGCTATTGTGTAAATAAATTATTAGCGCTAAAGTAAATACATACATATAACTAGTGCTGACACCAAGTGTCGTGTTGCTGATAAATTTAGCAAGCAGTATAATACAAACGTGTAGAATCAAATATAATATAAATAAATATTAATATAAATGAATAAATAAATGAATAAATATAAATGACATATGCACAAGTACTCCTGTATCAAACAGTGACTTAAAACATAAATGTGAACTGTTGCTAAATGTAACGACTCTATAATAAAGTGCAAGACGTGAACTGTTGCTATATGCAACTACTCTATAATAAAGTGCTTCCTTAACCATAAATGTCCGTGATGAAAATGGTTCAAAAATGCAAAAAAGTAAAATACATAGATAATGTAATTATTCCCATAGATAAGAGGCTCACATTTTTTTTTTTTAAATTGGCTGTTCAATTAAATAAAGACCTAATAGCGAAAGACCTTGAAGTCCAAAAGCAAAAAAACATCGGAGAGACTTAGGAGACTACAAAACTAACCAAGTCTTCAAATGGCAGCAGAAGGTTGAACAGGAACCCACGACACAACCAAGCTCCACATATTCAACGCCAGTTAAAGAAGTCAGAATATCAGAACCCATAGTGACCTATGAACGTAATACTCTGAGAGGGAACTATCAAGAACCCCCGAGACCTCAGTATGAGCCATACTATGGCGGTCAGTATTTACCAGCTACTCCAAAAAAACAGTGGAAGAAGCCTTTTAAAAAACACAAGAAACCACACAACAATGGACCACAAAACGGTAGGAATTATAAGGATTACAGAGGACCACCACAGTGGCAAGAAAATAATGGTGGACACTGGACAGCGAGAATATAGAGGACCACCACCACATGAGTACTATGGTCCCTATAACAGAACTCCGATAACCACCACTAATAGATTTGACCCTATTAGAAATTACCAAGAATATCAATACACCCAACCACCATATGTAAAACAACCACATTATGAAACACAACAGCCTTTTTGGGACAGGGAGAGACAGGATCACTCTCCCCAGAGATCAACACAAGATCCCAATTACTCACCCAGGAGACCACCACAAGAGAATGGACCAAGACCACACACAGAAACAAGAGAGGAAACTTTTTAATTTTTTTTTACCAATAATACTACACTATAGTGGCCTTTCTTCTCTTGCTGGGCTTGGGCGGGAGCGATCCCCCACCGCCCCCCCCTCCCCCTATTCTTGCTACTTATTTCAGGATACCGGATCGTGGAGTACAGTGGACCATTCGTTTTTCTACACTCCGCAGATACAAGGAGGCGGTCATTAAACCTATGTGCCTAATAAAAAGATCCGGGAGGTGAGTTTTGGGAGACAGGTGGAGGAGCACCAGCATGGTTCAATATTACAACTAAACCAGGGGAGGATCTGAAATTTGGACTGTCGGGGTTTTTTTTTTTGAGCCTCTTATCCATGGGAATAATTACATTATCTATGTATTTTACTTTTTTGCATTGAACCATTTTCATCATGGACATTTATGGTTAAGGAAGCACGGACTGCACTTTATTATAGAGTAGTTGCATGTAGCAACAGTTCACGTCTTGCACTTTATTATAGAGTCGTTGCATTTAGCAACAGTTCACATTTATGTTTTAAGTCACTGTTTGATACAGGAGTACTTGTGCATATGTCATTTATATTTATTTATATTAATAGTTATATATATATTTGATTCTACACGTTTGTATTATACTGCTTGCTAAATTTTATCAGCACCACGACACTTGGTGTCAGCACTAGTTATATGTATGTATTTACTTTAGCGCTAATCATTTATTTACACATTTCTATTTTATGTTCGGTGAACGTTACGAGATTCAGCAGCTTTAGTTACTTATTGTACCTCCACACATTAATCCACACACTCACAGTAGCGCGAGAGATTCATTTTATACATCTACTAGCTATTGTGGCAACCATTAAAAATGTATCACACCTGATTGTACTCATGGCCTATCTAATTTCTTAAGAAGCTAACAAGCCAGGAAAGTACAAATACCCCCCCAAATGACTCCTTTTTGGAAAGTAGACATTCCAAGGTATTTAGTAAGAGGCATGGTGAGTTTTTTTGAAGTTGTAATTTTTTCCCACAATTCTTTGCACGATGAAGATTATTTTTTTTTTTCACAGAATTCTCATATTACCAAGTTATTTCTCACATACTACAATAGGCAAATGTCAACATACAGAAGTGTAGAACAAGAAAAACAAAGCAGTTTACTTCCACATGCGATTTTACATCTGGATTATACAATAACCCCCCCCCAGCCCCCCCACCCTCCCTTTCACTTAAAAATCTATTTTCACCCGTTTCAACCGGTTTCCCCATCTCTATCAGCTTATTGTCTCAACATAACTCCACGTCTTTTTAAACTCTTTCCAAATTTCCCATTTTGTCTATCAACACCTCACTTTTTTCCTCCCCGCTATACCTCAGACACTCGGTATTATGTTTTTTCTACACTATTTATCCAGTCCCGGGTTATGGGGCTTTCTAATTCCTACCACTTTTTGGGTATAAGACTTTTCGCAGCGCTCAACATATGAGGAACTAAAAAATGAATTTCCTGCAGAAAATGCATGGGAATGCTGAATTGCTAAGCCCTCACCATAACCACTACACTATCTTTAAGACATACAAGCAGTGTTCCTTCAGTACTTATAAAGCCTATTTTTGATTAAAGGGGTTGTAAAGGTAAAACAATTCCCTAAATAGCTTCCTTTACCTTAGTGCAGTCCTCT
Source organism: Rana temporaria (assembly GCF_905171775.1). Classification (NCBI taxonomy): domain Eukaryota; kingdom Metazoa; phylum Chordata; class Amphibia; order Anura; family Ranidae; genus Rana; species Rana temporaria. The sequence continues at coordinate 354,627,099 of NC_053490.1, read as the reverse complement.
TTCACTTACCTCATCATTTGATTTTGCTTTTAAATGTCCTTATTTCTTCTGAGAAACCCTCACTTCCTGTTCTTCTGTCTGTAACTACACACAGTAATGTGAGGCTTTTTCCCTGGTGTGCAGAAAGCCTCTTGAGGGGGTGATCAGGATGTCTAATAACTCACAGCTCCTTTCTCTATCTGCAAAGTATTTATGCATTTATGTTGATAATCTTAATGTGGGCATCTCAGCGATTTAAAAAAGAGGTTCTGTGTGCGTTTTGCTGGGAGATTTATAGATTTTTTTACATGACAGTCAATGGAAGAGAATTTTGAACTCTTGTCATTTAGAAGCTCCAGCAACCAAAAGTAAAATGCGGATCACAAAACTAAGCACATTGCCTGAAACCAGAAAAAAATACCGTTTTGATATATATAAATTGTGTATGACAAGTAGATCTTGTGGGCGTGAGAGCAATTTGTTCCCCCACTATAAAGATATTTTTTTTATTTTTAAAGCTCTCTGCTCATTAGATATCATCGTCCACTCTAAAGCAGCCCCATAGAAACACATTATAATCGATAAAATTTTCTGAAAAAATCACTAAACTTAAACTGCTTTTTCACAAAAACTGTAAAAGCTATCAAACTGAAAAGTCATAGCCGGATAGCTGAATATTTTGTGAACGTTTTAAAGTTTGTTTGATGTCTGTAGGTGAAAGTATGAAGGAGCTGAAACTTTTTGTAGCGGTAGAATGTTTTAAAGATTTTAAGCATGTTCTCATTGACTTCAATGTTAAAAGTGTCTAAAAGCGTAATATTTTAAAAAGTATAAATAGTAGAAAAAAAGTTGAAGTCCTATCATTAGCTGAATGAGATGCACATTTTAAAAGTTAAATGGTCTCAATAGCTGAAAGTATGCAGAAGTTACGCAGAGCCAAAAAACGTACGGAATAAAGGAGAAAAATAACTAGAAAATGCATTTCCTGAGGAAAATGCACGTGGGAATGCTGAATTGCTGAGCCCGCACAAAAGCTATTCACCATAACCACTACAGTATCTTTAGGACACACAGCTCCTTTCTCTATCTGCAAAGTAGAGAGTATCCTGACTTCCTGGTCGCCCCTCCCCCTCAAGAGGTTTTCTCCCCCCCCCCCAGGTCAGTGAGGAAGAATATTGCACTGAGGTAGAAAGCTATTTATGGAAATAAATACCATTACAAACACCTTTTAATTCAGACCAAATACATGAATTAAGCCTTCAAACAAACCTTAATAAATCCACAACCGTACATGCGATCGATACAGCGACTTCACTGTTTGAAACACAAGGCTTTTGTGAACGAATCGGTATAACATTTATGTTGATAAACTTAAAAATGTGGGCATGTCAGCGATTTAAAAAGAGTGTCTTTGTGCGTTTTGCTGGGAAATTTTTTAGACGTTTTAACATTACAGTCAATGAGAGAAATTTTGGCACTCTTGTCCTTTAGAAGCTCTTGGAACTAAAAGTCAAATGCCTATCACAAAACTGATCACATTGCCTGAAACCAGACACAAATACCTACGTTTTGATATATAAATTGTGTATGACAAGTAGATCTTGTGGGCGTGAGAGCAATTTGTTTAACCTTTTTTTTAAAGATAATTTTTTTTCAATGATCTGCACTGATGATCACATGACACACTGTAAATCACCTCCATAGGAACACATTATAACCGATAACACTTTCCGAAAAAAACACTAAACGTAAATTGCTTTTTCACAAAAACTATATCAATCTGAAAAGTCATAGCAAGATAGCTGAATATTTTGTGACCGTTTTAAAGTTTGTTTGGTGTCTGTAAGTGAAAGTATGAAGGAGCTGAAACTTTTGGCAGCATGTGTGATTTGAAGCGGTAAAAAGGATGTTCTCATTGACTTCAATGTTAAAAAATAGTGTCTAAAAGCTTAATATTTTAAAAAGTATAAATAGTACAAAAAAACTTGAAGAAGTCCCATCGTTAGCTGAACGAGACGAACATTTTAATAGTTGAATGGTCTCAATAGCTGAAAGTATGCAGAAGTTACGCAGAGCCAAAAAAACGTTTCTCTATCTGCAAAGTAGAGAGTATCCTGACTTCCTGGTCGCCCCTCCCCCCTCAAGAGGTTTTCTCCCCCCCCCCCCCCAGGTCAGTGAGGAAGAATATTGCACTGAGTTAAAGAAAGCTATTTATGGAAAGACAGCATTACAAACGCCTTTTAATTCACAGACCAAATACATGAATTAAGCCTTCAAACAAACCTTAATAAATCCACAACCGTACATGCGATCGATACATCGACTTCACCGTTTGAAAGACACGGCCCTTGTGAACGCATCGATATGAAATTTATGTTGATAAACTTAAAAATGTGGCCATGTCAGCGATTTAGAAAAGAGTGTTTTGCAGAAACATTTTAAAGTCTTTTTAACATTAGTCAATGAGAGAAAATTTCGGTCTCTTGTCCTTTAGAAGCTCCTGGAACTAAAAGTCAAATGCCTATCACAAAACTGATCACATTGCCTGAAACCAGACAAAAAAAAATACCTATGTTTTGATATATAAATTGTGTATGACAAGTAGGTCTTGTGGGCGTGAGAGCAATTTGTTTCCCCTTTTTTAAAGATAATTTTTTTTTCAATGATCTGCACTGTAATGGTCACATGACACCCTCTAAACACCCACTTCCATAGGAATACATTATAACCGATAAAATTTTCTGAAAACATCACTAAACATAATTGCTTTTTCACAAAACCCATAAAAGATATCAATCTAAAAAGTCATAGCCGGATAGCTGAATATTTTGTGACCGTTTTAAAGTTTGTTTGGTGTCTAAGTGAAAGTATGAAGGAGCTGAAACTTTTGGCAGCATGTGTGATTTGAAGCAGGAAAAAGGATGTTCTCATTGACTTCAATGTTAAAAAAAAGTGTCTAAAAGCTTAATATTTTAAAAAGTATAAATAGTACAAAAAAACTTGAAGTCCCATCGTTAGCTGAACGAGACGAACATTTTAATAGTTGAATGTTCTCAATAGCTGAAAGTATGCAGAAGTTACGCAGAGCCAAAAAACGTACGGAATAATAAAAATAAAATTAAGAATAATAAATTTACGGATATCAATACTGGGAATGCTTATTAAAGCATTCCCACTAATAATAAAAAACGAATATCAATACTGGGAATGCTTATTAAAGCATTCCCACTAATTAACCACTTCCATATTGGGCACTTAAACACCCTCCTGACCAGACCAATTTTCAGCTTTCAGGGCTCTCACACTTTGAATGACAATTACTCAGTCACGCAACACTGTACCCAAATGATTTTTTTGTCCTTTTTTTCCCACAAATAGAGCTTTCTTTTGGTGGTATTTGATCACCTCTGGGTTTTTTATTTTTTGCGCTATTAATGAAAAAAGACCGAAAATTTTGAAAAAAAATTTTTTTTTCTTAGATTCTGTGATAAAATTTTGCAAATTATTAATTTTTCTTCATACATTTTGGCCACAATTTATACTGCTACATGTCTTTGATAAAAATAACCCACATCTTTTTAAAATTATTTGGTCTGTGTGAAAGTTTTAGAGTCTACAAGCTATAGTGCAAATCATAATTATCACATATGATCACACCTGATGTACTGAAGGCCTATCTCATTTCTTGAGACCCTAACAAGCCAGGAAAGTACAAATGCCCCCCAAATAACCCCTTTTTGGAAAGTAGACATTCCAAGGTATTTTAGTAAGAGGCATGGTGAGTTATTTGAAGTTGTAATTTTTTCCCAAAACACTTTGCAAAATTAAGATTTTTTTTTTTTTTTTTAATTTCTCAAAAGTGTCATTGTAATAGCTTATTTCTCTCACATGGCATGTGCATGACACAAATGACACCCCAAAATACATTCTGCTACTCTTCCTGAGTAAAACGATACCCCATGTGTGAGACTTTTTCACTGCCTGGCCACATACAGAGGCCCAACCTGCCGGGAGCGCCATCAGGGGTTTTAGGAGCATAAATTGCACATCTAACTAGTTGACAACTGTGATGCAATTGCCTATATATGCTCCAGTTTAATTCTCCCTGCTAATTTAATGCTGTGGGTTAGAGGTAACAGGTGTTTTCATGTGTGATTCATCTCTCCCTGTAAAGACTGTTCATATGTTAAATAAGGCTAGCTTTTGAAAGGCCTTTAATTGTGTGATGACACTGTCTAAAAACCTATTGATGGTCAGAGGTGTTACTAGGTGTCAAACTGGATGCAGACGAAACGTCTGCCTAGGAAACTCAAGGGTGTGAAGGTGGTTTGTTATGCTGTTTAAGGAATGTGCAGTGATTAGACATGCTAATTGTCGGTCGGTGCCGACCTGTCTAGAATGTTTTAGTAATTCGCCTTAGTGTGTGATTAGGGGGGGTGGAGATTTCATTGTTGCTTCAATGTCTTGGACTGTATAAAAAGCTGAAAAGAAAACCATTAAACTGTGTTGTTCCAGCAGTAAGCTTGTCTCATGTGTGGCTTTCTGGGCGACTCCAGGAATATTCCTCCTCGTGGAATATTGGGGCGATTTTCATTATGGAAAGAAGGGAACGTTGACGGGGATATCATTGTAATACCGTCACAACAACCTATTACAATTTTGAAGGCCCTGGAACACCAGGACAATGGAATTACCCACAAAATGACCCCATTTTGGAAAGCCAACACCCTAACGCATGGGTGCTCAACCTGTGGCTCTCCAGCTGTTGCAAAACTACAATTCCCATATTGCCTCAGCCTTTGGGAGACATGCTTGTACCTGTCAGCGGCTTGCAATGCCTCATGAGAATTGTAGTTCCGCAACAGCTGGAGAGCCACAGGTTGAGCACCCATGCCCTAACGTATAATCTATGAGGCATAATGAGTCTTTTGAACGGTTCATTTTTTTCCAGAAGTTTTTGGAATATGTGGAAAAAAAATGAAATCGCATTTTTTTTTACACAAAGTCTCTTTGAAGCCTCCGGGCAACCAGACCATAATCTAGGATGAAAAAACAAAAAAAATGTTTTCTTCATCCAGAAAAACTTTTCTGGAGCCCCTCACATATGTGAGACCCCTGTGTTGAATCCCACTAGTCCAGTAGCAGGGTACAAGATCAGTCCATGAGGCAGGGAAAAACATGGTTAAACAGTCTGAGTTCAGTTCCAGATCAGGCAGAGGCATTACAGAATCGTTGGGCAGAAGAATGGTCGAAAAACAGTGCAGGGTCAATTCCACATCAGGCAGAGATATTACAAAATCATTAGGCAGAAGCGTGGTCCAATAACAAGCCGGGGTCATTTACAAAGCAGGCAGTGGCATAAGGGGTGTGAAGGCAGGAACGGAGGATTACGTTTACCATACTAAACTAATACTTTAGTATGGTAACGTTTAAAACAGTCAGTTACACAGAGGCCTGGTTGTGAAGGACACTCTGCACAATAATAAACTGTGTCTCGTCTGACTCCTTCACTGGCACACACTTTACATTTTTTTTTGAGCTCGTCGGCCTGATGCTGTGGGAAGGGACCTTATCCGGGAAGTGCCGTTCGGAGAGCCGACTTAGAACATCTGATCGGATGTTTTTTGCTAGGTTAGTCTGGAATATCAGGGTAGCCAAGGAAGGGTAGGGGGTTTTGGGTGGACTTGCGATAAATAATATGGGAGTTGTAGACGGCCAAATGAAAAAAATAAATAGCTACCTTTTTGCACCAATGGTACGTGCGTCTTGTGGCAAGGTATGTTTCCAACATTTCATCATTAAAATCGACTCCCCCCATGAACGAATTGTAGTCCCGAATGCAGGTGGGCTTTTGGATGATGGTGCCACGCCTTCTGCGGGTTTCAACAAAAGAATTGTGGATGGAGGACAACATATATACGTCTCTTCTGTCCCTCCACTTCACTGCCAGAACCTCCTTGTTGCGCACACTTGCCGATTCCCCTTTCTTCAGCTGTGTATTCACAAGGCTTTGAGGAAAGCCTTTCCGGTTCTTTCTGGCGGTGCCACATGCTGGCGTCTTCTTCCGGTGCAGGTTGTGGAACAGGGGAAGAGACGTATAAAAGTTGTCCACGTACAGGTGGTATCCTTTATCCAGGAGGGGGGTGATAAGTTGCCAGACAACTTTCCCACTTGATCCCAAGTAGTCTGGGCAATCGGGGGGATTCAGCTGGGTGTCCTTCCCTTCGTAGACCAAGAAGGAATACAGGTACCCTGTGGCTCGTTCACAAAGTTTATAAACCTTCACCCCATAGCGGGCCCTTTTGCTGGGTATAAACTGTTTGATTTTAAGTCGGCCACAAAATTTTACTAGGGACTCATCGACACGTATGTTTTGTTCCGGGGTATATATTTGGGGGAATAATTCCGAAAAATAATCTAATAAGGGTCGAATTTTGAAAAGCATGTCAAAATTTGGGTGATTTCGGGGAAGGCACTGGGTATTATCATTGAAGTGGAGGAACCTCATGATTATAATATATCGGGATCTGGGCATTGTTGCAGAGAAAATTGGCATGTGGTAAATGGGGCGTTTTGACCAAAGGGAATGTTTTTCATTTTTTGGGTTGAGTCCCATGCAAAAAGTGAGGCCTAATAAAATCCTGAACTCATCCACTGTAAGGTCTCTCCACTGGAAGGGACGGGCATAAGACGATGTGGGATTGTTGGTGATAAATTGTTGGGCATATAAGTTGCACTGGGCCACAATGCAAGATAGCAGTTCCTCAGTGAAAAATAAATCGAAAAAATGAATTGGGGAAAAATTGTCCGTGTTCACCTGGACTCCTGGCTGGGCAGTGAAAGGGGGAATGTTGGCTTCTCCGGAATTTGGAGGAAGCCACAGGGGGTACTGAAGGGCATAGGGAAGGCTGGCATGGGTCCTTGGCCTTTGTTGCTGAGGTACTGCGGTGCTGGTGGATGGCACTTCGGTGCTGGTGGATGGCACTTCGGTGCTGGTGGATGGCACTTCGTTGCTGGTGGATGGCACGACGGTACTGGTGGATGGCACTTCAGTATTGGTGGATGGCATGTCGGTGCTGGTGGATGGCATGTCGGTGCTGGTGGATGCCACTGCCTCCTCACCAGAGCGCCTTCTTTTGGCGGGCTGACCATCTTCCCCCTCTGAGCCTGTCGCTGTTCCACTGGTGTAGACTGGCTCATAGTCTACGTCCGAATCCGAATGGTTATCAGAAAAAGAGAGCTCCCCATTGCTCTCGTCAGGTGCAGAAAGAATTTGATATGCCTCCTGTGCGGAATAACAACGTTTTGACATTGCTGGCGACTTCACAGGTGTGTGTGGCACAGATGTGCACTGAGGTGGCACAGATGGGCAGAGACGGGGACTGAGGTGGCAGAGACGGGGACTGAGGTGGCAGAGACGGGGACTGAGGTGGCAGAGATGGGGACTGAGGTGGTGGAACAGATGTACACCGATGAGGCAGCACAGATGTGTACTGATTGCACAGATGTGCGCTGAGGCGGCACAGATGGGCAATGAGGAGGTGTTAGATGGGCCCTGATCACAGGTGGGCACGGGCGGTACTGGTGGCACGGGCGGTACTGGTGGCACGGGCGGTACTGGTGGCACGGGCGGTACTGGTGGCACGGGCAGTACTGTGGCACGGGCGGTACTGTGGCACGGGCGGGCACAGGTGGTACTGGTGGTACCAGGTGGGCATTGGGCGCTGATGGGCACTTTTACACTGTGACTTTTCACTTTTACAATTCGTAGCAAACTCGGCTTTCTCTCTCCTCACACGCGGTGTCTGTGTGAGGAGAGAGAGACGGCAATGAGAGATGATCTCATATGTTTACATTTGAGATCATCCGTCATTGGCTGTCCAGATTGCGCTGTAAATAGCCGCTGTGATTGGCTATTTACCGCGATCTGTGTTCGGCTGTGTCCAGGGGACACGGCCAGCACAGTAGTTCCCTGCTGCGCGCTCGTGAGCGAGCAAAGGGGCGGCCGTAAAAAGACGGCCTGTTAGAGATTCAGAGCCGCGCTGCGGCCATACAAAGTCGTACGGCCGTCAGCTAGTGGTTAAGAAGAATAATAAAAACCGAATATCAATACTGGGAATGCTTATTAACCAGTTACCGACCGCCCACTGTATATGTACGTCCTCTTTTTAAAGATGGATATCTCGGTAACGGCAGCAGTTGCTGCCACAACCGAGGTATCCATCTTTTCAGTGGGCGGCCGCGTAAACGATAACGGCGGATTCGCCGCGAGATCGCCGTTATCGGTGGCGGGAGAGGGGCCCCCCCTCCCGCCGCTCTCCCACGCCCTCCGCCGCTTACCGGAGCCGTCGGTAGCGGCGGAGGAGATCGGGTGCTGCTGCCTGATCAGTGAGGACTCGAGTGAGGGCAAGATGGCCCCCACCCGTCCTCATAGCTTTGCTGGGCGGAAGTGACATCAAAACGTCAGTCCCGCCCAGCGTCTTAAAGAGACAATTTTTTTGTTGTCATTTTTTTAAATGACAATTTTTTTTTCTTGCATTTAAGTCTAAATATGAGATCTGAGGTCTTTTTGACCCCAGATCTCATATTTAAGAGGACCTGTCATGCTTTTTTTCTATTACAAGGGATGTTTACATTCCTTGTAATAGGAATAAAAGTGATAAATGTTTTTATTATTTCAGTGTAAAAAATGTTATAAAATCAATAATAATAAATAAGAAAACAAAAAATATTTTTTTTTAAAGCGCCCTGTCCCGACGAGCTCGCCCGCAGAAGTGAACGCATACGCGAGTAGCGACCGCATATGAAAACGGTGTTCAAACCACACAAGTGAGGTATCGCCGCGATCGTTGGAGCGAGAGCAATAATTCTAGCCCTACTCTGTAGCTCAAAAAATGCAACCTATAGAATTTTTTAAACGTCGCCGATCGAGATTTTTATGGGTAAAAGTTTGACGCCATGCCACGAGCGGGCGCAATTTTGAAGCGTGACATGTTGGGTATCATTTTACTTGGCGTAACATTATCTTTCACAATATATAAAAAAATTGGGCCAAATTTATTGTTGTCTTATTTTTTTAATTCAAAAAAGTGATTTTTTTCCAAAAAAAAGTGCGCTTGTAAGACCGCTGCGCAAATACGGTGTGACAAAAAGTATTGCAATGACCAACATTTTATTCTCTATGGTGTTAGAAAAAATATATATATATAATTTTTGGGGGTTTTAAGTAATTTTCTAGCAAAAAAAAGTTTAGTCTTGTAAACGCCGAATCTGAAAAACCCCTTTTGTCCTTAAAGCGGGAGTTCACCCATTTAAAAAAAAAAAAAAAAATCTCCCCTTAGCTTCCTGCTCGTTCGGTCTAGGGGAATCGGCTATTTATATTAAAATATGTGCAGTACTTACCCGTTTTCGAGCTGCATCTTCTTCCGTCGCTTCCGGGTATGGTCTTCGGGAGCGGGCGTTCCTTCTTGATTGACAGTCTTCCGAGAGGCTTCCGACGGTCGCATCCATCGCGTCACTCGTAGCCGAAAGAAGCCGAACGTCGGTGCGGCTCTATACTGCGCCTGCGCACCGACGTTCGGCTTCTTTCGGAAAATCGTGACGCGATGGATGCGACCGTCGGAAGCCTCTCGGAAACCTGTCAATCAAGAAGGAACGCCCATTCCCGAAGCCCATACCCGGAAGCGACGGAGAGGATGCATCTCGTAAACGGGTAAGTACTGCACATATTTTAAAATAAATAGCCGATTCCCCTAGTAATAACGAGCAGGAATCTAAGGGGGAAAAGTGCCCTCTAAGGGTGAACCCCCGCTTTAAGTGGTTAAAGCATTCCCACTAATAATAAAAAAACAAATATCAATACTGGGAATGCTTATTAAAGCATTTCCACTAATAAAAAACGAATATCAATACTGGGAATGCTATATATAGCATTCCCACTAATAATGTGATCCCTGAATTGACTGAAACTCAGTGGGAGGAGGTTTTGATGTCTTATCTACCTACAGTAATTTCCGCAAGGGACAAACTGATACAATTAAAGTACCTGCACCAAATGTATTACACACCACACAGATTATATAGAATGGGCAGAAGAGATGACCCTGTTTGTCATAGGTGCCTGGTGGCAGAAGGCACCTTTATTCATATGGTATGGGAGTGTAACAGGATTCGTCCTCTGTGGTCGCAGGTTATCCAAATTATTGCTGACACTTTTGATCTCCCGAACATATGTAGTCCACTCTTGGGCCTCCTAGGTATTATAGAAGATGAAGTGATGAGTAATAATATGCAAACATTCTTGAGGCTGCTCTTTTACTATGTCAGGAAGCTGATTGTCCTAAATTGGGTGAAGAGGGAATACCTTACTTTGTCAGCTTGGAAGGGACTGGTTAATGCAAATGTTACGCTGTATAAAATGACTTATAAAGCAAGAGGTAGTAGGAAAAAATTTCATGATGTGTGGGGTAGATGGGTTGACTCCAAGGACACCAGTCCTGGAGAGGATTAAGGGGATGTTGTTTTTTGATGGAAAAATGTGATACTCCTGTGAAATTGATTTTGTAATTGCAATAAATAAGGAAAATGCTATGTACACTTTTATGAGACCCATGTTGGGGTTGTTTTTGAAGTATTGGTGTATATGAAGGTCAAGGACCATGGTCTTTTTTTTTTTTTTCCCCTCTCCTATACTTTAAGAATGTTCTCAGATGCCCTTGTACCTTGCATACTCTGTTATACCCTATGTATGTGTATATGGCAAATAAAAACCTTTAAAAAAAAGAAGATTATACCGATACGTTCACAAAGGCCTTGTGTTTCTAACGGTGAAGTCGCTGTTTCAATAGCATGTACGGTTGTGGATTGATTAAGGTTTGTTTGAAGGGTTCAATCACTCATTAGGTGTGTGGATTAAAGCGTTTGTAAAGGTATTTTATTCCTCTAAATAGCTTATTTTACCTCAGTGCAGGGGGAGGGGCAACCAGGCAAGTCAGGAAACTCTCTACTTTGCAGATAGAGAATGGAGCTGTGTGTTAGTGGGCGTCCTGCTTGCCCCCTCCCCTTTCAATAGGCTTTCTCCACACCAGGGAGAAAGCCTTGCATTACTGTGTGTAGTTACAGACAGAAGAACAGGAAGTGAGGATTTCTCTGAAGAAATAAGGACATCTAAAAGCAAAATCAAAGGATGAGGTAAGTGAAAGAGGACTGCACTAAGGTAAAGGAAGCTATTTAGGGAAAAAATGTTTTACCTTTACAACCCCTTTAATGATCAAAGAGAGGCTTTATAAGTACTGAAGAAACACTGCTTGTATGTCCTAAAGATAGTGTAGTGGTTATGGTGAATGGCTTTGGTGTGGGCTTAGCAGTTCAGCTATTCAGCATTCCCACGCATTTTCTGCAGGAAATGCATTTTCTAGTTAGTGGGAATGCTATAAATAGCATTGCTAGTTAGTGGGAATGCTATAAATAGCATTCCCAGTATTGTTATTAGTTTTTTATTATTAGTGGGAATGCTATAAATAGCATTCCCAGTATTGTTGTTCGTTTTTTATTAGTGGGAATGCTATAAATGGCATTCCCAGTATTGATACTCGTTTTTTATTATTATTAGTGGGAATGCTTAATAAGCATTCCCAGTATTGATATTCGTTTTTTTATTAGTGGGAATGTTAACCACTTAAGCCCCGGACCAATATGCAGCTTGGTGCCCAGAGGTGTTTTTACAATTTAGCACTGCGCTGCTTTAACTGGTAATTGCGCGGTCATGCAATATTGTACCGAAACGAAACTTGCGTCCTTTTCTTCCCACAAATAGAGCTTTCTTTTGATGGTATTTGATTGCCTCTGCGGTTTTTATTTTTTGCGATATAAACGGAAAAAGACAGTAAATTTTGAAAAAAAATAATTTTTCTTAAAACAAAAAGTAAAACATATCGAATAAACTAAATTTTAGTCAAACATTTAGGCCAAAATGTATTCAGACACATGTCTTTAGTAAAAAAAAATCGCAATAAGCGTATATTTATTGGTTTTCGCAAAAGTTATAGCGTCTACAAACTAGGGTACATTTTTTGGAATTTACACAGCTTTTATTTTATGACTGCCTATCTCATTTCTTGAGGTGCTAAAATGGCAGGGCAGTACAAAACCCCCCCAAATGACCCCATTTTGGAAAGTAGACACCCCAAGGAAACTGCTGAGAGGCATGTTGAGTCCATTGAATATTTTATTTTTTTGTTCCAAGTGATTGAATAATGACAAAAATTTTTTTTTTTTTTACAAAAAGTTGTCACTAAATGATATATTGCTCACACATGCCATGGTTATATGTGGAATTGCACCCCAAAATACATTCTGCTGCTTCTGAGTATGGGGATACCACATGATTGGGACTTTTTGGGAGCCTAGCCGCGTACGGGGCCCCAAAAACCAAGTACCGCCATCAGCATTTCTAAGGGCACAAATTTTTGATTTCACTCCTCACTACCTATCAAGGTTTCGAAGGCCATAAAATGCCAAAATAGCACAAAAACCCCCCAAATTCCCCAATTTTGAAAAGTAGACACCCCAAGCTATTTGCTGAGAGGCATGTCGAGTCCATGGAATATTTTATATTTTGACACAAGTTGCGAGAATATGACAAACTGATTTTTTTTGCACAAAGTTGTCACTAAATGATATATTGCTCACACATGCGATGGTTATATGTGGAATTGTACCCCAAAATACATTCTGCTGCTTCTCCTGAGTACGGGGATACCACATGTGTGGGACTTTTTGTGAGTCTAGCCGCGTACGGGGCCCCGAAAACCAAGCACTGCCTTCAAGATTTCTAATGGCATACAATTTTGATTTCCCTCCTCACTAGCTATTAGGGGTGTTGAATATAATCGATGCATCGCGATTCGGGGCCCCCCGATTCGGCATCGATGCTTGTGACCCCAATAATCGATGTCGGGTGACGTCATCCCGACTTGCCCCGCCCCTCCCGGGAGATCGCTCCGAGCAGGTCTTTTAAAATGTTTTTTTTTAATAAATGCGCGTTGTAATCCATTAATTGGCAATCGCTGTGTGTGCTTTTTTTAAATTTATGCAAATTCATACCTCATAGCTCCGTGTGTAGTAACTGTACATGCGATCATGTGACTCCATGGTCCGGCCCGCCTCTCTCTTCCTCTGTCCTCTCACATCCCTCGTCTCAAAGTCTCTTCTGATGTCAGTCCCGCCCGCCTCTCTTGTGATCTGTTACTTTAGCTATAGACGATGGGCGGGGCTGAGAACGGACATCAGGGGAGATGAGAGGAGAAAGAGGCAGGTCCGAGCATGGAGTCACATGAGGGGAATAGAATACAGTTATATACACACGGAGACATGAGGTATGATTCTGCATATGTTTTAAAAAGCACATTACAGCAGTGGCTATAACAGCATTTACTATCACAGGTATTTTATCAGCAGTCTGACTCTAAACACTTGCTCTGCTTCTGCTGACATTTCTTTGCTTTGCACATTCCACTGTGTTAACTCCTAGTGTGCTGGAATGTGCAAAGAGTCAGAGAAATTTCAGCAGGGCTGTCAGTTGTGGAATCTAATCCCTGAGTCCTGCCCCCCCCCCCCCCCAGCAGCCATGTGTGTATTCCTGTGCACTTTTTAAAGGGGAGTTTCACCCTATTTACACCCTTTAAAAATTAACAGATGACAATGAACCCTCAATAAAAAATATCAGCGAGGACTTGGAAATGTGTCAATTGTAATAGAAAATAAATAACACGGTAGTCCTCGCTGTACTGATATTTTTTATTGAGGGTTCATTGTCATCTGTGCATTTTTAAAGGGCGTATTGATGACAATGTCAGCACATAAAAACACACTGAAAATGCACAGGCAAAATCATGTATTTTCCTCATTGTTCCCTCCAATCATCCTCTGTGCGCAGAACAGCATGTAAGTACAGAGGAGGAGGGGGTGCTGTTATCCGGGGACACAGGGGGGGTACGGGCATGTAGTGGAATCTGATGTGTCACCTGTGATAAGTCATTGTCACTGCAGGGACTGGGCTGTATGGAGGAGAACTATAGGCCATCTCCTGTAGCATGTCTGCAGTCTCTGATCATCTCCTGTACTATGTCTGCAGTCTCTGATCATCTCCCTGTACTATGTCTGCAGTTTCTGATCATCTCCCTGTACTATGTCTGCAGTTTCTGATCATCTCCCTGTACTATGTCTGCAGTCTCTGATCATCTCCTGTACTATGTCTGCAGTCTCTGATCATCTCCCTGTACTATGTCTGCAGTCTCTGATCATCTCCCTGTACTATGTCTGCAGTCTCTGATCATCTCCCTGTACTATGTCTGCAGTCTCTGATCATCTCCTGTAGCATGTCTGCAGTCTCTGATCATCTCCTGTAGCATGTCTGCAGTCTCTGATCATCTCCTTTAGTATTTTTGGGGGAGAGCCATGCACACTTGCGCTGCAATCGTGATGCATCGCCGAATCGAATCGAATCGTGGACTTGATAATCGTAATCGCATCGAATCGTGAGACCGGTGAAGATGCGCAGCCCTACTAGCTATCACTACCTATTACTGTTTTGAAGGCCATAAAATGCCAAGATGGCACACAACCCCCCCAAATGACCCCATTTTGGAAAGAAGACACCCCAAGCTATTTGCTGAGAGGCATGTTGAGTCCATGGAATATTTAATTTTTTTGCCCCAAGTGATTGAATAATGACCAAAAAAATAATAATTACAAAACGTTGTCACTAAATGATAAATTGCTCAAACATGCCATGGGCATATGTGGAATTACACCCCAAAATACATTCTGCTGCTTCTCCTGAGTACGGGGATACCACATGTGTGGGACTTTTTGGGAGCCTAGCCACGTACGGGGCCCCAAAATCCAAGCACCGCCTTCAAGATTTCTACGGGCATACATTTTTGATTTCACTACTCACTACCTATCACAGTTTTGAAGGCCATAAAATGCCAAGATGGCACACAACCCCCCCAAATGACCCCATTTTGGAAAGAAGACACCCCAAGCTATTTGCTGAGAGGCATGTTGAGTCCATGGAATATTTAATTTTTTTGTCCCAAGTGATTGAATAATGACCAAAATTTTTTTTTTTACAAAACATTGTCACTAAATGATAAATTGCTCAAACATGCCATTGGCATATGTGGAATTACACCCCAAAATACATTCTGCTGCTTCTCCTGAGTACGGGGATACCACATGTGTGGGACTTTTTGGGAGCCTAGCCGCGTACGGGACCCCAAAAACCAATCACCGCCTTCGAGATTTGTGTGAGTGAAATCAAAGATTTATGTCCTTAGAAATCTTGAAGGTGGTGATTGGTTTTCGGGGTTCCGTACGCGGCTAGGCTCCCAAAAAGTCCCACACATGTGGTATCCCCGTACTCAGGAGAAGCAGCAGAATGTATTTTGGGGTGCAATTCCACATATGCCCATGGCATGTGTGAGCAATATATCATTTAGTGACAACTTTGTGCAAAAAAAAATCAGTTTGTCAAATTCTCGCAACTTGTGTCAAAATATAAAATATTCCATGGACTTGACATGCCTCTCAGCAAATAGCTTGGGGTGTCTACTTTCCAAAATGGGGTCATTTGTTTTGTTTTTTTGCTATTTTGGCATTTTATGGCCTTCGAAACTGTGATAGGTAGTGAGGAGTGAAATCAAAAATTTACACCCTTAGAAAGCCTGAAGGCGGTGATTGGTTTTTGGGGTCCCGTACGCGGCTAGGCTCCCAAAAAGTCTCACACATGTGGTATCCCCGTACTCGGGAGAAGCAGAAGAATGTATTTTGGGGTGTAATTTCACATATGCCCATGGCATGTTTGAGCAATATATCATTTAGTGACAACTTTGCGCAAAAAAATAAAATTAAAAAATATATATTTATCGTTCCCGCAACTTGGTTCAAAATATAAAATATTCCATGGACTCGCGATGCCTCTCAGCAAATAGCTTGGGGTGTCTACTTTCCAAAATGTGGTCATTTGGGGGGGTTTTGAATTGTCCTGGCATTTTATGCACAACATTTAGAAGCTTATGTCGCACATCACCCACTCTTCTAATCACTTGAAGAAAAAGCCCTTTCTGACACTGTTTGTTTACATAAAACATATTATTTTTTTGCAAGAAAGTTAAGTTGAACCCCCAAACATTATATATATATTTTTTTTAATATAATTTTTTTTATTATTGAAAAAATTATGCATCGATACATAGAAATGCAATAAAAGATCGGAGCATAATAAAAACCGCAAAATAGGTCCATAACAAAATCAGACAAAAAATTACAGGCACATCAAAACACAGTAATAGGGTTACCCGTCACACCCACCCCCCGAGCCCCGAAAGGGAACACACTGTCCCTGGGGTGGGCTCCCTAGGATCTCCCCAACAAAACTCTTGGCCCACCTAGATCTACCAAAATAATGGAGGGCATGCCTTGTATAGCGAGGCTCCGATCTGGAATAGAATCGGATAGGGCCTAAGGGTCGACATATCAGGGGTCAAAGGAGTTTGATATGCACATAAAAACACCTTTCGGAGACCCTAAACATAGAGACTTTATAAACCCTCATTGTAAAAGAGAAAAGAAAAGCACTGAAAAGATTCAAGACTAATTGGACTCTTACAGCCCTAGCTACATCGTTATTCAAATTATAGAATATAGGACAGGTGGGAAAAGGAAATGAGGTGAAGAAAATAGTGGAATACAGAACAGGTAGAAGAAGAGAAGAAAGAAATAAAATAAAAAGAAAAGAAGAAAAAAAAAAAAAGCAAAAGGAGCAGGAGACACACGGAAGGCCTAACAAGCCGCAATTTTCAAGAGCCAAAGTAAGGGTTCAGAGAATGACTCCAATATACGTTGCCCAAGGTTCCCAGATGAGCTTGAAACCCTCAACAGAGTCAAGGATCTTATTGGAAATCCTCTCGTTGGACATCATCCAAGAGATCTTTCTCTTAGCCATTAAAAGAGAAACCGACGGGGATTTCCAAGCCTTGGTGATAGTCATCTTTGCTCCTAATAAAATAAAAAATATCAACGCTTGTGTACTTTTGGAGATTTTAGGGATAGGACTATTAAGTAGAGCAATGGTAGGATCAAAAGCAACTCTTACTCCCGTGACTTTTTTGATCAGGTGAAAGATTCTGTGCCAAAAGGAACGGATCCTTGGGCACTCCCACAGTATGTGAAGGAATGATCCAGAAAGCCCACAGCCCCTAAAACATAGGGGGGAGGATTGTGGGTAAAACCTGGCAATACGGGTAGGGACTAAGTACCAGCGGGTCATGACCTTGAGGCTCGTTTCAGCAAGCGATACATTCAAAATGCCCTTAAAGGAACGGGCCACATTAGAATGCCACCGTTCCAATGGCCAATCAAGGTCAAGGTCACGTTCCCAACACCTCATGTAAAGCGCTTTCTCCAGGGGTTCGGCTAGAGCTGAATAAATTAAAGATATACCCCCCCTTGTATCCATGGCTGATGAACACCATTGTTCATATGGGGTCACAGTAGGTTGTTCTGGGCAGGTCCTCCCAATCTGTTGTAAGAAGTGGGAAAGTTTAAAAAAGCGAAATTTCTCAGATGGGGGCATTTTGAGCTTAGAGGTGCAATAACCCAATGTGAGGGGTCCATTAGAATTAAAGAAGTGGCCAATTCTGTATAGGCCCCTGTCAAGCCACCATTTGAAGGCCATAATGTCTAACCCTGGTTGGAATCGGGAGTTGTGAAAAATGTGTGCAAGTGGGTGCCAATGGGATACTAGTGATGGTAGTTTGTGCAATGAGTCACACAGTGACTTAGAATGGGACAGTGTAGGAGCTAAAATCGGTGGTCGGTTCCTAGGATGGTTCCATAAAAGGAAATCAAGGATGAATCCCGGGGTCGCGGCTTTTTCCATAGAGACCCAGTCCGGCTTGGGGCCTTTATGGTAAATAATGGAAAACTGACTAAGTTGGGCCGCCCGGTAGTACCACCACAGATTAGGTAGCCCGAGGCCACCTTTTACCCGAGGTCTGAAAAGCACTGTCTTAGAGAGGCGGTTACCCTTTTTCTCCCAAATGAATTTAATTATAGCAGATTGAAGAGAATCAATATACGATCATCCGCTGGAGGGAAGCCACATGATGCGGTGCACGTGAGGCGTGCGCGCACTGAGGGAGGAGCAGCCCGCGCCGTGGACCCAGCCTGCAGCTGACGGAGGATGGAGGACGCCGGAGGATCTAAGGGTGTCCCAGCGGGGGCGGCTACGAAGCAGGGAGCGTGTCTGCTGAGCCGCTAGTCCGCCGATGGTACACCCCACACTGCAGCCTTCCTCCTGCCGTTCAGCCGAGCCCCCCCCGCTCTCTCTCACCTCCGCCGGTCACCTGATTGGGACGACGTACTGAGGAAGTGCCGCTCAGTGCGGACGAGTTTGAGGGTGCCCAGTCCCTCGCCCCCCCCCCCCCCCGCAGATACTGACATCTCTCTCGGATCCCTAGGAAGTAAAGCAACAGTCAGGTAATATCTATGCTTTATCTGCCCTAGCCGTGATAAATGAGGTGAACAAGATGGGACTGGTAAGAGCTTTATATGCTGTATAAACCACTGTTTGCTATGCATTGCTTGCCTTCATCTGTTATCTAATCCCTTGAGAAGTGAGATGCACTATAAACTGGCTATTGGAAACGGGACTGAGTCACACTGATAAAACCCTGTTGGGGTAATACTGTCAAGGGCACAATATTATGATGGAACATAGTGTGGGAATTGTTATATGACCCTCTTTAGTGTCTTCTGGGTTGATTCCATTTCCATACTCGGTGGTAAAAACAATGGCCCCATCGCTCTGATCGTTGCTCAGTGACGGGACTTTGGGGGTACGGTAAGAGGGCAAGTATCTCAACCCCACAATAACGATAGCTATACCACTCAAGCGCAAAATAACCAGGAAATTACACCTCAGAATACCAGAGTACCTCCCTAACAATTGACACACTCGGACGACAAGTCCCCAAACAAAGACATAAAATCATCTCTTCCTGCTCTTGCTCTCTGGCCGTGCTGGTTTTTCTTGGTCCGGGGGTCATTGCCCTGTAAGTGCGGAGGGCCCCTGGGTGGCAAGGTCTAAGGTATACCCCATGACCTATGGTCCAGCCCCATTTTTCCATTCACCTTTTTTTTCTTTTTTTTTTGTTCTTTTCTCTCTTTTCTGTGCATGTGAAGTTTGGAGGTAGAGGCATTTGTATGTTACGATGCATTATTCTCAGTTCTGTGTAACCATTGTGTTTTAGACCCGGCTTACTGCTGGGAATTTCTGACCTCAAATAGAGATACTACGTCTACACTGGTCCATTGCAGGCGGTTTGTTCGGGCCTGTACCCCCAGAGGCCGGGGGTAACCTTCGTTACTCAAGTGGTTATATCCAGAAAGCTCCCAGACAGAGCTGACAGCCTCTAACGGATAATAAACCGTGTATAGAGGGAGAGAAAGAGAAAAAGGAGGGGGGGATCTCCCCGTATTTTCAAACTGGGGAAACGTATCAGAGGTATTAAAAAACACAATATGAACAGGTCAACAAGGGGCTCCGCCCCAAAAATCTCTAAGGATAACCCCCCTACAAGTACCATAAGACACTACATGACCCCAGATGGGAGCACTAAAAGTCCAGGTTTAACAAAAAAAAAACGAAAAGGCTGGGACATCGAAAAAGGTAGCCGGGGGGGTGGTTAACCCAGCTGCCGACATGTCAACTGAAGGCGAACACGAAGTCAGCCAAATAGACGAATTAAGAATAGACACGCACCTACCCACTAAGGTAGAACTGGAGGGGATGTTAAAGAGGCTGGAAATGGTGATAAGAGAAGATATAGGTACGTTAAGATCAGACATAACCTATATTTTGGAGCGGGTAGAGAAAGCTGAGACAAAAATGGTACAACAGGAACTGGAATTAAACCAACTAAAAGACCAATTCCACACAATGAAACAAAATCAGAGACTATTACAATATCGGTTAGAAGACCAAGAAAATCGCAATAGAAGGCAAAATTTAAGAATTCGATTCATTAAAGAGGAGAAAGGTGAAGATTTGAGGAAAATTCTTAATGATCTGTTTCTACCCCTGTTGGACAATGGCTCAGAGGAACCCCTTAAAATAGAACGGGTTCACCGTATAGGAAGAACCAGGGAGGGTGAGGGCAAATGGCCTAGGGACATAATAGTAAGGTTTAGACATTTTGAAGACAAAGCTGAGATTTGGTCTAAATTGAGAAGGAAACCTCCCCTGTGTTTTGACGGGGTGGAGATACAGATTTTCACTGACCTAGCATGGGAAACTCTGGCCAGAAGAAGGCATCTCAAACCTTTACTAGAACAGATGCGTTTGTCTAACATCAAATATCAATGGGGGTTCCCGGCATGCTTGATTGGATACAAAGATGGGGTATCAGCAAAACTGATATTCCCAGAAGATGTACCAGGCTTTTGTGGTAAATTGGATATGCCCATCGTGGAACTGCCCGGATGGGTGGAGTAGTCTTTTTGGGTGGTATAGAGAGTCGGGTTTGGTAGCGGACAAGGGGGGTTGGGGGGGGGGGTGATTGGGGGGGGGGGGCGGTGAGGGCAGGTCCGAATCCTCACTCATATAAGATCAACTCCCAAGGACTCGTCCTTGGGGGTGAATGAGAGAGGAGGCGTTGGGTAGCTTCACCTCATTACACGAGAACCGACGGATAGTGGGGTGGGAGGATCCCTGCGGTTCAGAGGCGATGTCTGGGCCTCGTCAGGGGCAGGGGAAGGGGGGAGGGAGGGAGTGGGAGGGGAGGTTTGGAGAGAGAGAGGTGACACTCCTCTTCCAAAAATGGGGTGGGATAGTGAACGTGGCTCCCAGTGGATCTGTCAGAAAGCTTAGCTTAGCGAAATGACGTAGGGATTTGAAATGGCAGAAGTAAAATATTTATCTTATAACGTAAAGGGCTTGAACTCAATAACTAAAAGACTGAAGATTTTGGACGAGATTGAACAATACAGAGCTGATGTAGTTTTTATACAGGAATCCCATTTGACTCTGGATTCTAATGTAAAGTTGTATTCTCCTATGTATCCTACCTGGTTCTACGGGGACGCCATTTCCAAACGCGCTAGGGGTGTAGCTATTGGTTTCGCTAGAGGGATTGGGTTTACCCTGGAGGCAAGGCTGACAGACCCGGAAGGTAGATTTTTATTCTTAAAAGGAAAACTGGGAAACACTGTCTATACCCTTGCAAATATTTACGCCCCGAATGTACACCCAACCCAATATTTAAGTAGAATCCTGGGCAAATTGGAAAATTTTGCCGAGGGGTATATAATCCTGATGGGGGACCTTAATTTCGTCATGAATCCGAGAGAAGACAGTACGTCCCGGGTGAAGGAGACAACGAACGTGCAATTACAAAAAATTAAACACAAGATTCATGATAGTCACTTAGTGGACGCCTGGAGGGTACTCCACCCAAACACACATGATTACACGTTTTTTTCTCCTCCACACGGAACGTATACCAGAATAGACCACATACTGGTAGATCATAGGCTATTGGACTTGATTACTGAGATGGACATTGGAATTATGACTATCTCAGATCATGCCCCAATCACCATGAAGATTAAAACATCCCTACAAAAGAGTGAACGGCCGAGGTGGCTATTAAACGACAATCTGATTCGAGACGAAGAGGTGGCGAGTAGGGTGGAAGCGGATCTCAAACAATTTTTTATCATAAATGATACTGAGGGGATATCAAGCGCAACTCTCTGGGAGACACATAAAGTGTACATTAGAGGGATATTAATTGCTGAGAGTGCCAGGGAAAAAAATGAGAGAAAAAGGAAGGCTGAGACCCTGACCAAAGACATAGCAAGCTTAGAACATAAACACAAAGAACAGGGACTAAAAGAGACTTATTACAACCTAATCATAAAAAGAGACGCGCTCAAGGAGATCATGGATCTAGAAGCGAGGAAAAAACTTAACTGCATAGCCAGAGAGAGGTATCTTTGGGGTAATAAACCCAGTAAGCATTTGGCCAAAATGGCCCAAAAAAAGAAAACTAGAAATTTCATCGGAAAAATTAAAAGAAAAGAGGGGAACCTGGTCTATACGACTAGAGAAATCGCAGATACCTTTAAGAATTATTACGAGGAATTATACACAATAAAGCAGGCAGGGCTGCAAAAAGGGGAAAAGGAGGCCAAAATACGAGATTTTCTTGCAAAAGCGGGACTTCCTAGATTAGAGGAGTTTGATCGAGTTAACATGGATCGTCCCATAACAGAAGAAGAAATTAAAAATGTCTTGAAAAACACGACAGTGGGAAAAAGCCCTGGCCCCGACGGGTTCTCTGTCTGGTATTATAAGAGATTCAGTAAGATTCTAATACCAAGGATATGTAAATATTTCAACGGCCTAGGTTCAGAATACGAAACTAGCAGGGAAGCGTTAGCAGCATCGGTGGCATTAATTTTGAAAGAAGGGAAAGATTGCTCACTCTGTTCGGGATACAGACCAATATCCTTGTTAAATACGGACATTAAGCTCTTTGCCAAAGTTCTGGCTGAGCGTCTGAAAGGGGTTATGCATTATTTGGTGCACCCCGACCAGGTCGGATTTGTCCCCAATAGAGAGGGTAAAGACAATAGTATAAGAGCAATTCTCCTGCTTCAGAACATAAGGCTGAATGCGCCCCCAGGTCTATTCCTGTCGGTAGATGCCGAAAAAGCATTCAACAGGGTAGACTGGGGGCTTATGATGGAGACACAGTCATGGGTATAGGCAATAGGTTATCCCGTTGGATTAATACACTCTACCATCATCCCACGGCTAGAATTAAAATCAACGGTACGCTATCGGAGGCGTTTGAGATGAAAAATGGGACAAGACAAGGATGCCCTTTGTCTCCCCTGCTCTTCATCCTATCCCTAGAGCCTCTATTGTCCATGATCCGAAATGACCCAGAGATCAGCGGGGTCAGAGTCGAAGAGGAGGAACACAAATTGTCGGCTTTTGCCGACGATATTTTATTTAACTAACCCGAGTAAATCCATCCCTAAGCTTTCTAAGATCCTGCAACAATACGGCAATATTTCAAACTTCAAAATTAACGTAACTAAATCCGAAATTTTGAACATAAACCTAAACAAAAGTGAGGAAAACCGGGTGAAAGAAATATGTGCCTTCCCATGGAGCAAAGAAATAAAATATCTTGGTATTAAACTGGCTAACACGGTACAGAAGATATATAAAATAAATTACGTCCCTTTACTAAACGAGATCAAAAATGAATTAAAAAGAACGGTAAACAAACCTATATCGTGGATTGGGCGCATTAATATGTTGAAGATGGTGGTGGTCCCTAAAATACTATATAAATTTTTACTAATCCCTATTGCCTTGCCTCAGCAATTTTTGAGAATTCTCAATACCCTTTTAATGAATTACGTTTGGAAAAACAAAAAGCATAGAATATCACTCTCTATCCTAAAACAGGGAAAGTCACTGGGCGGTCTGTCAGTGCCTGACATTAAAAGCTATTACAAAGCGGCGGTTCTATCTCGTGCGGTGGAATGGGCACGGGACAGGAAAGGTAAAAGATGGGTGCAAATTGAAAAGGCACAAGCTAGGTCACAATTGAATAATATTATTTGGATCCCTGCACAATATAGAGCACTGGGCCACAAATCTTTTGATATAACACGGGACACCCTACGAATGTGGGACAGAACTCAGACACTTTTGAATAGGGAATTCAATTCTCCACTAATGATTTTAAAAGATAACGCTTATTTTGCACCTGGGGAAAAAAAAATAGGTGGTAACTGGATTAGGAATAACACGGTACACCTAGGAGATATCACAAAAGATGGAGAGATAATGACATACGAAGAATTGAAAGCTAGAACAGAATATTGGAATCTCGATAGGTGGCATTACTCCCAGCTGCATCACTTTGTGCGGCATCTCCCCCATCCTCTACGGACGGGGGGCGGAGCTGACACCACTCGAGAAGTTATGTCAATCGGAAAATTCCAAGGGCACAATCACTAAATTATATGGGATACTGGTTAAGATAGGAGCACGGGATGAAGCACCGTTTATACATAAATGGGAAAGGGAGCTAGAAATCACGAGAGGGACAAACACTTTCCTGAGGATTATGCAATTAACACACTCCTCCGCAATAGATATACGAACAGCCGAGGCAAATTATAAATGCATTTCGGGTTGGTACATTACCCCTGATAAAGCTAACAAGGTTAGAACTGACCAGCCCGCTGAGTGTTGGCGGGGATGCCCGGAGAGAGGAACAATGGCACATATTTGGTGGACTTGCCCGAAAATCCAAATCTATTGGGACACAATAATAAGTCAAATAAAAGAGATTACGGGTAAGGAGATAAAGAAAGACCCCTGGGTAGTGCTCTTTCACGGGAGTCAAGAGGGTATAAAAAAATATAAGCAGTCCTTATTACCACACCTGTTAAATGCAGCGAAGAGAATCATACCAAAAAGGTGGCAGGAAAAGGAAGGTCCATCCCTGTGGAACTGGATAGACGCAGTGGAGGAAACTTATAGGTTGGAAGAGCTTAAGGAAAGTTTTTCAGAGACAAGCAATGACTTTAAGAAAAAATGGGAAAAATGGAAGGAGTACAAAAAAACAGGGAGTTATGTAGAGAGTCTAAGAGTACCCTAATTCCTTCGATTCTGAGGATATGGGGTATAAGCGGCCTCGAAACCAAGCCCGATCGTTTAGACTGTTATTTTCAAATCATACGCATTTTTGGTAAAATTCCACAGACATTTCAGCGATGGAAAAAGACAAGATCCCTGGGCGCCACGTGGGGGGGGGGGGGAGGGGAGGGGGGGGGGTGGGATTTTCTGCTTTATATGGTAGTGAAGTGTCGTCATCCCAGAGGGGACATGAAACAATTAGAGCATGGATAAGATTCTAGCCCCTCGCCGGATGCCGATACTTATACTTATTACCTGTGAATATATTGTATAAGTGAGGGAAAAAAAAAAAAAAAAAATTATTTTGAAGCCTAATGGAAGTTATGGCTACGTTTGCCTTACTCTGGCTATGCAAAAATACCACGCATGATGCAAACCGCAAATAAGAGACGTAAGAAGCATCGATTCATGAGCTGGTCTCTAGAATTTGGTAAAAGCTGAGGTGGAAAAAAAAAAAAAAAAGAATCAATATACGATTTAGTGACAGGGATGGGAAGGGAGCGGAAAAAGGTACAAAATTTTGGGTAGGAGGGTCATCTTGACTGTGTTTACGCGGCCAAGCCATGATAGATTATATAGGGACCATTGATGAAGATCATTCATTAATTTTTTAACCATAGGAGGATAATTATGTTTATGGAGAAGCTCAGTCTGTGAAGTGAGATTAATACCTAAATACGGGATGGAAGTGGGGTTCCAGGAAAACGGGAAGTGACTTTTCAGACTATCCACTTGGCATTGAGGGAGGGAGACGTTTAGTGCAACAGACTTGGACATGTTGACTCTCAGACCAGATATGTCGCCAAAATCATTGAGGAGGCGGATCACGTTAGGGGTCGTGGTGAGTGGTGCGGTAAGAAACAGTAGGACGTCGTCCGCGAACAAGGCACATTTATGTGTCGATTGTCCACAGCGAACCCCTTGAATGTCAGGGTGGTTTCTGATCGCGATGGCCAAAGTTTCTATGTCCACCGCGAAAAGAAGGGGGGAAAGAGGGCAACCCTGTCTCGTCCCTTTTCTAATGGGGAAACGTTCCGAGAAGTGACCCTGAAATCTGACCTGTGCTATAGGTTGGGAATAAAGTGCTTCTAAAATTTTTAGAAATTCAGGTCCAAAACCCCAGTGACGGAGCAAAGCAAAAAGGTATGGCCATTCAACCATATTGAACGCTTTTTGTAAATCAATAGAAAGCAGATAACCTTCTTGGGGAGACCCACCATCCCAGCCCGACCTCATAAGTGAAATAACATCTACTGCCCTCCGTATCTGGTCCGGACCCTGTCTTCCCGGAATGAATCCCACCTGATCTTTGTTAATATAAGAACCAATAAAAGATGCCAGCCTGTTGGCTAAAGCTTTCGTCATAATCTTCATATCGTTATTAATTAACGAGATTGGCCTATAATTGCTCACTTCACTGGGATCCTTCCCAGGTTTGGGAATAACTGATATGAACGCTAGGTTCGCCGAGGGATCCAATAATGGGTCTTTACGTAAAGAATTAAAGAACCGGACCAGATAGGGAGCCAGAATGACAGAAAAGGTCTTAAAATAATGATTTGAGAATCCGTCGGGTCCCGGGGCAGAGTCAGTTTTAAGGTCTTTAATAACATCACAAATCTCTGCTACCTGGAATGGTGAGTCAAGGATGTGGAACGATGGGATTTTGAAAGTCTGGGGAGAGGGACCTTCTGTAAAAAAGTCAAGATCCGTCTGGGAAAGTCGAGTCTCAGAAGAATACAGGGAGGAGTAAAAGGATTGAAAAGTCCTGAGAATCTTTTTGGGGTTCTGGGTCAGATTGCCGTTCGTGGTCTTAATCTTAGGGATTGCATACGTCCTAAATTTTGGTGAGAGTTTAGCCGCTAACTGTGGGCCAAACTTGTTCGCCCGCATATAAAACTTACTGTTCTGCCATGTCAGATGTTTATCCACCGAGGAAGTGAGAGCCAAATTAAGCGCCAACCTAGCTGAATCAAGTTTGTCAAGGGAGACACGGGAGGGGTTACGCTTGTGAGCCTTACTTATAGTGGTAAAGTCCTTTTCAAGTTTCAAAATGTCTAATTTATGTTCCCGCTTCAGTTTCGACGCAAGCTGTATGATCTTTCCCCGGAGTACTGCCTTATGGGCCCCCCATAGGGAACTGGGGGAGGTCTCACTATTATCATTGTGTACAAAATATTCCAGAATTTCCTTCTCCAACATAGTGCAATGAACCGGGTTAGAGAGAAGCGAAGCGTCAAGTCGCCACGGACGAAACCCGGGGGAGGAAATCACATTAGCAATTTTAACGAGGACCAAAGAATGGTCAGACCACGGGACGTCAGAAATGGACGCGGAAGACGCGGTGTGGATCCCGGAAGCGTGTAAAAAAAATATGGTCAATTCTTGCGTAAGTTTTGTGAGGTGCCGAGTAATGCGTGTAATCTTTCATCGTGGGGTTAAGTTCCCTCCATGTATCTGAGTCCTAAGGAGTGTAGAAGACGGGCAATTTGAAGGCTTTGTTTAGGTCTTTTAAGGCGGGGAATCCCGGCGACGGATTTATCAAGGATATTGTCAAAGGTAATATTAGAATCCCCGCCCATTATTACCCTGCCCTCAAAATGCGGCGCCAGAATAGTAAATAATTAAGAAAAGAAATGGGCTTGTCCGGTATTGGGAGCATAATAGGAAATCAAAGTGTAAATCTTACCCTCTATCGTACCCTTCACTAGAATGTATCGTCCTTCCTTATCTGCCACAGTTAGAGAGTGCCCAAAATGTTTTTTTTTTCGAAAAAATTATCGCTACCCCTCTCTTTTTAGATTCAGCATTCGCCAAATAAAAAGTTGGGTATCCGCGGTGTAAAAAAGGGGGGTTATAGGTGATGGGGAAATGGGTCTCCTGGAGTAGAACAACGTCTAGGCCCCTGGAGTGATAACTCTGAAATGCCTTGCGCCTTTTGAGCGGGAAGTTTAGGCCTTGAACATTGTGCAAGGCTACTTTAAGAGCAGCCAGATTGGGAGGTGTATCAGCCATGGATCAAGGAGGGTGTGTGCGAACATACTGGAGAGAGGCTTACTTTAACCCACAAAAGACCAGGAACATTCAATAAGGAGTCAGATGGAGGTTGCATATAAATTCTCAGCAATGTGGAGGCCTTCCGTGTGATCTCCTGAGGAGTCAAAATAAAACAAAAAGGTAAGCATAAAGTATAAAATCTAATCATTAGGATAAAGAAAAAAGGAATGAAAGAAAATAAGGAAAAGGAAGAAACCTAACTAAGACTAGCTAGGAAAATAACGTAGACAGGACTGGCGAGCCAAGTCCTGAGAGCGAGTCCAAAACAAAGGTGGACCCAATAAGGTGACAACCCCAGTAGGGGGTTGTATTCCTTCCTACAGTCACAAGAAGAGCGAACTCTGTCCTGTTACTGTAGAGGGAGTGGCAGGCTAGTCCGCCCCAGCCTAAAGGCCCACAATATAACAATAAAACTTTGGCTGGGAGAACTCTAGGCCTAAGGCCTAAATAAAGACATATAAAAAAGAACTTTTAATCACTAAAGAAGGTTAAAGTATGAACAATATGGCAATTATATAAAAACCAGCCCACTCAATCAAAACTAAGAAAACCCCGTTATCCCCGGAGGGACAAAAAGGTAAAAAAAAATAAAAAAAAAAAACTAATTGAGAAGACTAGTATCTCTAAATTGAGCTATAAAGAGTAACTTGAATAGCAACTTGAATTGCACGATCTCGGTGGGTATAGGAAACTTCACTATGCCAGCAGGAAACACAACACACGAGGAAGTGTGTAAGATACTCGAGGAAGTAAAGCCAGAAAATACAGTCATCTTGGAGGACGAGAGTCTCTGGGCCTCTTTGGTTGTTGCTTGTTCCACAACGGGGTGATGGGACTGCCAGAGGGAGGTCTTTTAGATGTACCAGGGCGAAGAGAAGAGTCCTGGGGGGGCAATTCTTGATTGATGAATCCGAGACGCAATAGTAGCTGTTCACCATCCCTGAAGCTTGAGAAGCCATAGGATTTGTCCTTATATTCAAATTGAAGGCGAAATGGAAAGGACCACCTATATTTAATAGATTTCTGCAGAAGGACCCCTAGAAGAGGCTTCAGGGACCTCCTCTTCTGGATAGTAGCTTGCGAGATGTCAGCAAATAACTATCTTGCTCCCCTGAAAATTGAGATCATCAATAGTACGGGATCTCCTCATGACCTCCTTTACACTATAGTAGTGGGGCTTAACCACCACATCCCTTGGGAGCCCGTCTTGGCGAGGAGGTTGAAGAGCTCTATGGGCCCTGTCCAGCTCAAGCTTGTGATCAGGAATATCAGGGATGATGATTTTTATGAATAATTTCACTGTCTCGGGGATATTGACCACCCCCTCAGGGATACCCCTTATGCGAAAGTTATATCTCCTGCTGCGATTCTCCAATTCATCTATTTTAGCGAGTGCTATTTCAAGTTGGTCCTGCAGCGACTGAATGCAGCTAGTATTTTGATTGGTGCGGGCTGCGGTGTTGTCCACTGCCTATTCAATGGCTTCCATGCGGGCCCTATATTCTGCAGATCAGCCTTAATAGAGGATGTAATCTGTGTTGCAGTCTGTGTTAGCCCCGCTGCTAGCATGTCAGAAAAGCAGTTAAGAAGCTGTCCCATGTCAGTATGAGAAGGCTGAGGCATGGTAGATGGTAACTGGAAGCCTGCCTGGCTCAAAGGGGATTGCAGCCTGGGGGTTCCCATAATGTCAGCCATAGTGCGTTTTATAAGTGACTCCGTGGAGGCAGGGGAAACTATGAAGGGAGGTTCGTTACTCACAGGAGTTGCCAGCAAAGGTGGATTGTGCTGGATCGGGGACGATGGGTCTGCTATGGAATCTGTGTCTGC